>NW_022436973.1:11743587-12111637 GCF_009761245.1 Sapajus apella | reverse complement strand
GTCGCCCAGGCTGGAGTGCAATAGCGCCATCTCAGCTCACTGTAACCTCCACCTCCTGGATTCAAGCGATTCTCCTGTCTCATTCTCCTGAGTAGCTGGGATTACAGGCCCATGCCACCACGCCTGGCTAATTTTTGTATTTTTAGTAGAGACAGGGTTTCATCATATTGGTCAGGCTGGTCCTGAACTCCTGACCTCAGGTGATCTGCCCGCCTCGGCCTCCCAAAGTGCTGGGATTATAGGTGTGAGCCACCACGCTCCACCTAGGCTAAGCATTTAAATCCACTGCATGACTTGTGTGGAGCTGGAGGCCATTATCCAAACTGAAATAACTCAGGAATGGAAAACCAGATACGAAAGGTCTCACTTGTACAGTGGAAGCTAAGCTATGAGGATGGGTAGGCATACAAAGCGATTGTTACGGACCTCGGGGACCGAGTGCGGGATAAAAGACTGCCTCTTGTGTACAGTGTACGGACCTTGGGGACTGAGTGATGGGGGCACTAAAATCTCAGAATTACTATAGAACTCATTCATGTAACCAAAACCCACTTGGATCCCAAAGGCTACTTAAATAAAAAGAATTAAAAATAAAAACAAGCTGGGTGCAGTGGCTCACGCCTGTGGCTCCCAGCACTTTGGGAGCCTGAAGCGGGTGGATTACCTGAGGTCAGGAGTTCAAGATCAGCCTGGCCAACATGGTGAAAACCCATCTCTAAAAAAAAATAATAATAAATAAATAAATAAAAGAAAAATAGGCTGGGCGGGGTGGCTCATGTCTGTAACCCCACCACTTTGGGAGGCTGAGGCGGGAGGATCAGGAGGTCAAAAGATGGAGACCATCCTGGCAACATGGTGAAACCCTGTCTCTACTAAAAATACAAAAATAAGCTGGGTACGGTGCCATGCGCCTGCAGTCCCAGCTAATCTGGAGGCTGAGACAAGATTCGCTTGAACCCAGGATGTGGAGGTTGCAGTGAGCCTGGATGGCGCCACTGCACTCTAGCCTGGCAACAAAGCAAGACTCCATCTCAAAAATAAGTAAAATAAATAAATAAATAAATAAAATCCACCACGGGGAAGCCTTAGGCAAAGGACTCTCCTTTCTGATCATCAGTTACTGCACCTGTAAAATGAAGATGGTAAGGCCGGGTATGGTGGCTCACGCCTGTAATTCCAGCACTTTGGGAGGCGTGGGGAGTGGATCACGAGGTCAGGAGATTGAGACCATCCTGGCTAACACGGTGAAACTCCATCTCTACTAAAAATACAAAAATTCGCTGAGTGTGATGGAGCGCACCTGTAGTCCCAGCTACTTGGGAGGCTGAGGCAGGAGAATCGCTTGAACCCAGAAGGTGGAGGTTGCAGTGAGCCGAAATCTCCCCACTGCATTCCAGCTTGGGCAACAGAGCGAGGCAACGTCTAAAAGAAAAAGAGACAAAAACAATAATTTCTTTCTTAACAAGTGATCCTGAGGAGCGAATGTGAAATAATGGGTCGTGCCCAGCACACAGTAGGTGCCCCTAAAGTCTGTGTCTCTCCTCCCCAAGCCCCAGTGGCCAGGGAGAAAGGAAACAAAGTCAGTATCCATCCCAGCTGTTTATTGAAAAGGAAGGTGGGATGGGAGGGGTGCAGGATGAGGAAGGGGGCGTGAGGCACAAGAACAGTAGGGTGTTCCCTGGTGGCGGCGGCCTGAGGAGCCCCCAGGAGGCCCTTCAGGCTAGTGGAGACTGAGCGTGAGAGTTAGGGAGGGGAGGGGAGCCTTGAGCGCCGCTCTCCGGCTGTATCGGAGCTCCCTCTAGTGGTACAGAAGAGACACGACGCCTCCAGCAGGGAGGGGCTGGTGCCTCCAAGAGGGCACATTTATTATCAGGGTCACAGTCAAGACTTGTGGGCTAGGTTTCTAGGTGGGTAGACTTCCAGAGGCAAAGACAACCCACTTCTCCTGACTCCCCTCCCCGGCTCCTAGAGATCATTTAAATCCATATCCAAAGTAAATCCGGAGCCACCTGAGAACATCAGGCCTCCAGCCAGTCTTTCTGAGCCAAATCTGTCCCCCACCCTGTGGACCCTCGGGGAACCAGGAAGGTGCGGGACTGGCTCTGCCCCACCTGTAGCACAAGAGCTGGCCCAGGAGGAAGATGAAGATGTGTTTCTAGTTCCTGCATGCTACTTTGTTGTGTGACCTTGGACATGTCATCTTCAGCCTCCTTCACCCACCTCACCTATCAGCTGGGGCTAGTAATTGCCAATGGTGGCTGGGCTGGGGGGCTCTGATGCCAAGAGGCAGGTAGAAGACACACTGTGAGGGGCAAACATCCTCACACATCCTGCAGGGGAAGTCCAAGTGAGCATCTGGGACACATTCATGCTGAATGACCCCCACCCCTTCATCTGTGTCTATGGAGGGCAGTGTGTGCCCTCAAGCCTGGGGAGAAGAGGAATCTAGCCCAAAGCACTCATGGTAGAGAGGCAGGAGCTGATGGCTTGAAAAGGCAACGGGCTTGCCCAAGGTCATTCAGAGGAAAGAGTGGGAACGGGTTGAGGGAGATGTTTTCTGCCCCTGAGGGCCTTGGGCAGAGGGTGTGGATGGGAAGTTTGGGGAAGACTTGAGGAAGGCTGGCATCTCAGATGAGTTGGGGCCCCACCCCTGGGGAAGGAGCACTGGGATTTGAGCTCCAGACTTGACCTGGGGTTGGGCTCTAAAGGGACCGTGCTGAAAGGGAGAAGTTGGGGAAACACTGAGAGAAGGTTGTGGTAAAAAGGGGGAAGGTTCCGGAACCCAGATCTGTCTCCTCCTTAGGCCATGTGGGTAGCTCAGGAGTCCCTCTTGGGCTGGATGGTCTGCAAAGAAGATTGCCCAAAGGGGCTGACGGGTGACGAGAACCATGACTGGCCACTGGCATCGTGGAAGATGGGGGAAAGCTGCTGGTCTGGCTCGTCCCTGAAGACCTCCATGTGGCTGTCAGCTTCAGGGTCCAAGGGTTCTGCCTTGGTGTCCTGTCTTAGCCAGCCCATCATGACCCAGAAGAGGCAGATGGCAAGCAGAACTCCAGCCGCCCCACAGAGTGCTATGCCTGCCAGGCGGCAGGTGCCCAGGGCCTGGTTGTAGTCGGCTGCCCGCTGATCCAACACCAGGAACTCACCTTCACCGATGCCCTCTAGCTTGGGGGGCACCGCATAGCCAGTGGTCAGAGCCGCCACACCCAATAGCATAAGCAGGATCCCCGAGGACAGGCTGATCTGAGGGGAAGCAGATAGACCAGGAGGCAGTCAGGGTCAGCCAGGGGCCCCTGGCCAAGGGATCATGTTGGATCTTCAGCATACTTAAGGGTAACCCCTTGATCCAACCTTAGGAGATGGGAATCACAGAACATACTTGCTGGGGTCTAACTGACAGGAGGCATAAACAGTGAAGTTCTACTTGGAATCCTGAGGCCTGTTAATTTCCTTCCCAGCTCCCACCCAGCACTGGGTTTCTCCAGCCAACCCTGCGTTTCCCTCCGTCATGATTTGGATCGCAACTCATCTCCTTGTCCTTTCTACCTTCTCTGTCTCTATTGGATTAACTCCTATGCACCATCAGATCTCATCTCAAACCTCACCTCCTCAGGGTGGAGAGCCCAGGGCTGACTCAGATCCCTTGCTTTACTCTGCACAAACTCTGCACCCATTCATTCTTCAATACATTTACCATTGTGCACACTTGCACATGTATTTTGGTTGCGATGTAAGTGATGTCTGCCTCTCCCACTGTACTGAGAGCCCCATGAGAGCAGAGGCTGTGCCTGTTTTGGCTCCCTAGGAGTCTTCTGTGCCTAGCATGTGCTAGCACAGAGCAAAGGCTGAATAAATGTTTGCTGAATGACTAAATGAACCACAGCTAAGAGAGTTCCTCAAAGTCAGGGACCATGACTTTTTCATTTATTTATTTATTTATTTCGAGATGGAGTTTCGTTCTGTCACCCAGGCTGGAGTGCAGTGGTGTGATCTCGGCTCACTGCAACCTCTGCTCCTGAGTTCAAGAGAGCCTCCTGCCTCAGCCTCCTGAGTAACTGGGACTACAGCCACATGCCACCACACCCAGCTAATTTTTGTATTTTCAGTAGAGACAGGATTTCACTGTATTGTTCAGGCTGGTCTCAAACTCCTGACCTTGTGATCTGCCTTCCTCTGCCACCTAAAGTGCTGGGATTACAGGCCTGAGCCACCACACCTGGCTGGACCATGTCTTAAATTCTGTGTTCCCAAGAGTCTAGCATAGTGCTTGGCAATAAGAAGATGCTTAAGAAATTTAAATACACACTAATCTTTCCTTGGAAGTCTTTCTTGATCGTTTCCTCTCCTGGTGTTCTCTGCAGACCTGACCTGAAGTTATGTAAGTTGGCCTCTCTGCACAGGTTGGCACCTTACCTCCTCACTAGAGTGAAGTCCTTTGAAAGCAGAAGGAGGGACCCTCTGCCTCAGTCTCCCGAGAGTATTTAGCACACAGCTATGCTCATCAAAGGGACTCAGCTCATTGCCCCCTCTACACCTTGACCCATTGGTGCACCCTGGCTGACTAGTCTCCTTGGCTGTTATGGAAATCAATTCTTCACATTTTTTCACTGCCCTGGCAAGGTACCCCAGTCTATCATTGGGAAGCCACAGTAAGATTTAAGTGAAATGAACCTCACTTCCTGCCAGTCAGCATATTCCATTTATTAACCATAGTGATTAGTTCCAGGCTGGCAAGTGACCCAGTGAGAGCCAATGCAATGTTTGTCAGGACTTCTGGAAATGAAAAGCACTGTTTCTTTTCATGTCTCTTGTAAATGGTGTTTTAAATTTCTGGCTATGCTGAATCTTTTACCTCTTCATATAAATGATAGAGTCAGTTTGTTGATGTCCACAAAATAACTTGCTGGGGTTTTGACTGGGATTGCACTGAATCAATGATCAGGTTGGGAAGAACTAACATCTTGACAATATCGAGTCTTCCAATCCATGAACATGAACTATTTTTTCATTTATTTAGTTCTTGGCTATCTTTCGAGTTTTGTAGTTCTTCTCATGTTGCAGATATTTTGTTAGATGTACATGTAAGTATTTCTTTCTTTTTTGGTGCTAAAGTAAATGGTAATATGTTGTTAAATTATTTCTATTTTTCTTTCTCTCTTCCTTTTCTTTCTTTCTTTCTTTTTTTTTTTTTCTTTTCTTTTTTTGACAGGGTCTTGCTCTGTTGCTCAGGCTGGAGTGCAGCGGCATGATCATGGCTCATTGCAGCTTCAACCTCCCTGGCTCAAACGATCCTCCTGCCCCAGACTCTGGAGTAGTTGGCATCACAGGCCCAACCCACCACATCCAGCTAATTTTTTATTTTTAGTAGAGATGAGGTCTCACTATGTTGCCCAGGCTGATTTTGAATTCCTGGGCTTAAGCAATCCTCCTGTCTCAGCCTCTCCAAGTGCTGGGACTACAGGTGTGAGCCACTACCCTTGGCCATTTTTTTTTTTTTTTTTTTGAGACACAATTGTACTCTTGTTGCCTAGGCTGGAGTGCATGATCTCTGCCCACTGCAACTGCCATCTCCCGGGTTCAAGTGATTCTCCTGCCTCAGCCTCCCAAGTAGCTGAGGCTACTTACAAGTATGCAACACCATGCCCGGTGAATTTTCTACTTTTAGTAGAGATAAGGTTTAACCCTGCTGGCCAGGCTGGTGTTGAACTCCTGACCTCAGATAATCCACCCGCCTTGGCCTCCCAAAGTGCTGGGATTACAGGCTATTATTTTTTTCTGAAGGAAATACCGCCGAAAATGTTGACTTCCCTTGGATGGTGTGGGGCTAAGATCTGAGGGTCCACACAGTAGTGGCTATTTGGGGAATATGTGGGAGAGTCTGAAGCTTACAGGCTACTAGGGTGGGGGCACCATGAGGAGCCCAAAGACTAAGAAACCTTGCAAAGTCCTTGGTGTAAAGGTTTAAACTGCCAGATCAAACTTTGCCTGGATGTATGAAACCTTCGGTCTCTTCTAAAAAATGAGCAATCTCTTCTCTTCATTATTATTTATTTATTTTGAGATGGAATGTCGCTCTTTCACCCAGGCTGGAGTGCAGTGGCACAATCTCAGCTCACTGTAACCTCTGCCTTCTGGTTTCAAGCGATTCTCCTGCCTCAGCCTCCCAAGTAGCTGGGATTACAGGCGCCTGATACCACACCTGGCTAATTTTTGTATTTTTAGTAGCGATGGTGTTTCACCATGTTGGCCAGGCTGGTCTCAAACTCCTGACCTCATGACCCGCCTGCCTCAGACTCCCAAAGTGCTAGGATTACAGGCAAGAGCCACCGTGCCTGGCCCCTTTTTGTATTTTTACAAAATAGAGACAGGGTTTCGCCATGTTGACTGGGCTGATCTTGAACTCCAGACCTCAGGTGATATGCCCACCTCAAGCCTCCCAGTGCTGAGATTACAGGCATGAGCCACCACGCCTATAATTATTTACATACAACAAATATATAACTAAATTATGTAAATAACTTGTATGTAAATACAAATACAATGAAGGCTCCCTTCTTTATTTAAACCCATTGGAGTTGGGTTGCTTCAATGTGCGACTCCTAACTATTACATTATCTCTTTTTTTCATCTGAGCCTCAAATTCAGACTCATTTCCTCCATCAAGGCAGAAGAATCACAGGAGTTGCTCATCTGGCCTTACCTTCCAACACAGTGAGGGCCAGGGCTGGCGTGGGCACAGGACCGGAGGTCCCTCAGGGTCGTCGCTGAAAGCAGTGCCTGCACAGTCCTCATAGAACAGGTGCAGGTAGGAGCGGACCCCATACCACTTGCCATCCTCCACGTTGGGGCCACGGCTGCAGCCGCAGGAACGATTGAAGTTCAGCATCGTGGATCCCTGTGGAGCAGGTAAGGTGCAGCTGGCAGAGGGAGGGATTAGTGGGAGCTGCTCATGGTGACCTTCATAAGCCCCCATATCTTTGTGTCCCACCTGCTTCTCCTCCCACTCGAGACACCCCACACTCAGCACAGTCTGGCCTTTTGGAATCCCAGCCTGTCCTTCCCGAAGCACACTGTGAATGAACCAATGCACTGAAGGGTTTAGCTCAGTGCCCAGCAATTGGAGGTGTCAATAAATGTGCATGTTTACTCTGGAGGCCACCCAGTACCTGGGACTGTGGGCTCTGGAGCCTGACCACCTGGACTGGAGTCGTGGACACACTGCGTCCTGGATTTGTGACCTTAGACAAGTGCTTCCACTTTTCGGGGTCTCAGTTTCCTCATCTGTAAAACAGATCTAATAATCATACTTGTTTCGCACAGTTATTGTGTCTAGTGCTGTGAAACAGTAGCTGTTGTGATTAGTACAGTAATTTTTTTTTTTTTTTTTTTTTGAGACAGAGTCTTGCTCAGCTCACTGCAAGCTCTGCCTCCTGGGTTCAAGCGATTCTCCTGCCTCAGCCTCCCGAGTAGCTGGGACTACAGGTGCATGGCACCACACCCAGCTAATTTTTGTATTTTTAGTAAAGATGGAATTTCACCATGGTGGCCAGGATGGTCTCAATCTCTTGACCTCATGATCTGCCCACATTGGCTTCCCAGAGTTCTGAGACTACTGGCGTGAGCCGCTGAGCCTGGTCCTAACTTTTTTGTTATTACTTCCATCTTGAACTTTTTAGGCTCCATGTCTGGAGTGACAGAGGCTCATCCTCTGCTCTCCTTCGGACACCCTCCTGGGGATAACTGTCATGGCTGACACTTGTCCAGTTGGGCTGGAGTTCTCAAGCTGCAAGGCTATAAAAGGTCCTCGCCAGGACTGAAAGCCTCTAGATTTCAAGAAATTTTGACTCCACAGGAAGTGAAAGTCGGGGACCCTCAGGATTAGAGGCTCTTAGGCTTAAGGGCTGTTAGATTTCCAGAGAAACCTATCAAAGATCACTTTTTTTTCCCCCACAAAAGTGGACGCAGGTCTTGGGAGTGGAAGGTACTTGGGTTTCCACATACAGGTTTGGCCCAAAGCAAGCCAGGAAGTGCTGGGGGAGGACTGGGCTTTTATCCTCGTCTCCATGATGACCCTCAGCCTTCAGTAACAGCTCCTACAAAATGAAACAATGTGCTTGCTCCAAAGGGTGAGATAAAGGTCCTGCCAGCTCCCTCTCACTTCCAATCGGATGTGGTCCTCAAATCCCTGCATAGAGAAACTCACCAAAACAGCACAGAGAAACACACAGACACATGCTCACAAAGCACACAGAGAGGTACCCAGATAGGTACGACACACACACACACACACACACACACGCGCGCGCGCGCGCGCGCGCGCGGTTGGAGGTTCTGCTTGGACTACAAGGCGCACAAGATTGCTGTCAAGAAAGTCTGTACATAAATCGTGGCTCTTCACCCTCCTCACTTACAATTCAGGGAAAAGAAGAGCGTGTCTGAAAAAAGGAAGAAAAATAACAGCAACAAAAGCCAAGACAGAGAACGGAATAAGGCAGAGACTAAAAGCGAAGGACCCTCGGAGGAAGAGGGCGAGAGGTCTGGAGGGCAGGGCTCTCCGGAGGAGGTGGGCGGGGCGGGCTCTGCGGAGGGTGCGGCCAGCGCCGTACCAGCCCCGGCGAGGCGCTGGGGAGGTCCAGGTGGAGAGAATAAATGGGGCCTGGGGGCGGTAGGAACCTTAGTGCGGAGACCATTATTAAAGACCGCAGGTGAGGAGGCGTGGAGGGGGCTTTGGAACTGTTGGCCTGGGTCATCTCCTCCACTCCAAATATATGTAATCGCTCAGTCCCGCTGGTACTGGAAAAGGAAGGTGACCTTGACAGTGTCTCCCCCTCGGCCTGGCCCCTCCCTCTCCCGTTTTTGGGCTGCAGGGAGTAGGTCTAGCTGGCCGGGGACGGGGCAGGGAGGAAAGGAGGAGTTGCTGAGGACCCGGCGCAGGTACCCGGGACGAGGGTTGCCATGGAAACCGCTAGGGTGATGTCCCTAGCCGGGAGCGGGGAGGAGCTTGGTGGGAAGGGAGCTGGAAGAGGAGCGGGCTGCGTTGTCCGACGGGGGAGACTGCGGCGGAGGAGGCAGGGGCAGGAGGCGTAGATGAAGGTGACAGGCGCCAGGGCCCAAAGACGGATGTAATCTGTCGCCTCTGCGCGGCCTCATTCAGTTCTCCTTCCCAGGCCCTCAGACCCGCCCACTACAGCGCCCAGCGCTGCCCAGGCGGGGAGAAGGGGCGCCCTGCCGAGGGGTGTAGGCCAGGGAAAGCAGGCCACTTCCCCCTCCGTTTCCCCACCCACACCATTCTCTGACAGGACCACAGATCCCCTGGTCCACACTAACTGCATCCTTTCCCCTAGAGAGAAACTGAGGCAGAGAGGGGTAGGAGTGGGTTTTTGGTTTGAAGAGTTGGCGCGGGGTGGGAAGGTTGTTCTTCGAAGCATCTACGCACTCTATCAACCCTGAGGTATCTAGGGGCGAGGGGGCTGGTGCTATCTCTCCTCCCTGCTCCTTCCCTGGGACCCCCACCTCCCAAACCCGAGGCTCAGGCGCAGCTGTCCAGTCCCAGGCGGGACACGGCCCGGGCTGGGGCTGCAGGCAGAGCGCGGGGATTCTCCAGGGGATGGGGCTGGGGTCGGGCCGCGCGTGGAGCAGGGCTAAGCTCACCTCTCTGGCTGCAGTCTCCGCCCAGCTAGCGGGAGCCGGCGCGGGAGCCGAGCAAAAGCGGGCTCAGTTCGCGCCTGCGCCGCAGCTCTGGGCGCGGGTGACACGGGGGTGGAGGGGGGCGGGGGGGCGTCGGCCCGCCGCAGGTGCTGGCTCTGCAGACAGCGGCCCCTGCAGCTCCCCCAGCTCCTGTCCCCTTCCAGACTTCCCTTCTCTCTCTGAGACCCCGGATCCCTCATAGAGACCCCTCGGACTCCCTGGGCCCCAGCCCTTCAAAGCTCCCATCACCCCCGCAGTTCCCCATCCCTCTCATGGAAGACCCATCCCCTCACTGAGCCTTCATCTCCTCGCTGTACCCTCAGTCCCTTCTCTGGGTCTCCTTCCGCCTCATGAAGTCCTAGCCCAGGTACAGAAACGGCATCTCCTCGCTAAACCCCGCCCCCATCACAGAGTCCTATCTCCCGGCTCCTACTGGGAAGTCTCCTCCCACTCGCCTTGAGAGCCTCTAGTCTCTCTGAAGCCCTCCCTTCTCACTTAGTTCCCATCCTCTTTTCACCCTCTTTACCTCTTTGAGTCCCTACCCCTCCCTGGCACAGGATCAGCCCTCCTACATTGAGAAGGGAGTTTGGCTGGGGGCAGTGGGTTGGGAGAAAAATGACTTCCACTTTGGAAGGAGCCAATGACACAGCCTCCCTTGTTCTCTCCTCCCCTAGCCCCAGTTATGCCCTGGGCAGTGTGTGCCCACTGCCCGTCTCCCTGGAGAGCCAGCTGGTGCCAGGCATCTGCATCTACTTGACGCCCTGCTATGAGCTGTCAGCTTTGGTTCTGTCCCACATTTGCTGTGTGACCTCGGGAAAGTCACTGTGCCCCTCCAACCTTCATCAGGCACCCTTGCATGAACATGCCTTCATGTCTTGAGCATCCGTTCTCTTTCTCCTTGTGTTAGAGGCTGGGGACACATGAATGAATGAGCTTTGCAAGATGGGGCCATGTCTTTCTTTCTATCTTTAATTTTAATTTTAATTTTTTGAGAAAGCCTCTCACTCTGTTGCCCAGGCTAGAGTGCAGTGACATGATCACAGCTCACTGCAGCCTTGATCTCCCAAGGCTCAGGTGATCCTCCCACCTCAGTCACCTGAGGAGCTGGGACTATGGGCATGCACCACCGTGCCCGGCTAATCTTTTGGATTTTTAGTAGAGTTTCACCATGACACCCAGGCTGGTCTTGAACTCCTGAACTCAAGTGATCCACCTGCTTCAACCTCCCAAAGTGCTAGGATTATAGGCGTGAGCCACCACGTCTGGCCAAGGGCAGCCACATATTTCTTGTTCATATTGTATCTGTGCACCTCCCATAGTGTGTGGCACTGAGTAGGCAGCCCGGTAAATATTTACTGAACACAGTCTATTAATAGTAGCAAACATATTATGCTCATTATGTGCAAAGTGTTTAAGTGCTTTATATGTACTATTTAATACTCATTTAAGAGAGAGAGAGAGAGAGAGAGTGTGTGTATGTGTGTGTGTGTGTGTGTGCACACGCGCGCGCGCACGCGCACGTGTGGTGGGAAGAACTCTTGCAACTCAAAACTAAAGGCCCCAAATCATGACAGGAGGTAGCATTGGAGAGGCAGGCAGAAATGAGACCCTGTGGGGCCTCATAAGCCAAGGTGAGGAGTTTGAGCTTCAACCGAAGAGTAGTGGGGAGCCATGGAAGGGTTATAAAGAGGAGTCGGATGTGATCTAATTTCCACTCTGAAAAGACATCTGGCTGCTGTCAGGAGAACAGCATGTTGAGCACAGGAGTGACAGCAAGGGATCAGTGAGATCAGAGATGACGGCGTCTTGGCCTGGTGCAGAGAAATGAAGAGACTCAAGATATATTCGAATGTAAAATGAACTACAGGAATAGCAACAGATTGGAAACAACCTGTGGTGGTTTTAAAATATGGCTACAAATTCTTCAGCACTCCTCTATAGAGAGGTGGGATCCTTGTACCCTCTCTGAATCTTGGGTGAGCTGATGACTGCTTCAAGCAATGGTGGAAGTAATGCTCTGACTTCTAAGGCCAGGACATAAAAGTATGTGCAGCTTCTGCTAGAACTCTAGCTCTTGGAGCCCTGAGGCACCATGCGAGAAGTTTGTCTACCTAGGGGCTGCCATGCTGTGAGGATGCCAAGACCACTGGGAGAGGCCACATGAAGCCACCAGTCCCAGCTAAGCTTAGCCTTGAGTCATCCCTGTTCAAGCATAAGACAAGTAAGTGAAGATAATCCAGATGAGGCTGGGCATGGTAGCTTACCTCTGTAATCCCAACTCTTTGGGAGGCCAAGGCGGGTGGATCACCTGAGGTCAGGAGTTTGAGACCAGCCTGGCCAACATAGTGAAATCCCACCTCTACTAAAAATACAAAAATAGCAGGGCATGGTGGCATTTTTTGTAGTGGTAGGCTCTCACTGTGTTGCCCAGGCTGGTCTCAAATTCTTGGGTGTAAGTAATCCTCCCACCTTTGCCTCCCAAAGTTCTGGGATTATAAGCTTGAGCCACTTGAGCTGGACCCATACCTAAAAAAAAAAATTTTTTTAGACGAAGTCTCACTCTGTCTACAAGGCTGGAGTGCAGTGGTGTGATCTTGGCTCACTGCAACCTCCACCTCCCGGGTTCAAGCAATTCTCTTGCCTCAGCCTCCTGAGTAGCTGGGATTACAGGCGCATGCCACCACACCCAGCTAATTGCTGTGTTTTTAGTAGAGACAGGGTTTCACCATGTTGGCCAGACTGGTCTCGAACTCTGGACCTCAGATGATCCACCTGCCTCCCAAAGTGCTGGGATTACAGGAGTGAGCCACTGCACTGGGCCCCACATCTGAAATCTTTAACTACAAGGTCCCACACTCTGACTAGAGACTTCCTTCCTTTTCATTCTTGGACTTCATTGAGCTCCTCAGGCTGGAGTTCCTGCATCTTTCCCAGATCCATCTGCTCCCTTCCTAGCAGCCCTGGCATCCTTCCCCGCTGAGCTGGGATCCATCCTGAGGTTCACCGTGGGATCTGCTCTCCCCACTTCTATCTGCATCCCCCTTCGCCTCCTCTTTCTGCCCTACCTATCCAGGGAAATTCCAACCCAGGGGCTGGGATACCAGCAGCCTTCTTCTTCACTCCCACTTCTGACACTGCCAGAGAAAATCACATCCATTTAGATGGTTGTCTCCATAGGTCATGACCTCAGAGCCATCAGAGCAAATTCAGATTCTCTGCATCATGACTGAGTGGCCTCATGCAGTGACTTACTCTCCCTAGACCCAGTGTTTATCATCTGTAAAATGAGAATTATCATAGTTCCTATCTCATAAGGTCATTGGGAAGTTTAATTATCCTGGCATATAATAAATGCTCAATAAATGATATCCATCATTATCACCATATTATTTATTTACTTATTTTTTGAGACGGGCTCCTGCTGTTTTGCCCAGGCTAGAGTTTAAGGCTACAATTACAGCTAACTGCAGTCTTGACCTCCTGAACTCCAACGATCCTCCCGCCTCAGCCTCCTGAGTAGCTGGGACTACAGGCAGGTGCCACCATGCCTGGCTAACATCATATTATTGTTGGTTCTGTCAAATCTTCACTATTCCTTTTTTAAAATTATAGTAGAATACACATAACAAAATTTGCTGTTAGTGACTTGTATTACATTCACAATGTTGTACCGTCATCATCACTATCTATTCCAGAATAATTTCATCACCCAAAAAAGGAAACTCATTAAGTAAGAACTCCTCATTCCTCCCTTCCCCCAGACGCTGGCAACCACTAATCTGTTTTCTGACCCTATGGTCTTTGTTTTTGCCAACTCCACATCCACTGCCCTTTCTTACAGTAACAGTATTTCAATTTCCCTTTAGGGAACCTCTTCGAGCAGGCTCTCAGTCCAAGAGGTTTCTCTGGGTTACTCACTGCAAGCCACCCAAAGGGTAATCAAGTAACCAGCCAATCAGGGACACTCCAGTGGGTTCAATAAATGACATATTACCCAACTCGGGGGAGGGGAATCAACATAAGGGCTTTTCCTGGGACTACAGGGAGAGAGAGATTCTTCTCCCAGCAGTTATATTTGAAGTCTGTGGCCATTTTGCTACCATATAGGGAAAAATCTGCCTGACACTGAAGCCAACACAGATGAGGGAAGAGCCAAGCAATGAAGAGATAGATACTGAGCATCTGGATCCAGCCATGCCTGAAGCCAGTGTCCCTTGATTTCTCAATTATGTGAGCCTTTATATTCCCTTTATTTGAAGCCAGTTCAAGTTTAAAAGTGCCACTTGCAGTGAGAAAAATTCCCTGCACTGTATCTACGGCCAAGACCTTGCCCCTGACTCTAGGCCAGTATGTCTGTACAGCGCCATTCAGCTCTGCCAAAAGCTAAGGACATCAGCTTCTCCACAGGTTGGCTTCCCTTGTCTATTTTCCATCTCTGTTAATGGGAGCATCACTCACCTAACCTATAGGCATAACAGTCAGCCTCTATCCTCTCTCTCCCTCTGTCTCAATTCCTCTCACTTCCCTTACTTCTTAGTCACCGAACCTCCATCTCTACTAAATACAAAAAATTAACCGGGCATGGTGGCACATGCCTGTAACTCCAGCTACTTGGGAGGCTGAGGCAGGAGAATAGCTTGAACCCGGGAGGCGGAGGTTGCGGTGAGCCGAGATCGCACCATTGCACTCCAGCCTGGGTAACAAGAGCGAAACTACCTCTCAAAAAAATAAAAAGGTGCTAAGCATACTAAAACCAGCAATTTATTAAAATGCTTCAGGGCAAAGATTAAGTGAAGAGTGTAGCCTTAACACCGATTTTTTAAAATTTATTTTTTTAATCTATTAAAATACTTCAAGGCTAAAATCAACTAAAGTACAAGATTGGATTTTAAAAGGCTTTGAGTGAAAAATGTCCTGTAAAACCTCTCACAGCCAAGATCACATTAGAGGTGCAGCTCTGCCACCTGTTATTCTTGCTAATTGCCATTGCATTGAGAGTGACAGCTTTGAGATAGCAAAGCAAAGGGAAAAAGCAGACTTAAGGACAATCTATTGAAAAGTATTGTAGGTACGGTTTTAGTACCATTAACTACAGTCAAATGGATAAGAAACCTAAGTTTTGTTTTGTTTTGTTTTGTTTTTGAGACAGAGTTTCACTCTTGTTGCCCAGGCTAGAGTGCAATGGCACGATTTCGGCTCACTGCAACCTCCACCTCCTGGGTTCAAGTGATTCTCCTGCTTCAGCCTCCCAAGTAGCTGGGATTGCAGGCATATACCACCATACCCGGTTAATTTTTTGTATTTAGTAGAGATGGGGGTTTCACCATGTTGGTCAGGCTGGTCTTGAACTCCTGAACCTCAGGTGCTCCACCTACCTTTGCCTCCTAAAGTGCTGGGATTACAGGTGTGAGCCACCATGCCCATCCAAAAACCAAAGTTTTTAAGAGAATTGTACTGTCAAAAAAATCACAAGCCTGAGCAATAAAGCCTGTGAGGCCAGGCACCTGTAATCCTAGCACTATAGGAGGCTGGGTGTGGGTGCACTGGTTGAGCCGAGGAATTTAAGACTAGCCTGACCAACATGGCAAAACCCTGTCTCTGCAAAATATACAAAAATTAGCTGGGTATGGTGGTGTGTGCCTGTAGTCCCAGCTACTTGGGAGGCTGAGGTGGGAGGTTCATCCGAGCCCAAAGAGGTGGAGGCTGCAGTGAACCATGATTGCACCACTGCACTCCAGCCTGGGCAACAACAACAAAAAAGCCCGTGACTGTTTGGGTCTGAAAATGACCCTAGTCACTTCACACCCATCAGGATGGCTACCATAAAACAAAACAGAATAACAAGTTTTGGCAAGGATGTGGGGAAACTGGAACTCCGCGAATTGTTGATAACAATGAAGAATGCTGCAGATGCTAGAGGAAACAGTCTGGGGATCCCTTGAAAAGGTAAAAATAGAATTACCACAGATTCTGGCAATTTTACTTCTGGGTACATACCCCAAAGAACTGAGGCCAGGTGCAGTGGGTCATTCTTGTAATCTCAGCACTTTGGGAGGCAGAGGCAGATGAATCACCTGAGGTCAGGAGTTCGACACCACCCTGACAAACATGGCAAAACCCCATCTCTACTAAAAATACAAAACAAAACAAAAACTTAGCCAGGTTTGGTGGTGTATACCTGTAATCCTAGCTACTCAGGAGGTTGAGGCAGGAGAACCGCTTGAACATGGGAGGCAGAGGTTGTAGTGAGAGGAGATGGTGCCACTGCACTCCAGCCTGGGCGAAAGAGTGAGGCTGCCTCAAAGAAAAAAAAAGGTTGGGGGTGGTTCACGCCTGTAATCCCAGCACTTTGGGAGACTGAGGTGGGAGGATCATGAGGTCGGAGTTTAAGACTAGCCTGGTCAACATATAGCGAAACCCTGTGTCTACTAAAAATACAAAAATTAGCTGGGCATGGTGACACGCACCTGTAGTCCCAGCTACTTGGGAGACTGAGGCAGAAGAATTGCTTGAACCCAGGAGACAGAGGTTGCAGCGAGCCAAGATCGCACCACTGCACTCCAACCTGGGTGACAGAGTGAGACACGGTCTCAAAAAAAAAAAAAGAACTGAAAGCAGTGTATCTTGAAACCCGTGTATCTTGAAACCCATTTTCATAGCAACATTATTTCCAATAGCTAAAAGGTGGAAGCAACCCAAGTGTCTATCAACAGATGAATGGATAAGCAAGATGTGATATACACATACAACAGAATATTACTCAGCTTTAAAAAGGAAAGAAATTCTGATACATGCTACAACATGGATAAACCTTGAGGACATTATGCGAAGTGAAATAGACCAGTCACAAAAAGACAAACACTGTATGATTCTGCTTATATGAGACATCTACAATAGTCAAATTCATACACATAAAAAGCCCAGTGGTGATTGCTAGGAGCTAGGGGGAGGGGAAAATGAAGTGTTAGTGCATAGTGGGTCCAGAACTTCAGTTTTGCAAGATGAAGAGTTCTCAAGATGGATGATGGTGATGGTGATGGTGATGGTTGCACAACAGTGTGACTATACTTCATGTCAATAAGTTGTACACCGAAATGTGATTAAGATGGTAAATGTTATGCTATCTGTATTTTACCACAATATTTAAAAATTATCAAAATATTTTTTTTTTTTGAGACGGAGTTTCACTCATGTTACCCAGGCTGGAGTGCAATGGCGCGATCTCGGCTCACCGCAACCTCCGCCTCCTGGGTTCAGGCAATTCTCCTGCCTCAGCCTCCTGAGTAGCTGCGATTACAGGCACGCACCACCATGCCCAGCTAATTTTTTTTTTTGTATTTTTAGTAGAGACGGGGTTTCACCATGTTGGCCAGGATGGTCTCGATTTCTTGACCTCGTGATCCACCCGCCTCGGCCTCCCAAAGTGCTGGGATTACAGGCTTGAGCCACCGCGCCCGGCTCAAAATATTTTTTAATGATCCTAGGGTCCCCAACAGTTTACAGGCAGTGAGTGAGCTGAAAAAGCTGCGTATCTCCCAAGGTACTTCTGGGCTTTCTTGGCTTCCGGTCGATTCCCTGGTCTTTCCTGCTCTACAGAGCTGACCCCTGGAAGCTACTCAGCCTCCTTTGTCAGCTGGCCTCTAGCTGAGGTCACCCAAGGTGAGGCACCCACAGGAAGTTGGAAGAAAAAAGGAAGAAGCCAGCCTTTTTCTTCCCAACCTTCTCTGACTTCCCTAGCCCATCCTGACTGATACAACCCCCTCATGTAAAATAGGAGCCCCTCCTCCTTCCACTTTATCCTCTTCACTGCATGACAAGATTATCAACATTTATCTGGTTATTCATTATATGTTTCCATCTACTACAGGAGGGAAGGTACTATGTCTGTTTTATTCACTGATGAATCCCCAGTCCTTACAACAGTGCCTGGAACATAGTAGGTGCTCAACAAAGGCTTACTGCAACAGTGAATAAATTTTGCAGTCGAACGAAACACATACGAGAGAAGAGAGAAGTGCTCGTTTCAGCAGCACATATACTAAAATCAGAACAATACAGACGGCTGGGCGCAGTGGCTCACGCCTGTAATCCCAGCACTTTGGAAGGCAGAGGCAGACGGATCACTTGAGGTCAGGAGTCTGAGACCAGCCTGGCCAACATAGCGAAACCCCATCTCTACCAAAAAATACAAATATTAGCCTGGCGTGGTGGTGTTTGCCTGTAATCCCAGCTACTTTGGTGGCAGAGGCAGGAGAATCACTTGAACCTGGGAGGTAGAGGTTGCAGTGAGCTGAGGTTGCGCCCTGTACTCCAGCCTGGGTGACAGAGTGAGACTCCATCTCAGAAAGAAAAAAAAAAAAAAAGAACAGGCCGGGCACGGTGGCTCACACCTGTAATCCCAGCATTTTGGGAGGCCGAGGTGGGTGGATCACTAGAAGTCAGGCGTTCAAGATCAGCCTGGCCAATATCGTGAAACCCCATCTGTACTAAATATACAAAATTAGCTGGGCGTGGTGGCACGTGCTTGTAATCTCAGTTACTCGAGAGGCTGAGACAGGAGAATAACTTGAACCTGGGAGGCGAAGGTTGCCGTGAGCTGGGATCGGGCCACTGCACTCTAGCCTGGGTGACAAAGTGAGACACGGTCTCCAAAGTAAAAAAAAAAATTAAAAAAATAAAAAAGAACAATACAGAGAAGATTAGCATGGACCTTGCACAAGGATGACATGCAAATTTGTAAAGTGTTCCATATTTTTTGATAGCACAACAGGGTGATTACAGTCAACAATTTATTGTACATTTAAAAATAACTAAAAGAGTAGAATGCCAGGCGCAGTGGCTCACGCCTGTAATCCCAGCACTTTGGAGACCAAGGCAGGCAGATCACCTGAGGTCAGGAGTTCAAGACCAGCCTGGCCAACATGGTGAAACCCCATCTCTACTAAAAATACAAAAATTAGCTGGGTGTGGTGGTGTATACATAATCCCAGCGATTTGGGAGGCTGAGGTTGCAGAAGTTGCAATGAGCCGAGATCATGCCCTGGGCAATAGAGCGAGACTCCATCTTAAAAAAAAAAAAGAAAAGAAAAAAAAAAGGAAAAGGGAAAAGGAATATAACTGAATTGTTTATAACACAAAGAAAGGATAAATGCTTGAGGTGATGGCTACCCCATTTACCCTGCTGTGATTATTACACACTGTATGTCTATATCAAAATATCTCAAGTACCACATAAATGTATACGCCTACTATGTACCCGCAAATAAAATATTTTAGAAAGAAGAAGGAAAACTCATATGACAGGTCATCACAGACTGAAATGAAAGCCAGAGAGGTCAAAGAGCTTCTCCAAGTCACACAGCAAATCCCCCACTGACCTCAAACCCAGGTCTCTCTTTGTTCTGGGTTGTATCCAGGTCTCCACAGAGACCTTTGGCCTCAGGTTTTCTGAAGGAGAAAGAGCAGAACTTGACATTTAGTTAAAAGGAAACCCTGAAAACAGCTAAGGGTGAGAAACTGGGTTGCTAAGAAACCCCCAAGGGTGGGGGAGAGGGTTGGCATTCATTGCTAGGCAACATAGAAGAAGCTAGGCAGACAGGTTTGGCTGCAGACACCTTTCTCCCTCCTTTTCATAGACTCCTAGAATGCCAGCCTGGATCTGCTCTGAAGATATATCTAAGGCCAGGCACAGTAGCTCACGCCTATACTTCCAGCACTCTGTGAGGCCAAGGCAGGTAGATCACTTGAGGTCAGGAGTTCAAGACCAGTCTGGCCAACATGGTAAAACCCCATCTCTGTTAAAAATACAAAAAATTACCTGGGATGGTGGCATGCACCTGTAATCCCAGCTGTTTGGGAGGCTGGGGCAGAAGAATCACTTGAATCCAGGAGGCAGAGGTTGCAGTGAGCTGAGATCATGGCACTGCACTCCAGCCTGGGCAACAGAGTGAAACTCCATCTTAAAAACAAAACAAAACAAAAAGAGACTACTAGTCCAACCACCTAATCATACAATGGGGAAACTGAGGCCTAACAGGCAAGGTGATTAGCCCAAAGTCCCTCTAATTCCTCTACATGAACAAAGATAAACAGCATGGGGGAGGCAGGAACCACCATCACTGGAGAGTGGCCTGGCATGGCTGAGGCAGTTTGAGGATAAATCTATAAAACAGAAAGTGACCGAAGAGAAATCTATTAA
Source organism: Sapajus apella (assembly GCF_009761245.1). Lineage (NCBI taxonomy): Eukaryota > Metazoa > Chordata > Mammalia > Primates > Cebidae > Sapajus > Sapajus apella. The sequence continues at coordinate 12,091,752 of NW_022436973.1, read as the reverse complement.
AGAGTGAGGGAGTCAATTGCAAAATGCCTTGGATTTCAAGTCAAGAACTTGAGAGTTTACCTTGAGGATAGTAAGGGGCCGTTGAAAGGTTTTTAGCAATGGTCAGGTTTGTGTTTTCAAAAGACCCTGGCTGGGCATAGTGGCTCATGCCTATAAACCCAGCACTTTGGGAGGCCAAGGTGGGCTGATCATTTGAGGTCAGGTGTTCGGGAGCAGCCTGGCGAACATGATAAAATCCCTTCTTTACTAAAAATACAAAAATTAGCCAGGTGTTGTACCATGTGCCTGTAATCCCAACTACTCAGGAGGCTGAAGCAGGAGAATCGCTTGAACCTGGGAGGCGGAGATTGCAGTGAGCTGAAATTGCATCACTGCACTCCAGCCTGGGAAATAGAGAGACACATTCTCAAAAAAAAAAAAAAAAAAGACCCCTTGGAAGCCAGGCACAGTGGCTCACACCTGCAATCCCAGCATTTTAGGAGGCCAAGGTAGGAGGATCTCTGGAGGCAGGAGTTTGTGACCAGCCTGGGCAACACAGCAAAACCCCATGTATAACACACACACACACACACACACACACACACACACACCCTTTGACCCCTTAGGCTGCAATGTGGAGACTCGGGATAAATTCCAAATACCTTCAAGGTCCTTCTCACTCTTGCCTGTCACCCTCCTTTCTCTACACCGTCCCTGCAAACTGGTCAGCTTCTGTGCCAGCTGCCCTTGCCAGGCCTTCCCATGTGCTGTTGTTGGCATCTGTAAAGTCCTTTCCTTTGCCTCACTCTGCCTTATCCAATTGTTCCAGTATTGCTTCATAACAAATTGCCCCAGAACCTAATAGTGTGGACAACTGCCATCTCCTTATGCTCCTGGATTCTGTGGGTCAGGAATTCAGACAGGACATGGAAAGGATGGCTTGTCTCTGCTCTGTGATAGCTGGGCCTCTGCTGGGAAGACCCTCCAACAGCTGGGAGTGACTTGAATGATGAGGGGCTGGAATCACCTGGAGGCTTCTCCACTCATGAGTCTGGGTACCCGTGCTCAACTGTCAACTGGAGCACCTACCTACACATGGTCTTCCCACGTGGCCTGGGCTTCCTCACTGCATGGCAGTCTTGGCTGTTGGCCTTTCAATATGGCGGTTCAGCGCAGCTTCACCTTAGAAATCCTGCAGCACCACGTCTGCTGTATCCTTAGTTTCACGTGAATCATGAAGGCCAGTACAGATTCACAGGGAAGGTAATTTAAAGGAGAAATGCCAAAGAACTTGTAGCACGTTCTGAGATCATCACATCCTACTGAGGTTTCAGGCCACAGCTTAAACATTACCTCCTCCAGGGAATGACCTGACCACGCCCCGCTCCATGTCTGGACTAAGCATCTCCTTGGGGTTCCCCTAGACTCACTGTCCATCTCCAGCAAATCATCTCCATTCCCGGGCTATGTGTATCCTCAGACCTGTGAGCTCAGTGAGGACGAATCATGTCTGCGTTTTTCACTTTTGTATGCCCAGCCCCTAGCACACGGTCTGGTCAAGGCAGACTTTCCTCCAATCCTCTTTTTTTTTTTTTTTTTAACAGGCAGGGTCTAATTCTGTCACCCAGGCTGGAGTGTAGTGGTGTGACCATGGCTCACTGCAGCCTTGAACTCCTGGGCACAAGGGATCTTCCCGGTTTAGCCTCCTGAGTAGCTGGGACTACAGGCTGGCTAATTTTTTAAATTACGTTTAGTAGTAGCAGGGTCTTGTTTTCTGGCTCAGGCTGGTCTCAAACTCCTAGCTTCAAGTGATCCTCCCACCTCGGCCTCCCATAGTGCTGGTATTACAGGCATGAGTCACCATGCCCAGCCCAGATCCTTAATAATGTTTGTTGAATGGATGAGTGTATGTGCCAAGGCATTCACTCACTGATTCCTTCCTCATGAAGCTTACATATAAATTGGAGAGAGAGACACAAAAAATAAAAACTACATGTGATAAATGCCATATAGTGATAAATGCTATTAAGAAAAATAAAGCAAAGGAACAGGATAGTTTCTGGAGGATGCTACTTTATGTGAATGGTCAGGGAGGACACTGTGAGGTACTCCCTGTGCCCACTCCAGGGCACTTTGAGGTAGTGGGCTGGGAGCTGAGGCCTGAAGGAAGGAAGACATGTGACTGTCTAGAGGAAGGGGATTGTTTGTTTGATTGTTTGTTTAGATGGAGTCTCTCTTTGTCTTGTCCAGGCTGGAGTGCAGTGACATGATCTCGGCTCACTGCAGCCTCCGCCTCCCAGGTTCACGCGATTCTCCTGTCTCAGCCTCCTGAGTAACTGGTACTATAGGCATATGCCACTATGCCCAGCTAATTTTGTATTTGTAGTAGAGGCATGGTTTCACCATGTTGGCCAGGCTGGTCTCCAACGCCTGACCTCAGGTGATCCACCCACCTGGACCTCCCAAAGTGCTGGGATTACAAGCGTGAGCCACCACACCCGGCCGGAGGAAAGGTATTTTAAACAGAGGGAAGAGCATATGCAAAGGCCTTCAAGTGGGAGTGTGCTTGGCACTTTTGAGGAACAGAACAGAGCCCAGTGTGACTAGGCATGTGAGAGAAGGAAAAAGTAGTAGGAGATGAGGCCCAGGCTCGGCCACAGGCCACTTCTCATGGGACTCTGCAGGCCATGCTGAGGACTTTGGCTTCTACTGAATGAGAGGAGAGCCACTGGCGAATTTTGAACAGAGGCAGGGTGTGTGTGATTTATAGTTCAACCGGATCACTCTGGCTGCTGTGTGGACAGTAAGACGATGAGTGGGACAAAGGAAAATGCAAGGAGCCCTTCGGGGAGGCTGGTACAGGATGCCAGGCAAGGTATGATGGATCCTGGATGTGGAGGGGTGCCATGAAGACATGAGAAGTGATAAGACACAGGGCATATGTTGAAGGTGGGGCCAACAGGATATAAGGGAGATCGCGCTGGGAGGAAAAGAGGCGTCGAGGATGACCGAGAGGCTTTAACCTTTCATTTCACCTCGCCTGTGAAGATGTGGTTTGCAGAAGCAGGCTTGGGAGCACTGTGGAAACAAGAGTTCATTTTTTGGCATGTCAAGTTTGAGGTGCCAATTAGATATCCCAGTGAAGATAACAAGAAGGCATCTTCTTGTCACCCAGAGTCATTTGTTTATGTTACCTGCCTGGTCCCTACAGGGGTGAGTTTGCTATTCTTCAAGAAGACCGGGGAGTCTAGCCATGTCCGAGATGGTGCTGTAGACTTGAGGATCCTCAGCTATGATACTTCAGCCTCCCAAGTAGCTGAGACTGCAGGCATGCACCACCATTTCTGGCTAATTAAAAAAAAATTAGTAGAGATGAGGTCTTGCTATGTTTCCCAGGCTAGTCTCAAACTCCTGGACTCAAGAAATCCTCCCACCTCCACTTCTGGGAGGTGCTGGGATTACAGGTATGTGATAAGCAGAATTCTAAGATGGCCCCCCAAGATTCCCAGTCTCTGGTGTAACTGTGCTAGACAGCCTCCTCCCTTTGAGTGTGGGCTAATCTAGTATGATGGCTGTCACTCTCATAAGGCTACAATATACTGCAAAGGTGATGAAAAAGAGGCAGAATTTCCCCATGTTGGCCAGGCTGGTCTCGAACTGCTGAACCTCAGGTGATCCACCCACCTTGGCATCCCCAAGTGCTGGGATTACAGGCATGAACACACTATGCCCGGGCAGGGGAGGCTTTTAAGAAAGAACTTAAATCTTCCCTGAGCCAAGTGACTCCAAGCAGCAGAAAAATTCTCCTCTAGCCTTGACAAAATAAGTTGCAACATTGTGAGAGGGCTGGGGAGGCCCTAGGAGGGCCATGTGTCAAGAAACTGTGAGCAGTTCTTAGTAATTACGAGTGGCACTAACTGACAGCCAGCAAGAGAACAGGGACCTCTGTCCTATAAGCACAAGGAACCAAATTCTGCCCACTACCATGAGAGTTTGGAAAAGGCTGCTGAGCTCCAGGAAGGAATGCAGGCCAACACCCCAGTTGCTGCCTTGTGAGATCCTGAGCAGAGACCCAGCTAAGGCATGCCTGGACTCCTGACCCACGAAGACTGAAATAACAAATGCATGTTGTTTTACCCTGCGAAGCTTGTGGCAATTCGTTACGCAGCAATAGACAAGAACCAAGACATCTGCGTATGGTGTTTTTAAAGCCTTGGAACCAGGGTGGCTCACATCACCTAGGCAAGGCGCATGACCCAGTGATGAGTCAATGACTGTATGAATGGAGGGAGACTGCAGTGGGAATCAGTTCCTTGGCGTGGGACACACCCTGACTCCCACCTCCCAACTACATAGAACCTTGGTAATACTCCTCTTAGCCACTAGGTGGCCCCAGAGACCCCCCCCTTAAGGAGGTGTCTCCTCAACTTCCAGGTCAGCATCCGAAATGGAAGGAACAAAAATGAGATGGTCCCCCTTCTAGTCCTAATACCCACTCCCCATAAGGCCTGCAAAGGGGAATAGGCTTGCCCAAGGTCCCACAGCTCTAGCATTATCTCCAATCAGGCATTTTACTGTGCCCCCCATTCGAGGCTATTCTGAAAGACAAACTCAGACAACGACCTCCCTCCAACCTGTTTTTACCAGGTTAGGGACTGGGAGCAAGAATGGCATCAGCAGCGGGCCCAGGAGGGCCTGTGGGCTGAGGCTGGACTCTGTAATTGACGTGACTGGCGTATAGACTAGGAAAGGGTCCAGCCCTGAGGTTGGTGCGGATGGCGTTGTTGAAGAGACTCTTGAGATTGGGATACGTCCCAGGGGCTTTGCTGCCGTTGCTGGGCCACTGACCCCATTCCCTTTGTCCAGTCCCTTGCACCCTCTGTTGAAGACTGGGTTTCTCTAGAAGCAGACGCTGAGACTGAGTTGGGGTTGCAAGATGTTTATTAGGAGTAAGTACCTGTGAAAAGAAGAGGGAGCAGGACTGGCATAGAAAGTCAAAGTGTGCTGCAGGCCTGATGAAGCCCTGGCTATTGCAGGCCTGGTGGGAGTACCTCCTGTCAGCGTCCGTCCCATCTTGCACTGAAATGACCAGGTGTTCATACCACGTCTCACTCAGACACCAGATGCAGGCTGCCCCAGGAAGGGCGTGGTCTCAGGTGAAGTGGCTCTCTGCAGCTGGGGCGTACCCTGATGACCACCGCGCCCAGTGATGGCACTTCCCACAGCTGGGGAAGTCTTCCCTTGAAGGGAGTTCTGGGGACAGGTAGCCCTATCTTCCACACCTTCTCAACTTTACCTCCTCTCATAGGATTTTATTATTATTATTTTTTTTTCTAGCTTGCTTTCAACCCAAAAGGCTGAGAGGAAGCAGTCACTGTAATTTCCACACTCGGCCCTGGCTTACTGGGAAAACAGAGGCTTTGTCCCAGCTTAGGAATGCACTGGATGTGACAGATGAAGAATGGGGGGGGGGGGGGCGGCGGTGTCAGAGGGACAAAGGAGGGAAAAGCCTTGGTCTCAGTTGTAAAACACTGGTCAGAGCCTCAAAGACAGGAATCACTGTGCTTCTGTTGCTCTTTGGTCTTTCAGTAAATCTACTCTGCAGACCAATGTGTGCCAGGCACTGGGACCAATCCCACCACTCCAGGCCCTGAGCTGGGGGTTAACACCATCTGCAGATTCAAACAGGGAGGGAGAGGCAGCAACCCGAAGCCATGCTTCACCAGGAGGCAGAACCAAGCCCTGTCTCTGACCCTGGCTGCTTGCAGCCCCTCCTGTGAGTTGCTTCCCCACCTGACCCTGTCTCCTTCTCTGACAATGGAGTAACACGATTTGTGGCCACCATGTTGAATGCTTCTCACCTCAAATTTCATCTCACCCTGGGAAGCAGCCACTATTATTAGCTCCATGTTACACATATGGAAAGGAGAATTGGGACTTAATGAAAGTCACACGGGTGCTCAGTGGTGGAGCTGGGCTTTGAGTCCAGTTTGGCCCAACCTTGCTGCTTAATCCTGATTAAAGGCATGGTAAGGCATGGTCAAGCCAGCCCCCTCCGACCAGACCTGCCTGCATACTTGTTTCATTTGGCTCACAGAGATTTAAAAATATGAATCAGCTTTCCTTTTGAAATTAAGATGACTTGGAAACATCCATCCAGCTTCTCTTTAAGTCTGGCCACCTGGCCACTGTGGACTTCATCCCCACAAGGTCACAACTGGCAGGAGGCGGGCCCCTTGAAGTGGGTCATGACACCAGTGTCCACCCAGAGTCACTCGTTTATGTTACCTGCCTGGTCCTTTCAGGGGTGAGTTTGCTATTCTTCAAGAAGGCAAGGGAGTCCTGAGATAGAGGCCTAGACAGGCCAGGTGGCTTGCCCTAGGACACCCAGTTGGGGCTCAAATCACAGGGACTTGAATCTGGCAAATTGTTTTGGGAGGGTTGAGGAAAAGCATAGACATGCAGAACCACAGGGCAAGGTCGGGGCAAATACACTTTATTCAGTCCTGGCATCAGACTGGCGGAGTCCTGCTGTGGGTGCCAGTGCCCCAGACGGAGGGACCCCACCCCTCAGCTACGAGACTAGTTCTCCAAGACCACAGACAGTGACATCTCTTCACTCACATGACGTCTTTTTTTTTTCATTGTCTTTTTTTGTTGTAGTTTTTCTTAAAAAAAAAAAAAAAAAAAAAAAATAGAGAGCGCAAGAAAGGCCCAGAGCCGGAGCACCAAGCTTGAAGGAGGCAGCTGGTGGCTTTGTCAGCGACGGGAACGCGTGGGGCAGAGACCTGTAGAGACCCTGGGCAGGGGTCCCGGAGGACTCTGGGACCGTTTGTTCCTGAGATTTGTGTGTGTGAATGAGAGTGTGTGAGCCACCCGGAGGGTGAACACACGCCGGTGAGATACAGGTAGTGAGGGCAAGGGGGGGTGTGGGGAGACCGGAGGGTCGGGGCGGGGCTGAGCGGAGAGATGTCGGCGTGAGAGGGGTCACAGCATCAGGGGCAGGGCTCCCGAGGGCACCCTGAACTGGACACAACTTCCTCCTAACAGCAGCGTTTTCCCCATTTCTCACGTGGAAAAACCGAGGTGCAAACGGCCCATCTCTACTCGCAATCCATTCTCAGTCTCACTGGCCAAGTCGATGGTCTCTTTCAAGCCAGATGTCTAAAAGTGGAACTCTTCCTGCCATCACGTCTGCTATCCACGCCTCAGTCCCAAACCCCTAGCACCAAAGTGCCTCAGTTTTTCCCGCTGAATACTGCAGCTGTGGGTACTGAGGGTGGACCTGGGTGACAGGAAGGGTCGGTGGGCTTAGGGAGGAGCCCAGGTTTCGGGTGCCCTGAGGTGAGAGGGCACTTCCCAGGAGGGGGTGGGGGAGGAGCAGCAGGGATCCTGCCCCCAAACAGACTGTTAGGTGTCTTGGTTTTGAGTTTTCTTGGGTGGTCCCTTCCTCTAATGTTGGATTTCCAGAGCAAGACCTTACCTCCCAATTCCCAGTTGGGGAAAGAAAGGGACATATAGATAAGACTGTAGAGGCAGCCACGCGTTCGGAGAGGTGGTCCGCGTGGGTGTAGGAGACCCCATACGGGAAAAGGGGCTATGCCACTTGGGAGAGTTTCAGGCCCAAACCATCCCTTCCAAGTGCTCCTCCCATTAAGGCAGCGACGCCCCGTTGGGTGGAGAGGAAACCCAGGGCTCCGGGATCAAAGGATTTCCCAGGATCGCTCTACACTCGCCCCCGCTTCTGCCGGGAGCAGGCGAAGAGGGCGGCTAGACTGGGACCAGCCCCCTCCTCCCAAGAAGCATTAAGCATGCGCAAGAAGGGGGTGGGTCCCAGCGGAGGGGCGGGCCCTAGCGCTCCGGGGATAAAAGGAGCGCGCCCCTCCCCCCAGGGAAGGGAGGGGCACAGGAGGAGCGCGCGTTGCCACCCAGCCGCATCACCCCCCTAACCCGGAGCGGGCAGGCTGGGCGAGGGAGGAGGGATCTGGAGCAAGAGAGGGGGCGGGTCCTCCGGCCACGAGGAGGGGCGTGTGCAAAGGGGGGGAGGGGTGCAGGTCTGTAGGAGAGGACGGGAGGTGTATCGGAGGGGGCTGGCTGCTGGTGGCTGTGCGGGAGGGGGCAACGTGGGGAGGGGCTTGGATGTCAGGGAAGGGGTGGGGGTTGGGCTGCCTTGGGGTGTGTCTGCGGGGGAGGGGCATGTCTGGATCTGAGGGGGGATGGGCACGTCCAGGAAGGGGGAGGCTGCGCGGGAGATGGGGTGCCAGCCTCGGCCTCCGAGGGGCCCCAATACCTGATTCCTGTATGTAAACAGCTGGTTTGGGGGCGTGCGCGCCCCGCTGACGGTGGGCTCAGTAGGTGAAAACCAGGTCGGCGATGCTAGACGGGCGCCAGTCCCCCGCGATCATCTCAGTAACCTCGGGGGTGCAGTAGTCCGGGAACTCGAAGTGCGACGTGCCCGAGGGAGGCGGCAGGTCCGGGTCGCGATCCAGGGCGCTGCAGTCTAGGCCGGCCGGGCCAGGGGGCATCCTGGATAGAAAGCCCAGCGGCTCCTCCCCCGACGCCACTGTCTCCTCTTCGCCTTCCTCAGCCGCTGCCGCCTCCTCCTCCTCTTCCTCCGGCTCCTCATCCTCCGACGGTGTCGGGGAAGCGGCGGTGGCGGCCGCCCCCTCGCCCGACGGCCCTTGGGCGCGTTCCGCTTGTCCTCGGGCGGCCCGTCCCGCCGGGACCATCCTCCACAGCTCGCGCCCCGGGGTCTCCACCAGGCGCACTTCCAGCAGCTCCTCGTCGTCGTCGTCTTCGTCGTCCTCGGGCGCTGCCGCCCCGCCCCCCAAAGGCCCTCCAGCCGCTCGGCGGCCCCCGCGGCCGGCCAGCTGCGGCCCGGGCTTGAGCCGGCCGCCGCCACCGCCGCCACCGGGGGGGGCGGGGCCGCGCCTTGGCGGGCGCCCCCTTGCTCTTTTTGCGCGGCCGGTACTTGTAGTCCGGGTAATCCGCCATGTGCTTGAGGCGCAGCCGCTCCGCCTCCCGCACGAACGGGATCTTCTCCGAGTCCTGCAGCAGCTGCCAGCGGCGGCCCAGGCGCTTGGAGATCTCGGCGTTGTGCATGTCGGGCCACTGGTCCATGATCTTCCGCCGTTCGTGCTGCGACCACACCATGAACGCGTTCATCGGCCTCTTGATGTGGCCGCTCGGGGTCTTGCACCAGCCGGGCTCGCGCGCCCCCTCCTCGGCCTGCCCGGGACCCGGGGGCGGCGGCCCGCCGTCCCGCTTGGCCCTCGCGCCCCGCTGCTGCACCATCGCGCCTGGGCCCGGGGCCGCTAGACGCCGCCGGGGGCCGTCCGCATCCTCCGCGGCTGGGGGTGGGGGAGGAGGCAGCGGCGACGGAGGGGCGGCCCCGCCCCGCGGCTCGGCCCGGCCCCCGCGAGCTGGGGAGCGAGGAGCTGGGCGCTTGGGCCCAACGGACGGCGGGGGGAGAAGGTCAGCGCGGTCTCAGGCGGGCTCGGCGCGCCCCCGCCGCCTCCGGCAAGTTGCGTCCCGGCGCACAACACACATTGTTTTGCGGGGGCGAAGGAATTGCACCCTCCGGGCCCCCGCGGGCTCTTCTTGCAGCCTCGGGCTCCGCCGCGGCCCGCGCGCGCCGCTCCCCACCCCGCCGCCGACGCCTTTCAGTGTCTTTCTCCCCGCGCGGCCCCGCCGGCGCGCGCGCCACCCCTCCCCCTCGTCGTCTGCGGGCCGCTGCGGCGCGCGCGGGGCCGCCCCGTGTAAACACCGAGGTGCCCGCTTGGGCTGCGGCCGGGCCACGCCTCGCGCTCGGGCGTCGCGTCACCCGTTGCTGGGCAGAGAAGCCGGTATTTGCATCTCCCAATCGCTGGCCGCCGGAGCGGGGCGGGGCTCGGGCTGCGGGGCTGGGCGGTCTCGCGGCTGGCATTGGGGGACACCGGGGAGATCGGTTTCTTTTCTTAGGTTGGGGGTTGGAGGAAGGGTAGGGGACGCCGAGCCTGCCTCCCGTCTGGTTCTGGACTCTTGTCCCTGCTCCGCGTTGCCTTTTAAATTTTAGCTCATTCCGAGACACCTGCCGCCAGGTAGGATTTCCGCCCTTTCCTCTTTCAGGGACGTCTTTTCGGACCGTCCCAGAAGAGAATTTGCGGGGACCAAGACTAGGAAAGCTTCTTAGAAGACAGACTCAGGTTGTTTTAGATGTTGTTCCTGCCTGCTACACACAGGATCCAGCCACATATGGGACCAGCAAATGCTTATGGACCCAATGAAAGAATCCCTTTCTCATATATATGTCTATTTAATCCCGTTTGAGGCTCCACAATAATCCCGAGGAAGAAGGGAATATAATATGATGCCCACTTTCCAAACACCGAGGAGACACAGACTAGGACCGGATTCCTAGGCTCGCGGTCGCAGCTTTCTCTCCGTTGCTCAGCACCAAGGGGCCGGGGCACCTCGCCTGCCAGCCAAGGGTTCTGAGCTGGGCGGACTTCCCGCTTTTCACAAACCGCTGGCAACATTCGAGGATGCCAGGGTGCGCCATTCCCAGGTCCTACCCCAACCCGTAGCCTGCGCGGTGCCTGACTTGGGCGCGTCGCTCCTCCCAAGCCTAGAGAAGCGTGCAGGGGCACGGGCGGAGCCAGTCCTGGGGGCGTGGCCGGGTGGCAGGCACGAGGCGCGTGGCGGGGAGGGGCCGCGCGCTCCCGGCTCACCACGTGTGAGCCCGTTCGGGCACCACCGGGCGTGTGCCGCCCCTGGGGGAGGTCACCTTCACGGCGTCGTGAGCTTGGGCGATGGGAGGGGGTGCTGAGGCCTCGCCCTCGGGAAGCAAGAGCTGGGAGGTGTCCGGATTAGGGTCTCCAAGGTGGCATTCCGCTGGGGCGTAGCGGGCATGGTTTGGGGCCGGGAGAATGCGCCTCTGGCGGTACAGCTCACGCACTTCTGGACGAGCGAAGGCCAGGAGCCGAGCCTGTGGGTGTGGGGCGGGGAGGAAGGACCGAGGTGCGGCTCCGCGGCACGGGGGGCGGGGTGATGCTCTGGGTGGCGGGGCTCGGGGTGGGGGTGGTGGGAGAAAGTAATTGGAGCATCACTGAAAGGAGGGGGCAACTCTTAAAGGCACAGGGCTCTCGGAAAGAGAAGGCTCTGCTCCCGCCCGAACGGTCCCTCCGCCTGATTAGAAGCTGAGATCTGGAAATTCCTACGTGTGAAACCTTTACATCTGCAGCCTGGGTAGTCTACCCGATGGAGTCACACTTCCTGTGTTTCACATCGCAGTCCCTCCTTTTGCTTACCCTGAAAATGGGGAAAATGCTGTTTCTCCCTCACATGGTGGTTTTACAGATTAAGTGGGTTAATGCATGTAAACACATCCTAATGCCTAGTGAATGTTCAATTAAACTTATGATAGACCGGGCGCGGTGACTCACACATGTAATTCCCAGCACTTTGGGAGGCCGAGGCGGGTGGATCATTTGAGGTCAGAAGTAAGACCAGCCTGGCCAACGTGGTGAAACCTTGTCTCTACTAAAGAGACACAGGCCACCACACCCGGCTACTAAAAAATGAGCCGGGCGTCGTGGCCTGTGCCTGTAATCCCAGCTACTCGGGAGGCTGAGGCAGGAAAATCACTTGAACCCAGGAGGCACTGCAGCCCAGCTTGGGTGACAGAGGGAGACCCAGTCTCAGAAAAAAAAAAAAAAAAAAAAAAAGCTATGAGAAACTAGATTTCCCGATAGTTATTACACTACGAAGGTCACCAGCAACCCAGATGCATCCACTTAATGAGAAAAAAAAAAAGGGGGGGGCAGGGTGGGGACAGCTCTAACATTTCAGAAAAGGTATCAAAGTAATGATCATGGGACAAACAAAAGCTTTCTTGGAATTATCAACACCTTAAATTTTTTCTCATTTAATATTTATTTTATTTTAAATGATGTATGATCGGCACCATCATCTTTTCAGTGCTCTTGGCCTCTCAAAATGTGTCTCTCATCCTGTAGCTGCTGCTGCTGTTATTATTCCACTGTATTTGAAGAGTTCCCACTCTTCTCACTGCCAGACTGATTTTGACTGGGGTTTCACTCTTTATTCTCAGCAGTGAGAAAAAATACAAAAAATTAGCTGGGCGTGGTGGCACATGCCTATAATCCCAGCTATTCAGGAGGCTGAGGGAGAAAAATCGCTTGAACCTGGGAGGTGGAGATTGTAGTGAGCCAAGATCGCGCCATTCCACTCAGCCTGGGCAACAAGCGTGAAACTACATCTCCAAAAAATACTTCATAAATTATTTAATGTTCCTTCCTTCAACAGGAAGAGCCTAATTCCTCTTCCCCTTCCCCAGTTAAGTGTCAATTTGCCTCTAACTAATAGAATATGACAGAAGAAATGCTGGTATGTGACATCTAAGATTGGACATAAAAGCCTCTATGTTTTCCTCCTGGCTGTCTTATTTTGTATCATTTATTCTGGGAGAAGTCAGCTTTCATGTGAGGGCACTCAAGCAGCCTGTGGAAAGGTCTATGTGATGAGGAACTGAAGCCTCCTGCCAACACCAACGAGGAACTGAGACCTACTTCCAAAAGCCATCTGAGTGATCCATTGTGGAATCAGATCCTCTAGCCCCAGTCAAGTCTTCAGATGACTGCAGCCTTAGCCAGTGTTCTTAACTGCAACCTCACGGATGATCCTGAGCCAGAACCATGCAACTAAACTGCCTGGATTCATGATCCACAGAAACTATGACATAGTAGCTGTTTGCTTTGGTAAGCCTTTAAGTGTGGGAATAATATATTCATATATTCTCCTGCCTCAGCCTCCTAAGTAGATGGGATTACAGGCACCCACTACCACTCCCAGCTAATTTTTTTATTTTTAGTAGCCACAGGGTTTTGCCCATGTTGGCCAAGCTGGTCTCAAATTCCTGGCCTCAAGCAATCCACCTGCCTTGGCCTCCCAAAGTGCTGGGATCACAGGCGTGAGCTACTGTGCCCAGTCACAGAATAAACTGGCTGTCCCCCAAACACAGTAGGCTTGGGCGTACCTCAGGGCCCTCATTCATGCTCTCCTCTGTCTGGAACATGTTTCACCCCCATCCCCACATGGGCTGGAGCATCTCATCCTAGCCTTGGCTCAAACAGGCTCCACTGTCCTGACCACTCTCTGCAGTTAGCTGTTCATCCCCCTCCATCTCAGGTGCACAGAATTGCTTCATCTGTGCATCTGTGACACATTCTTATTGTTGTCCATGATTGCCTCACTTTATGTTTGTGTGGGGTTTTTTTTTTTTTAAGAGACCTGGTCTTGCTCCATTGCCCAGGCCTGGAGTACAGTGGTGCGATCATAGCTTACTGCATCCTGAAACTTCTGGGCCCAAGTGATCCTCCTGCCTCAGTCTCCCAAGTAGCTAAGACTACAGATGCATGCCACGTGGGTGGCTAATTTTGAAAAATATTTTTTGTAGATAGGGGTCTCACTATGTTACCTAGGCTGGTCTTGAATTCCTGGGCTGAAGCGATCTTCCCACCTCAGCCTCCCAAAGTGCTGGGATAACAGGTGTGAGCCACCATGCCTGGCCCTGTGTGTATTTATTTTTATATAACAATAAAAATATGTGGAGTCAGCAATCTGACACAAGAACTGGAACACTGATAATAACCTGTTTTCCCCTATGAACTCCTTTACCATACCATCTCCTGCCTTCCTTCACCTGAGATAACGTTTACCCTGATTTTTCTGGAAAAAAAAAAAAAAAGCTTTATTGAGATGTAATTCACATACCCCATCTATTCACTCATTTGTAGTGTACAATTCAGTGGCTTTCCGTGTATCCACAGAGTTGTGCAACTGTTGCCACAATGGATTTTAGAAAATTTTCATCATCCCTAAAAGAAACCATTAGCATCAGTACTTGTTAGCAGTCACTCTCCCATCTGCTCTGCCTCCCCTCTAATCCTCAGCCCTAGGCAACCATTAATCTGCTTCTGTATCCATGGATTTACCTATTCTGGACAGTTCATGTAAAGAGAATCATAAAACATGTGGCCTTTTGTGACTGACTTCTTTTACTTAGCATCATGATTTCTAGATTAATCTATGTTGTAGCATGTATCAGAACTTCCTTTTTATTGTCAAATAATATTCCATTATAAACCAGATATGGTGTCTCATGCCTATAATCCCAATTCTTTGGGATGCAGAGGTGGGAGGATTGCTTGATCCCAGGAGTTTGAGACTAGTCTAGGCAACATAGTGAGACCCAACCTCTAAAAATAATAATAATAAAAAAAATAACTGGGCCTAGTGGTGTGTGCCTATAGTCCTAGCTACTTGGGAGACTGAAGCAGGAGGCTCTCTTGAGCCCACGAGTTCCAGGTTGCAGTGAGCCATGATCACGCCACTGCACTCCAGCCTGAGTGACAGTGAAACTGTCTCAAAAAAAAAAAATTCAATTTCATGGTTATACCATATTTTTAAAATTCATTATTGAGTTGATGGATATTTTGGTTATTTCAATTTTTAGTCTATTATGAATAATGCTGCTATCAATATTTGTGCACAAATTTTTGTGTGATACATATTTTCATTAGTCTTGGGTATATATCCAGATATGCGATTGCTAAGTCATATGTTAACTCTATAATTCACCTTTTGAGGAACTGCCAGCTGTTTTCCAAAGTGGCTGCACTATTTTTCTTTTCTCTTTTCTTTTCTTTTCGAGACAGAGTTTCGCTCTTGTTGCCCAGGCTGGAGTGCAATGCCACGGTATCAGCTCACTGCAACCTCCGCCTCCGGGGTTCAAGGGATTCTCCTGCCTCAGCCTCTTGAATAGCTGGAATTACAGGCATGCACCACCATGCCCAGCTGATTTTGTATTTTTAGTAGAGACCGGGTTTCTCCGTGTTGGTCAGGCTGGTCTTGAATTCCCGACCTCAGGTGATCCACCCACCTTGGCCTCCCAAAGTGCTGGGATTACAGGTGTGAGCCACCTCACCTGGCTACTATTTTACATTTTAAGCAGCAGTCTCTGAAGTCTCTCATGCCTCCTTTTTCTTACTTTAAACAATATACATTGTCTTAAAAATATATTGTGTTGTCTTTAACTTTATTAAAATAATATGCTGTGTATATAATTGTCTGATACTTTCTCAATGTTATAGGGCTAAAATTCATCAATTTTTTTTCACACTTTAAAAACTTTATTTATATAAAAAACTTATTTGTTTTTAAAAGCATTAACAAGAGAGAAAGAAAAGAGAAAAGGTATGGAGCAGAACACAAGCCCCTTTGTAGTGTTAGTTGGGAAGGTGGGATTTTTGATTCTCTGGAATTGAATGTTTAGTGTTTTTATAAACAAAAGAGGAAAAAAAAAGTTAAAGGCCCCCAAAAGCCCATAGCTGTTCTATTACCCACACCCCACAAAGAAAAAAGAGCACCAGGAAAGGAGCAGAAGAGGACAAGAGAAATCAAGAGTGGAGCCAAGCTACCTATGACCCTCTTCACAGAACTGGAAAAAACCACCTTAAACTTCATATGGAACCAAAAGAGAGCCTGCATAGCCAAGACAGTCCTAAGCAAAAAGAACAAAACCGGAGGCATCATGCTACCTGACTTCAAAGTATACTACAAGGCTACAGTAATCAAAACAGCTTGGTACTGGTACCAAGACAGAGATATAGATTAATGGAACAGAACAGAGGTCTTGGAGGCAAAGTCACACATCTACAACCATCTGATCTTTGACAACCCTGACAAAAACAAGCAATGGGGAAAGGATTCCCTATTTAATAAATGGTGTTGGGAAAACTGGCTAGCCATGTGCAGAAAGCAGAAACTGGATCCCTTCCTGACACCTTACACTAAAGTTGACTCCAGATGGATTAAAGACTTAAACATAAGACCTAACACCATAAAAACCCTAGAAGAAAACCTAGGCAAAACCATTCAGGACATAGGCATAAGCAAGGACTTCATGACTAAAACACCAAAAGCATTGGCAACAAAAGCCAAAATAGACAAATGGGATCTAATTAAACTCCAGAGCTTCTGTACAGCAAAAGAAACAATCATTAGAGTGAACTGGCAACCAACAGAATGGGAAAAAATTTTTGCAACCTCTCCATCTGACAAAGGGCTAATATCCAGAATCTACAAAGAACTAAAACAGATTTACAAGAAAAAAACAAACCCATTCAAAAGTGGGCAAAGGACATGAACAGACACTTTTCAAAATAAGACATATATGAGGCCAACAAACATATGAAGAAATGCTGATGACCACTGGTCATTAGAGAAATGCAAATCAAAACCACATTGAGATACCATCTCAAGCCAATTGGAATGGCGATCATTAAAAAATCTGGAGACAACAGATGCTGGAGAAGATGTGGAGAAATAGGAACACTTTTACACTGTTGGTGGGAGTGTAAATTAGTTCAACCATTGTGGAAGACAGTGTGGCGATTCCTCAAGGACTAGAAATAGAAATTCCATTTGACCCAGCAATCCCATTACTGGGTATATATCCAAAGGATTACAAATCGTTCTATTATAAAGACACATGCGCACGTATGTTCATCGAGGCACTGTTTACAATAGCAAAGACCTGGAACCAACCCAAATGCCCATCAACAATAGACTAGACAAGGAAAATGTGGCACATATTCACCATGGAATACTATGCAGCCATAAAAAGGAAAACGATGAGTTCATGTCCTTTGTAGGGACATGGATGAATCTGGAAACCATCATTCTCAGCAAACTGACACAAGAACAGAAAATGAAACACTGCATGTTCTCACTCATAGGCAGGTCTTGAACAATGAGAAAACATGGACACAGGGAGGGGAGCATCACACACTGGGGTCAGTTGCGGGGGCAACACGGGAGGGACAGCGGGGAGTAGGGAGGTTGGGGAGGGATATCACAGGGAGAAATGCCAGATATAGGTGACGGGGGGATGGAGGCAGCAAACCACACTGCCATATATGTACCTATGCAACAATCCTGCATGCTCTGTACATGTACCCCAAAACCTAAAGTGCAATAAATATATATTTTTTTTTAAAAAAAAGAGTGGAGCCATGTTTGGATGGGGCAATTTCCCCTGTGCAGTATGCTCTTAGGGTCACAGAGAGCAAAAGGCTTCTTTTTGCCAGAAAAGGTAGATGAAAGTGGGAAGAAATGGGAAGAGGGAAAAGGTAAATAAGGAATTTTAATGCACAAGTAAAGGGAGTGGTGGGTTGTGCACTTTTCTCCTACCCCATAGCCTCAATATATAAGGGAAGAGGAAGAGAGGAATAAAGAACTCCAGTTGCATGGAACAGATCTTTTAGATTAGATTAAGGGGCGAAGGCAAATAAGGAAAAGGATTTAAAAAACAATAATAACCCGCCTAGCAGCTGATTTCTCTAGCCCAACCTGCTACTTAATATATGCTAAAGTGAGAGGGGGCAATACTGGAGGGAGGGGAGAATTGGTGAGAGGTAAGTTCCCTATAAATCCTTCAGCAATGGAGGTAAATTCTGGGCACCTAAAGAGTAAGAGTCACATTACTCACTTTTCTCACCAACCTTACTTTGAGATTCATCAGAATAGGAATTTTGCAAAATCCCACCCTTACGCTGTAGGGCAAAAGCTTGCTGTGACTGAAATCATGGCTACACCAAGCCCCAGTGGAGAATCTTATGTTCTCTAGGTCACTTAACTTCTTTCTGCTATTTAGGGCCAATAGTAGGTAAGAAAGCAACAAAATATAATTTGCAAAATGAGACTGCAGAGGCAAAGAAAGGCACACGGAAGGGCGGGAGGAGATGCACCCCAGGCCGAAGGCACAAAGAAGAGGCAAAGCCAGGGGCAATCACCACCTTGTAAGGGTAAAAGGAACAGGAGTTACGTACATCAAGTCCTTTAGTTTGCCAACCAATCCAGGGCAGAGGCAAGGGACAGGCCTATAAGGATAGGAAAAGGAGAAACAGGAGGGGGAAGCCAGCTTTGAAGCTTCCTGCCAGTTTCAGACTAATCGCTTCATGTACACTCCTACTAGCTCTTCCTGGAGGTCTTCTTCTTCCCCAAAACACATCTTGCTGCTCCTTCTGAACCAAAAGTCTTCCTTGACATTCTCACGTTTCTACAGCCTCTTGGAAATGGCCAGGCCAACTCAGCAGACATATCACAGGGCAGGAGAGGTGGGTTAAGGACAGCATCTGTTAAGGGGCAGCAGCAATAGCCCAGGGTTGGCATGAGGCTTCCAGAAGAGATGGAGTTTGTAGGTTCTTGATGGTCCCTGCCTTGGAGACGAGAAGACCAAGGTTTCTTAATCCCAGTTCTAGGAGACCTTCACTTACTCAAGGGTCTTTTGCCAGGTGGAATGTATCAATGTTGCCAGCCTTCTTTGCTTCAAAAATAGCCATTAGGAGTAAGGGAAGAGCTCACACTTTCCCCTCTCTAAAATAAAAGTCCCTTCCCCACCAGGAAAAAAATCTTGATTAAGAATTATCAGTTTATCAGACTGCTGGCCATTGCATATACAGCATGTAACTTCCAATTCTTCCCATGGCTTCCAGTGAAGATTCCCCATTCTCTCCCTTCCTCCCGCCACAAAATGCCAGGAGTTCCAGGTTGAACTTCATCCAAATTATTAGACATATGTAGAACTTGTTCATTTACCACTGCAGGAATATCCTAGGATTTTCCTATCTGTTCACGGACATTTGGATTATTGCCAAGTTTGGCTTTCATGAACAAGTGCTGCAATTGGCAGTCCTGAATATGTCAGGATACAGAAGTGACTTTGATTCACTCAATAAATATCATGAGTGAGGCCGGGCACAGTGGCTCATGCCTGTAATCCCAGCACTTTGCGAGGCCAAGGTGGGTGGATCACCTGAGGTCAGGAATTCGAGACCAGCCTGACTAACATGGAGAAACCCCGTCTCTACTAAAAATACAAAATTAGCTGGGCATGGTGGCACATGCCTGTAATCCAAGCTACTCGGGAGGCTGAGGCAGGAGAATACTCAAATAATCGCTTGAACCCGGAAGGGTGAGCCGAGATCGCACCATTGCACTCCAGCCTGGGCAATAAGAGCGAAACTCCGTCTCAAAAAATTATGCATGTACTCAATCTCTACAGGAGCCAAGAGAAGGAAGTAAAATGTTGAAAAACAAAACCCCAAATTCCCATTTGCCAGGCCACCATCATTTCTCATCTGGGCTCCTGCCCAGCATCTTTATGGGTCCCCCTGGGCCTACCAGGCCTCTTTCCATCCCATTATTCTCCTTAAAGCCAGAGTGATGATATTTTTGAGTCACAAGTCTTGTGTTTCCTATTTTCTTAAAACCCTTCAGTGGTTTCTTGATGGGTGCGGTGGCTCACGCCTGTAATCCCAGCACTTTGGGAGGCTGAAGCAGATGGATCACCTGAGGTTGAGTGTTCAAGACCAGCCTGACCAACATGGAGAAACCCCGTCTCTATTAAAAATACAAAATTAGCTGGGCGTGGTGGTGCATGCCGTGGTGGCGCATGCCTGTAGTCCCAGCTACCCTGGAGGCTGAGGCAGGAGAATCACCTGAACCTGGGAGGTGGAGCTTGCGGTGAACTGAGATCATGTGATTGCACACCAGCCTGGAAGCAAGAGTGAAACTCCATCTAAACAAAAAATACCTCCCCCACTTCACCCCACCAAAAAAAAAAAAAAAAAACCCTTCAGCGGTTTCTCATTACTCTCAGTGATAAGCACCAGGCTTGCACCTAGCCCATTAGGCCTGGCTTGGTCTGGCCCCTGCTCACCCATCCAACCTCCTCTCCCACTTTGTCAGTCTTTTGATAGTTTCCAGCCGCACCAGCCCCTTTCCAGTTTGTTTAATGAGCCAGGCCTCCCCACACAGGGGGGTGTTGCAGCCCCTTCGCTTGCTCATTCCAACACTCCTACCTCTCTTTGCCTTGATGCTTGCTCTCCTAACCCCATGCTTCTTTTCTTTCTTTCTTTCTTTCTTTTTTTTTTTTTTTTGGAGGAGTCTTGCTCTGTCACTAGGCTGGAATGCAGTGGCATGAACTTGGCTCACTGGAGCCTCCTCTTCCCAGATTCAAACAATTCTCCCTCTTCAGCTTCTTGAGTAGCTGGGATTACAGGCGTGTGCCACCACGCCTGGCCAATTTTTGTATTTTAGTAAAGACAGGGTTTCACCATGTTGGCCAGGCTGGCCTCGAACTCCTGACCTCAAATGATCTGCTCACCTCGGTCTCCCAAAGTGCTGGGATTACAGGCGAGAGCCACTGAGCTGGCCTACCAACCTCCATGTTTCGTTTCCTCAGTGTTCTGTGCTCATTTGACACAGAGCAGATAAACACCCACCTCTTCTAAATGACATCATTCCAGTACCAGTCATGAAACACAGTGACTAATGTTAACGATAATGGCCAGAAAAGAGATGCAGGGCCGGCCAGGTGCGGTGGCTCACGTCTGCAATCTTAGCATTTTCGGAGTTTGAGGGGAGCGGATTGCTTGAGCCCAGGAGTTCCAGACCAGCCTGGCCAACAGAGCAAGACTTCATCTCATCTCTATAAAAAATTAAAAAAGAGAGGCCAGGCACAGTGGCTCATGCCTGTAATCCCAGCACTTTGGGAGGCTGAGGTGGACAGATCATGAGGTCAGGAGTTCAAGACCAGCCTGGCCAACATGGTGAAACCCCGTCTCTACTAAAAATACAAAAATTAGCTGGATGTGGTGGCAGGTGCCTGTAATCCCAGCCAGTCAGGAGGCTGAGACAGGAGAATCACTTGAACCTGGGAGGTGAAGGTGGTAGTGAGCTGAGACCGCGTCATTGCACTCCAGCCTGGGGTGACAGAGTAAGACTCCATCTCAAAAAAATAATTAAAAAGAGAAAAAGAAAAGAAATACAGATAGTGGAAATATTCTTTTATTGAACTTTGTATGTGTAATCATGTCAGTAAAAGTATATGTTATGGTACAAAAAGGGAACAGGGTATTGGATTGATACTTTTCAATTACATTAATATATTTCTTTGAAAAAGAAAATATAAAGCATACCTACTTGGTGGTCTGTTGCAATAATAATTATGTTAATTACAGTTTAAAAACAAGAAAACAACTCTTTAATAAAGAGCCAATTCCAATATTAACATTGATTAAACATATTTAAATTTGGTAAAACATAACATCACTAAACACTAATAATATAATTTTACCAAATTCTAAAATTTGCTGTTACCACACTTTTCAGCTAATCTTGTTTCACTCTTTTAAAATTTTAAATACAAGGCCAGGCGCAGTGGCTCACGCCTGTAATCCCACCACTTTGGGAGCCTGAAGGGGGTGCAGATCATTTGAGGTCAGGAGTTGAGACCAGCCTGGTCAACATGGTAAAACCCCATTTCTACTAAAAATACAAAAATTAGCCAGGTGTGGTGGCAGGCACCTGTAATCCCAGCTACTGGGGAGGCTGAGGCAGAATAATTGCTTGAACCCAGAAGGTGGAGGTTGCAGTGTGCCAAAATCCCACCACCATACTCCAGCCTCAAAAAAAAAAAAAAAAAAAAAATAGAAAAGCTTTAAGTGGTCACATAAAATGACAGGATTGAAGCAATTCAAGTCTGGTTCTTAAGCTTCAAATCACTGTGCTATCATTGTTTATTTTGAATCTATTGTTTAAACCCAGGCATATTTAGTACCAAAGGGGCTGCAGACAGGACTGTGCAGAAACAAGCTTGAACAATTCCAAACTGTTATGAACTCATTCTCAGAACTAAGGCATGTAGCTGAGTCTTGCTCCATGTATATTAGGGTTGACTGCATAACTGGGAGTGTTTTGAATTAACTTTCCCTTAGAAGATACTTTTATTGGCTCATAAAGCTAATAATTTACCTATAAATTACTTATAAGTAATTAAAATGTGCTGATTTGAAGCTTACAAATATGTTATTCAAACTCAAAATCAGGCTTGGTGGTTCATGCCTATAATTCCAGCACCTTGGGAGGCCAAGGTGGGAGGATCACTTGAGCCCAGCAGTTAGAGACCAGCCTGGGCAACATGGCGAAACCCCATCTCTACAAACAATACAAAAATTAACTGGGTATGGTGGCATGCTCCTGTAGTTCCAGCTACTTGGGGGGCTGAGATGGGAGGATCAATTAAGTCCAGGAGGTCGAGGCTGCAGTGAGCTGTGATCATGCCACTGCTGTCTATCCTGGCCTGGGTAACAGAGTAAGACCCTATGTTAAAAACACAGAAACAAACAAACAAAAAAACCACATTGACTTTCAGTTTTATTATTGTTTTTAAATTATCTGCAGATAACGAACCCCCTTATTGCCTACACAGCCCACTTGGTATATGACAGCAGAGTGCTGGGCAGCTTTGTAATTAACCCTCCAATTGTGTAAACTGGAAGCTTCATGAGGTCAGAAGACCCACCTGGTTTTGACTCTTACCATTGTATCCCCAGCTCCTAGAAGAGCCTGGCACGATGTAGGCTGTTAATAATACCTGCTCTTCATAATACCTGAAGGCAGGATGAAGCCAATTCAGGTGTGGGTGTGGCTATTCTAGGAACCATCATGTTACTCCACTCACCCTGTGTCTAGCTCCAGAACACCTATTTGCCAACTGGCGTGGTCCTCAAGACATTCATAATAAAAAAAGAACAATAGGGACAAGGTAATTTGTTTCTTGATTCATCTAAATTTCTTGATTTAAAAACAATCAGTGGCTCACACCTATAATCCCAGCACTTTGGGAGGCTAGCTTAAGCGTAAAAAAAAAAGAACAGCAAAGCCAAATTATATCAGTTGTGGTGGTGCACACTTGTGGTCCCAGCTACTGGGCATGGTGGCACGCCCCTGTAGTCTCAGCTACTTGGGAGGCTGGGGTGGGAGGATCGCTTGAGCCTGGGAGACGGGGGTTGCAGTAAGTGGAGATCACACCACTACACTCCAGCCTGGGTGAAAGAGTGAGACCCTGTCTTAATAGTAATAGAAGACACAGGGTGGGGTATATGGAAACTTTATAGTCACAATTTTTCTGTAAATCTAAAAGTGTTCTAAAAAATTAAGTGGTTTTTTTTGTTTGTTTGTTTTTTGTTGTTGTTGTTGTAATGACACAGGTTTTAAAAACACATTTGGTTTATTTAGACTCCAGAGTGTCAGAGCCATCAAGCAGCCCGCCTCAAAGACAGAATTTCTTCCATGGATTAAGAGAAATGTTTATTTATCCTACAGTTGTAATGTTCTGAACCAGGAATTAGGTTTTTAAATAAAAGCTGTCTACCAACTAATTAAGTCAATATCTCACAAACGCTGCATAAAAAAACAACTCAGGATCTTTAATTTTGTATGTATTCAAATACAAACAAAGGAAAGATGACTAGTTCCTTGATCATTTTAAGTTAAATGAAAATACCTATAACGAAAGAAAATCACATAGAACAGACTATATCATCCTATTGCCTAAATTTTCATTGCCTAAAATTGTTTTAGTAGAGAATGGTATATATTGTTGCGTAATTGAAACAGTTTTGCTCTTCTTAAATAAAATAGCAGCCAAAGAGTATTCAGGGTGCAGCTGACAGGGTCCTTACTGCCAGTTCCTTCTAATCTGGAGAATTCCTTAAAAAAAAAAAAAAAAAAAATCGAGTCTTTTTGTTACACTGAAGAGAGGGAGGGCAGGGTTGAAGCGCATTGGTGGTGTCCCTGGGCCGAGGGCAGGGCTCTAAGCCACGGGACCTGCTGATTGGTGGGAGCTGGGGGGGCGGGGTCTCTGGCAACGGAGCTCGGAGTCCATTGGCTGCGTGGCCGGAGGATGTTGTAATGGACAGCCGAGGCCTGTGCGGCTGGTTTCTATGGCAACGGAGGCTCGAGAGAGCCACTCAGATTTCGGCGCTCGCCCCCAACTCCCCTTTCCGGAGGGGGCAGGGCGGCCTGGATTTGAGGGCCGGCGGAGGAGGCGTGGGGGCTGGGAGTTAAGGAGACAGGGCCTTCTTTGAACCAAACTAACCCCGCAATGCCACATTTGAAGTGAGTTTGACGAACCGGGCCTGCGTGCTCATTTGAAAAAAATCTGCCAAACAGAAAGGTATGAAGAAAAAAAACCTACAAAATTCCATCCTCCTCTGACTTCTCCACTCGTAACAGTTTGAACACCAAAGCCTGGTACAGAACTGGCACTCAGTGGGAGGAAGAAAGGGAGGAAAGGAAGGAAGGGGAGAGAGGGAGGGAGGATCGATGATGTGGACAACGTGGCGTGACACAAAGTGCCCGCCCCCTCGGGCTGAAAGTCACAGGCAGACCCGTAGGGCTGACGGGATATAACAGACTTGGATTTGGGGGCGTGGAGGAGGAGGGGTCGCCGGGGCACTGAAGGAGGGTGGGACAGCCAAAGGCTCCTTGACTCCATTCCGGGATTTGGGAGGCCTGACTCTGCAGAAAGACTCCTCCCTGGCTTCACACACCGCCAGCCCTGCCACTTGCAGCCTCCAGTGCTTCCAGTCTCCGGATCCCTGTGCCTTTGTGTTTGGGGAATAATAAACACTGCTTACTTCATTGACTTGGTGTCAGAACTGAGTTGAGATAATGCATGGAAAGTTCTCAATACAATGTCTGAAACGTACGTGCAATCAACAGTAGGTATTATCACAGTTGAAGACAGTGTGGGATTTAACTAGGTGGAGAGAATGGGGAGGTTATTGGCTGTGGGTAAGGAGGGAGGAGGGAGCAGCAGTGTGGAAACCATGCAAAAGAGACTAGTTTGGATATCATATAGGAAGTCAGAGGAGATGACAGCCAGAGAGCATCAAATAAAGGATGAAATAACAATGCTAGCGACTATATACTGAGGGCTTGGCACTCTTGTCAAATGGGTATTTGTGGGGCTCAGAACAAGAGCAGAGTTGGAGGTCCATATATCACGTCTCTACATAGTTAGAAGTTATACAATAGTCCAGCAAGTGTTAAATGAAATATGTTCTATTTTCTTCCTTGATGGATATATCCTCTAACAACTTGGAAGGCCATGTTCAAATTAGAATTCTAAGACCCTTGGAGTTAAGTGCCAGAATGTGTTGACCCAAGGAGACCTGTTCCCTGGATCCTGTGTCTGTCCTTTATCCCGCTACGTCTCATCCCATCAGTGATGGAGCTAGCATGCATGGATCAACACTAGCTGTCACCTGCAAACAGAGACCTTGAGGCCTAAAGCTCAGGTCTATAAGATGTGCATTCAGGCAGTATTGTTTGCTCTCAGGTGAGATGAAGCCAGGGATAAAGCCCATGAAGGGTCCTGTGAATGACCGTAGTGACATTTTGGAAGGGAATTATGGGCTATTGGAGCATGTTCTAGAAGGCATGGGCACAGACTCTGGGTGGGCACTTCTCATGCCTCACCCCATGGGGAAGGGTGGTGGGGGACTCAAGGAAGGGGTCATGCTTGCCAGGCCTCAAACCCAGGCATTCAGAATCCAAGAGCCTGGTGCTTCTCCCCTGTGCCTCACGGTGCCATGGGGCATGCTGGCTTTCAGTGATTTTATGCCCTCAGAGAAATAGAGGAGGATGAGCTAGTAAATTGAGGGCCTGACCTCCTAGGCCCTTATCCTCCCTTATCAAAGGTGGGTAAACCGAAAGAGTGAGTTAGCTATTTATTTATTTATGGGAAAACTAAAAGAGTGAGTTAGCTATTTATTTATTTATTTTAAGATGGAGTCTCGCTCTTGTTGCCCAGGCTGGAGTGCAATGGTGCAATCTTTGCTTACTGCAACCTCCGCCTCCTAGGTTCAAGGGATTCCCCTGTCTTAGCCTCCTGAGTGGCTGAGATTACACACATGTGCTACCACACCCAGATAATTTTCATATTTTCAGTAGAGACAGGGGTTTTGCCCTGTTGGCCAGACTGGTCTCGAACTCCTGACCTCAAGTGATCCACCCACTTCAGCCTCCCAAAGTGCTGGGATTACAGGCGTGAGCCACTGCGCCCGGCCAGACTGAGTTAGCTTTTAAAAGATGAATGAATAAGTCCTGCAGTATACAGTCAATGACAGGGTGCTAAGGTATGTTAAGTATATTAAAGAAGGACAAGTAGACACGTGTCCTAATCTGTAACCTCAGCCAAGTAATTCTCGAGCATGCATGCAACAAATACTTATTAGGCTTTACACAGTGCCAGGCACAATGCTAATTGCTGAAGCTATAACCATGAGCAAAAGAGACTGGTTCCTGCCCTCAGGGAGCTCAAAGTTGGGAGGCAGAGGCAGATACCAATCAAACCATGGCACAAATAAGTGTATCACTGCACTGGAGTAACTGCTGAAAGGAGAGGCCAGGGAGGTAGGGGATGGTGTAAGAGGATCTGATACAGGACGTTAGGGTAGGCTCTAGTTTGGAAGCAGCATTAGAGCTGAGTGCCCCAGGCAGGTAAGGGTTGACCATGTGTAGGGGAGGAAGATGTCTGCTTTCAGGAATGACCAGCTGAGCAGAAGGGGAAGCCAAGCCAGGGTAAGGGGGAGAAGCCCGACCAGAGAGGAGGCCCAGAGGAGGCAGGGCTGGTGAGGCAGGCCCTGGTGACTGCCAGGGATGACACAAAATCTTTGAAGGTCTTTAAGCAGGGAGGTAATGTGATCCAATTTTGTTTTGGGGTGGAGTCCATGGTTGGAAGGAGGAGGAGCCTGGAAGGAGGGAGACCAGTGTGTTGTCTACTATAGAATTTCTTAAACTCTTCCATCAAATTTCTTATTTTTTATTTTTATTTTATTTTATTTTTAGAGACAGGTCTCACTCTGTGGCCCAGGCTGGAGTGCAGTGGTGCCATCATGGCTCACTGTGGCTTCAACCTCAATGATCCTCCTGTTTCAGCCTCCCAACCAAGTAGCTGGCATAGGCACATGCTACCACACCCAGCAACTTTTTTTTTTTTTTTTTTTTTTTGAGAGACAGGATCTCCTACCTGTGTTGTCCTGGCTGCCCTCAAACTCCTGGGCTCAAGCAATCCTCCTGCCTTGGCTTCCCAAAGTGTTGGAGTTACAGGTGTGAGCCACTACGCCTGGCCTTTATTTTTTTAAAGATAGAGGAAATGGACTTCTGTCTCTGCAAAATGTATAGGAATTTCATTGAAGTCTTATGATTTGCATTTATTTTTGTTGTTAAAAGTTGTTTCTGGGCCGGGCACGGTGGCTCACGCCTGTAATCCCAGCACTTTGGGAGGCCAAGGTGGGTGGATCACCTGAGGTGGGAGTTCGAGACCAGCCTGGCCAACATGGAGAAACTCCATCTCTACTAAAAAAACAAAATTAGCCGGGCACAGTGGCGCATGCCTGTAATCCCAGCTACTGGAGAGGCTGAGGCAGGAGAATGACTTGAACGCAGGAGGCGGAGGTTTCGGTGAGCTGAGCTCGTGCCATTGAGCTCCAGCCTGGGCAACAACAGTGAAACTCCATCTAGAAAAAAAAAAATTGTTTCTGTTGTTAGAGATTTTTATTTATTTATTTATTTATTTGAGATGGAGTCTTGCTCTGTAGCCCAGGCTGGAGTGCAGTGGCATGATATTGGATCACTGCAACCTCCGCCTCCTGGGTTCAAGCGATTCTCCTGCCTCAGCCCCCCGAGTCGCTGAGACTAAATTCGAGTGTCACCATGCCCCGCTAAGTTTTTGTAGTTTTAGTAGAGACAGAGTTTCACTGCATTAGCCAGGATGGTCTAGATCTCCTGACCTTGTGATCCACCTGCCTCGGCCTCCCAAAGTGCTGGGATTACAGGCATGAACCACTGTGCCTGGCCTGAAATATTTTCTTTAAAAGCAGGCATATACAATGGAAACTAAACTTTCCTTTTATCCCAAACCCCAAATATCCAGTTCTCCAGAGTTACAAATTACAATTTCATTAATATCTTTTCAGAGTTATTCTGTACATAAATAAGCATATGTATATATATATATATTTTTTTCTTTTTTTAAATCTTTCCAATGGTGCTGAGCATATGTATGTATTTCTTCCAACATTAAAAATGTAAACTGTAGGATGCCATATCTTGCTTTTTTTCATTTTATAATGTGTCTTAGAGATTATTCCATATTAATACATATAAGTTGTTCTGTGCACACCATAGTCCCAGCTACTAGGGAGGCTGAGGCAGATAGATTGCTATGTTGCCCAGGAGTTTGAGTCCAGCCTTGGCAACATAGCAAGACCCTGTCTATAAAAAAAATAAAAATAAATAGTTCTTGGGCTGGGTGCAGTGGCTTACACCTGTAATCCTAACATTCTGAGAAGCTAAGGCAGGAGGATCACTTGAGGCCAGGAGTTCAAGACCAGCCTGGCCAACATATTGAAATGGTTTAAAGAGAAAAAAAGAAAAAAAATTAGCTGGGTGTGGTGGTGTGTGCCTGTAGTCTCAGTTACTAAGGAGGCTGGGGCAGAAGGATTGCTTGAGCCCAGGAGTTGGAGGCTGCAATGAGCCATGCAGTGAACCACCGCACTCCAGCCTGGGTAACAGAGTGAGACTCTGCCTCAAAAACAAAGTTCGTTTTATTTAAAACTGCAAAGTTTACATTCTGTTCCATAATATATCTGTGTTTATTTTCTTGTACCACGTCCTACCCCAAATCTTAGCCACATTGACAAGCCTGCAAATGGGGCTGTATCTATCAGTGCCTTTGTAGGTGTTTGGTACACTCCCGTGGAACCCCCACCCTCAACTCAGTATGATCTGACCCTTCCTCACTCTTAGCTTGGTCCTTTTATTTATTTATTTTGAGATGGAGTCTTGCTCTGTTGCCCAGGCTGGAGTACAGTGTGGTGAAATCTCGGCTCACTGCAACCTCTGCCTCCCCGTGAAGCGGGAAATGTTCCCTTGTCCCCATCGCAGGGTGTGTGACAGGGGGAGTGGCTTACTTCTTCAGTGCCCTCCTGCTCAAACCTCTAGGAGGGCACACAGATAGGCAGGCTGTGGGGCTCTGATCCCACGGCAGTGTCCTGTGGTGGATGATCACAGCTCCTAAACCCCAGTGGGCGTGTGCTACCTAAGATTTTAGTTTTGCCGTCTTTGTGTTAACCAGCTCAGTTAGACCCTCTACCTTGTTGCCAGGACAGGGGGCTTTCCGTATTCCAGGTACTTGCCTTGGTATACCAGAAGAATCGGATCACACCTAGGCTTGGAGAATGAGTGCAAGGTTTTATTGAGTGGAGGTAGCTCTCAGCAGGTGGGGGAAGCCAGAAGGGGAGGGGGTGGAAAGGTTTTCCCCTGGAGTCGAACTGCTCAGTGGCCCAGGTTCTCCTCCGACTGCCCCAGCCAAACTCTGCATAGTTCTGCTGGTCCACGGCCTGTAGCGTGCTGGTGTGCCGGTACCTGTCGGTGCATTCCTCTCGACGTCCAGCCGCTTCTGTGTTCCTCCACAGATGTGCTCCTCTAGACATCCAGCTGCCTGTGTGTCTGCCTGCTAGGGTCTCGGGGTTTTCCATAGGCACAGGATGAGGGCGTGGCAGGCCAGGGTGGTCTTGGGAAATGCAACTTTTGGTCAGGAAAACAAAAATGCTTGTTCTCACCTAGGTCCTTCGGCACAGGCTAGGGTGGAGCCCTAGCCAGGGATCACGCCCTTCCCCCCTCTTCCGTATAATTTAAAGGGACCACGCCCTTCCCTTCCCAGCACTCCCCTTCTTGCATCACCAGGTTCAAGCAATTCTGCTTTAGCCTCCCGAGTAGCTGGGACTACAGGCGCATGCCACCACGCCTGGCTTATTTTTTTTTTGCTTTTTGTTTTAGTAGAGATAGGGATTCACCGTGTTAGCCAGGCTGGTCTTGAACTCCTGACCTCAAGTGATCCACTCGCCTTGGCCTCCCAAAGTGCTAGAATTATAGGCGTGAAGCATTGCTCCCGGCCCCTTAGCTTGGTCTTGTACCACTCCATACTCCCAGCCATTCAGTAGTCTTTCTGGTTGCTCTTTGTCAGCCGGAACTAAAGTTGACATAAAAGGATGTAATGGGCAATCGGGTTGAGAGTAAGGTTGGAAAGGAGTCCAGCAGCCTCTTGTGAAAGGGATTGAGTACCAGGCTGAGTTCCAAGGGCAGGAGAGAGTCCCAGAGGATGTGACATGGGAATAAAATGGTCAGCGTGCCAGACTGACATCTTAGAAAGAACATTTGCTCCTTAATCTGCCCCATCACTTTCCTCTAAAAGGCCCTTATTGATAACCTCCACACTACTCAATCCCATGGGCACAGCTCCAATCTCAACGGACATTTCTTTCTTTCTTTCTTTTCTTTTTTTCTTTTTGAGGCAGAGTCTCACTCTTGTCACCCAGGCTGGAGTGCAGTGGTGCAATCTCGGCTCACTGCAACCTCTGCCTCCCTGGTTCAAGCGATTCTCTTGCCTCAGCCTCCCAAGTAGCTGGGACTACAGGCACCCACCACCATACCCAGCTAATTTTTCTATTTTTAGTAGAGGTGGGGTTTCGCCATATTAGCCAGGCTGGTCTCGAACTCTGACCTTGTGATCTGCCTGCCTTGGCCTCCCAAAGTGCTGGGATTACAGACGTGAGCCACCGTACCTGGCCTCAACTGACATTTCTTAGAGCCGATTTTACTTGATCTGTTGCAGCCCTCAACACAGTTGTTAACCCCTCCCACCTGAAATGTCCTCCCTTGGTTTATGTCTCTACATGTTCTTGTTTTGCTTCTCCCTTTCCGGCTCTCCCTTATTAGCTTTTCACCATCTCCTTTTCTATGTCAGAGTTGCTCAAGGCACAATCTCGATGGGTCTAATCTTTCCTTCTGCTTTCTTCTTGATCCATTTGGAGAGTGTGAGATCAGTTTAATGGGTCATATAAGCATTGACACAAGGATGAAGCAATAGAATAGAAAATGTCAAGGTACATCATTGCACAGGGCAAATATTGTTTGAGGAAGCTTATTTCAGATTTAGATATAAATACACACATGCATATGTATGATGGCTGCAATGTAAAATATATATCTTACTGTGGGATGTGGTGAAACAGTTTGAAAGCCACTGCTATACAACTCCTCTGTTTATTTCTCAAGGCCAGAATTCTCCTAGGAATGTAAGATCTGTGTGTATCCAACCGCCTACTCCACATCTCCTCTTAGATATTCTCTATGGAGACCTTAAACTCAGTACATCCAAAAATCAAATTCAAGTCCTTCAGCCTAAACTTGGATTTTCCCCTCTGTTTTGCATCTCAGGGGAAAGCCCCACCATCCATCCAATTGCAGAAGCTAGAAACCTGGGCATCATCCTTGGTACTGAACCTTCTCCCAGCCCATATCAAATATCGTTCCAAATCTTGTTGACTTAAGCTCCAAAAGATCTCTTTACCCTGCTGTTTCTTTCCGTCCATCTCCACCTCCCGTGCCTAAGATGTCCTCATCTCTCAACTGGGTCAACTATACTGTATTTCCACTTGGGCTCTCCTCTAATCCAGTCTCCACCAACTATCCTGAATGATATTTGTAAAACATCACCCTAATCATGTTACTCTCTTGCTTACAAGTCCTTCAGTGGCTTATCGTTCTTAGACCTACATTTTAACATGGCCTACCAGATGCCCCCAAGATCTCTGGCCATATCTTATAACATCATCTCCTCCCATTCACTGCATAGCAGTCACATTTGTTGTGCTGGAGAGTCTTTTGAAAGACAATACCCCTCCTCATTCTATGTGCCTTCCTATGCTACAGATGCTAGAAAGCTAAAACATCTCCTAACTCCCTTGCAGCCAGGGCTCTAGCACTTAAGTGTATTTGCATAAAAGACAGAAGGGAGGCAGTAGTAAGTAAGCCAGATGGTTTGGGCTGTTTTAACTTGTAAACATGGTTGCGGACACAGTAGTGCACAGTCGCTGGCTGTGAAAGGCAGGGAAAGGACTTGGCATTTCACTGTCTCGCCAGTGGCATTGGCAATGACTTTCTGATTCCAGGATCCTGTCTTTGGGTGGCAGCTTCTCCACTGTGTCCTTATACTCACCCTTTCCAGTGGTGGCCTCCTGGCTTTTGTCTTTCTGACTGTGAGAGGTAGTAAGTCCCCTGGCAGGTCAGTTCTGTGGTGTTCTGGGAGTCATTTCTAATACCCAGCCTAGGGACCACCATTTTCTTCAATAGCCAGACTAGTTTCTGTTTCTAAGCTCAGACTGATAGGCTGGATTTCATTTAGTCTTTAGAAGTAGTCATGCCTCCTCCCACTATAGGGTTGTCTTACTTGCCATCCCTTAACCCCCAGCTCCATATCTCTAGATGAACTCCCTTATATGTCCTTTCCATCTCAGTTCAAACATTTTCTCTGGGAAGTCATCCCTGACCCTTAAGACTGGATCAGCTTTCCTTGTTAAACAGGGATCTCACCCGTATGTTTCTTCTGATGCATCATCACTGTCTGTAATTATGTACTTGTGTAACTCTAGAATCTGAGCCCCAGGGACCTGATTATCTTGCTCAATGCTGTGTTCCATTGCTTAGAAGAGGCCCCTAAAGAGTTGGTGCTTAAGAGGCATGTGTTGAAAGAATGAATGGAATGGAGGAGGCCAAATTGGAGGCCCTGAAGACAAAACCCACGTTCTTAAATATGGTTGGTAAGCCGGTGACACCTTTTCTTGGCGTTTTCCCCCAACCACATCTTCCCCTGACTCTTCGGCCAGCCTGAACATGCTGTGTGCTCTCTGGCCTCCAGGTCTCTACATTTGTTATTTCTGCTGCTGGGGTGTCTCTTTCCTCTTAGCCTGGTTCTTACTCATCTTGCAAGTTTCAGTTAACTGATGCTGCCCATCAGAATTTTCTCTTCTAGGGAAATCTTTACTTCAGACAATTCTATACAGGACAAATGTTGGCTGGACATGGTGGCTCATGCCTGTAATCCCAGCACTTTGAGAGGCTGAGGCAAGTGGATCACCTGAGGTCAGGAGTTCAAGACCAGCCTAGCCAAAATGGCGAAACCCCGTCTCTGCTAAAAAATACAAAAATTAACTGGGTACAGTGGCAGGTGCCTGTAATCCAGCTACTCGGGAGGCTGAGGCAAGAGAATCACTTGAAGCTGGGATCACGCTACTGCACTCCAACAACAGAATGAGACTGTCTCAAAAATATATATATATTGTTAAATAGATTGTAAACATTGTCTGCTGTTACTTATCTGTACCTTCCATTTCGAGTGCACTGTTTTGTTCAAGGCAGCCTACGCAGAGGGCCTTGCATGGGGCCCAGCTCTGATGCCCTCAGTATTTGTTGAAGTTAAATGAATCAATGTCCCCTAGTCAACCATCCTCAGTCTGGGCATCTCTGCACGCTTTCCAGGAGCCCATAAACAGTGAAGAATTGTAATTTGAGGGCTGCTTGATCAGGAAAGGAAGCTGGGGGAGGTTTGTTCAGCTCCAACCCTTGGCTATCCCTGAACCGCCAGGCAGGAGGCCTTGAAGCAGATCCTGTGGGGGATGGGCAGGGAAACAGCTTCTTCCTCTGCTCTCTCCTGGAGAGTCCAGGGATGGGGCCAGGAGAGGGAAGGTTCTTTCCACGAGGCTCCTTGGCACAGTGCCTGCTTTGAGGAACAGGGTGGAGAACAGGGTGAATGCAGGCTTTCTCCTGGCCCCTGGCCTCCAGCTCTGTGAGGAGGAGGGAAACTGCTGGCAAAGAAGGGAAAGAGGGATGGGAGGGAGGGAAAGGAGAGGGTCTGCTTGCTTTGGGAGTCAAGGTGAGGGGCTTGAACTGGCTCTGAAAGACAGGATTCCCAACAGCCTACCAGGTGCCAACTGCAGATCGGCTCTGGAAATATTCTCAAATCACTGAGTCAGAGAGTCAATATTCTGGGAACGTTAACTCTTAGGATCAGATCATTCTAACATCTCCAGCTGGAAAATCCTTCAGAGGGTTGAGTCTGGGGTCTGCAGGTTACTGGACCCAAAGTCAAGACCTTGACCCTATTCTGCCTGCAGGCCCAGTCTCCATGGGGCTAGCTTGGAGAAATGTCAGCTCCCTGGACCACCCCCCTTTCTCTCTTCCACAACAGCTGAAAGAAATGGCATTATTCTAGAACCCAAGAACACTTCGCATCCCATCCAAGGCGCTTACAATAACAGAAAGACGAGGAAGCCAGCATACCACCTCCCTCTTTCCCACAGGTCTGTAATCTCCCTGAGGGCAGAGTTCAGCTCGTACATCTTATACTCCTTTAAACGGTGGTCTCAAACCTGGCTGCCCATCAAAATTGCTTGAGGATAATTAACTAAAATGTTTCACTTCCTCTAACAGTGATTCTGTTTTCTTGGAGCAGTGTTAGGACTTTAAACCCGTTTTAACAGTGTGCTAAGTGATTGTGATGCAAAGGGACCCGCTCAACATTGTAGGTGCTAAGTGTTGCCTGCAGGGGTGGGAAAAGTAATTAGCAGGGTAAACAAATGGAGTGTAGGGAAGTGGTACTGAACTAAGATCTGGATCTGGGTAACTCTGCATCTAACACTTTGAAAGGATATAGTGCACCAGTGTTAGCAATACAAAAGATAAATATTTATTCAGAACAAAACTTTTAACAATCAATTTTACATTCTAAGCCACAAGGAAATAGCAAAACATATAGCAAAGGAAAAGCAAACACCAAAAGAAAAGCAGTGTACTGTCTTTTCTACTTGATAACACTTAGTTGACCTCTTGCTTGGCCGATCTCCCAAGTACATTTTAGAGTTAACAGCTCACTCATAATTTTGGGTTAAAATCCATCTTTCTCGGGAGGGTCAGGAGTTGCAGATGAGCTCCAGCTAGCTGCTTCTCTAGGGTTCCTAGCTATTGAGGCTAAGGTGCAAATGTAAACCTTTGGTAGGTTTCTTTACACAGGGGCAGCCCCCATTTCTCACTGGTGGCAATGAATGGGGAAGGGGAGGGCCTCCAAAGGACCTGACACTCTTTAATCCAGAAGTGGTGCCCCAGGGAGCAACGAATGCACCCTGGAGTTCGTTCCTTGGTCCATTCTGTATCTCCCAAGTATTCAATAGCCCCTCCTTAAAACCTTCTCTTTCTGCTCCCTCCTCTAGATGATTTCTCAGCATTCCTCTGGGCTCATCCTCTGGAGAGATCAGACTTTCTGGGCCCTCAAGTGTTGAGGAAATTGTTGTGAAGTGTGAGAGGTAGTGGAATGAGCACCGGGCTTGGGGTCAGGGGACTCTATTATAGGCTGGCTCTGGCACCAGACAGCTAGGTGATTTTGACCCAGTCATTTAACCTGTTTGGGCCTGTTTCATCTTCTGGAAAACCAGGGAACTGGTCTAAACCAACTCTCAGGTTCTTTCCAGCAGGAATATTCTAGATTCCATGATTCTATGAAAAAAAGGCTTCTGAGCCACCAAAAGAGCTGTCATGAAGTCCATGCATATTTATGCCATAAGAGAGGCCCTTGGCCACCATTCAGAGCTTATTGATTCATATTATATACACTTCTAACAACACTGGTTTCACAAATTCTCAGACCACGTAGATTAAAAGCAGCAAATTAAATGAGGGAGGAGAAGAGCTGCAAAAGGTAGACACTCTGATAGAAGCCACAGTCAACAATGTTTTCAATTCAACACTGATGGTGTGCCTACCACGTGTTGGGCCCCGTACCTAGTGCTGGGGCATAAAGATGAGCAAGGCAGCCCAAAAGGTGAAAAATCCAGGGGAAGACAAGGTATTGGGGGGGGGAAGGGAGAAAAAGTACAAGAAACAAAAACGAAAATAAAATTTTTAAAAGGGAAGGGCAACACATCTGCACGCTACAGTTCTCCGCAGTCGTTACTGATGACAGAGTCACCAATTCAGAACAGGCTGAAATGGAGTAAACTCGGTTTATGAAGGCATAGAGAGATGTCTCTTGTAGGTTTTAAAAAGGTCTCCTTCAAAAACGATAAAAAATGGTTTAAAAAAAAGTTTTGGCACTTAAGAGGGGTAAGCTGGCTGTGTGTTCACCCTGGCAGGCAGGAGAGTGCTTAGTGCCCGGCCACGCCGGTTAGCTGAGCTGCCATGGAATTGTGAACTGCTTTGGGACACTGGGCAAAGGCGTGTCCTCGCTTGCCACAGAGGTTGCACACGATGCCCTTCCGGCAGTAAGGGCTCAGGTGCCCCTCCTCCCCGCACCTGAAACACCTGTCCTGCGTGCAGTTGCCGCTCATGTGGGTCCGGGAACCACATTTAAAGCATGTCTTGGGCTGCCCCTTGTACCAGCTGTAGCCCCTCTCTGCCCCCAGGAAGAAGGCCCCTGGCAGGTGCCTGACCCCGCCCTCCCCCTGGCGCAGCTCGATCTCGCACTTGTACTCCCCGGTCCAGATGCCAAACCTGTCGGTCACTTTCACCGGCACGGCCAGAACGTCGCAGTGGCGCTTAAGCCAGGTCACAATGTCCTCCACGTCCACAGTCTCGTTCCGGAAAAGGATGAAGAGCGTCTTCAAGCTGGACTTGCTCCGCCCCAGCACCACAAAGTTCTCCCAGCAGTCCTCCTGCTCGCGCTTCTCCTCGTAGATGCGTAGAAACAGGGCCAACTTCTCCGCTGAGCGGAAACTCACGTCGAATTCGCGGCTGCCCGGGATCTGGATGACCGCGTAGATGTCGCTCGGGTCCATGCCGATGGAGCGCAGGATAAGCGCTCCCACCACGAAGTCCCGGGTCGGGCAGGCACCCTCGTCTCCCTGGAAACAGATGCGGACGAGGAAGCGACCCTTGCCCGGGCCCGCCGTCGCGGGCTCGTCCTGGAGGGGCCGCTCCACAGCTTCCTCGGCCTCGCCGGGCCTGGCTGGGGTCGCCATGGCCGCCGCCGCCACCGCCACCGCCTCCGCCTTCTTCCTCCTGCCCGCCTCCGCAGCGCCCTTCTTCTTGCGGGAGTCAGCCGCCTCGCCGGCCGGATCTCTCCGGCGGCCCTTCGGGTCCCCGCGGCCGGCCGGGGGAAAGTCGCCGAGGTCCGGCGTCGCCAGGCCCGCGTTGCTGCCGAGCCCGCCACCCCCGCTGCCGCCGCTTTCCTCCTCCCGCCGCGGCGGCCGCGGCTCGCGGAACTCGCCTTTCTTCTCGGCTAGATTCTTCACCACCTGGGCCCAGCCCATCTTCTCGCGGCCGCCGTCGGCCTCCTCACCCCGGGCTGCGGGCCGCGCGGGGGGCAGGAGTTGCGGCCGCCCCCGTTTCCTCTCTTCCTCCGCGCCGCCGCCGGTGGCCATTTTACCTCCTTCCCAGCATTCTCCACTCGCTCCCGCAGCCAAAGGGCGCCCATCGCGCGCGCCCGCCCGCCGGGGCTGTGGGGGTTTGGCTTTTCTTTTTCCTTCTTTTTTTTTTTTTTTTTTTTTTGAAATTCGACGCTACTCTTCCCCGCCACCCCCTCAAAGGTATTCACTTGCTGCTCACATTGGCCAGCGACGGCTCTGCGCCGCCTGGTAACGGCTGACCCTCTCTTCCGCCAGCGCTCGCTCCAACCCCACCTCCGCCCGCAGCGGGATGGGGAGCCCGGAGGCTTCCCTTTCCCGGGCCCGAGTTTGGCAGCCTCGGCCTCGCTCTCGAGGATTTGGCATTTCGCAAGTGATGCTCGATGATTTCATGCGCGCAGCTTTACTAACGGCCCGCAGCCCACAGGCGGGACGGAGTTCAGGAACATCTCTCCCATTTAGTTGCTTTCTCCTTTGTACCGTTTATGTTGAAAAAGCAAACACAATAACAAATTAAAACTTAGCTTTCCCTTTCCCCAGAACTGACTGCCATGCATTTTTTTTTTGACGTCGGATTATGAACATTTTCAAGCAGAAAAGTTGAAAGTTTGACAGTGAACATTTTACCATTAACTCTTTATCATTAAAATTTTACTCTAGCACCCTGCACCTTGATCCCTTCATCGGTCTTTATTTTTTTATACATTTCCAAGTAAGTCATATTGCATTCTTTTTATTTTTATTTTGAAAAGCCCTCCCGTCGTACTTAGGATGAAGTGTGAGTGCTTCTTAAGTTCCCAGTACTGTATTAAGCACACTTCAGACTTTATTACATGGAATCTTCCAAAAACGATGCTGTAATTATGCCCATTTTACAGATAAGGAGGCAGGAATTAAATCACTTGGCGGAGTCAACAAGTATAGGTAGCTTATATTTCTTTCTTTATTTTGCTTTTTTCTTGAGATGAAGTCTCGCTGTCACCAGACTGGAGTGCAATGGCACCATCTCGGCTCACTGCAACCTCCGCCTCAGGTTCAAATGATTCTCCTGCCTCAACCTTTCCAGTAGCTGGGACTACAGGCGTGTGCCACCACGCCCAGCTAATTTTTGCATTTTTAGTAGAGACGGGGTTGCACTATGTTGGCCAGGATGGTCTCGATCTCTTGACCTCCTGATCTGCCCGCCTTGGCCCCCCAAAGTGCTGGGATTACAGGCATGAACCACCGTACCCGGCCTGGTAGCTTGTATTTCTTTAACCACTTTATTTCTGACTCTGTGGATCAAGAACTGTGCATCAGACTCTAGGAAACCTTGTTAACAGGCAGATTCCCTTCACCCCAACTCCTGGTATTGGTCTCAGGGCAGCCATCATCCCTGACTCTTGTGCCATTTGCACCTTCCAGTCCTCTCACTTTATATCCTCAGACACCCTTTCCTTCATCCCTTCTCAGCCACGCATTCCCATGATCATACTGGGAACCTTGCCATTACCAGAAGCATCAAAGTCTTAGATTCACATATTTCTCTGTTATTCTTTCTACTTGTCTGGCCAAGTTTCACCATGAGATGAATATTTACAAAACCAAACAATATATGTATTTTAAACAATCTCTTCCATTCCTCTTACCTGAAGCCCTCACTCCAGGGTAACTATCACATAATCAAATATCTGCAAGGGTCAGGCAGGTACCTTAAGCAGAATATATATTGCGTGAACTGGAGATTGCATATTCTATCTGAAGGGGCAACTGCTAGTCAACTATAGCTGATTATTCCTCTCCAGAAGTGAGGGTCCGCTGTGGGCGGATTTTCCCATTTCCAGCAAGAAACCTGAACTTCAATTTGTCTCTCTCTCTTCTTTTTTTTCTTTTGAGACGGAGTTTTACTCTTGTTGCCCAGGCTGGAGTACAGTAGCATGATCTCGGTTCACTGCAACCTCTGCCTCTTGGGTTCAAGCGATTCTCTTGCCTCAGCCTCCCTAGTAGCTGGGATTACAGGCATGCACACCACTCCCGGCTAATTTTTCTTTTCTTTTCTTTTCTTTTATTTATTTATTTATTTATTTATTTGCAGAGATGGGTTTTCTCCATGTTGGGTCAGGCTTGTCTCCAGCTGCCGACCTCAGGTGATCCACCCACCTCAGCCTCCCAAAGTGCTGGAATTATAGGCATAAGCCACTGCGGCTGGCCAGTTTCCTTTTTTCATGGAAAAATTCTTCTCTCTTTTTCGTCTTAAGATAGTCTCAGCCATATTTGGATCCTCCATATAAATTTCACAACCTGCCTACTAAGTTCCATGAAACCATGAAATCTTAATGGGAGTTGCATTGCATTTGTGCAGAATTACCACTTTATAACACCGACTCTTTCCATCAGTGACTCCACTTGATTTCCCACTTATTTGGGTCTCATTTTATGAATTTTAATAGAATATTACAGTTTTCTACATAAAGGTCTGACATACTTTTGGGGATTTATTCCAAGTCACTCCATGGTTTGACTGCTGTTATAAATGCAATTATTGTAAATTAGAAGTTACATATTGTTTGTGGGTGTTGTTTAGAGGGAACAGGATTGGATTTTGTGTACTGACCCCATATCTAGCAACAAAGCTGAAGCCTTAAAAAATTTCCAGTAGTTTTTGGAATCTC
This sequence comes from Sapajus apella, assembly GCF_009761245.1. Lineage (NCBI taxonomy): Eukaryota > Metazoa > Chordata > Mammalia > Primates > Cebidae > Sapajus > Sapajus apella. The sequence goes on along the minus strand of NW_022436973.1, from coordinate 12,051,971 downwards.
TTTACCTTTTTATGTCGCCAGTCATATTGTCTGTGAATAATGAAGGTGTTGTCTCTTTTTTCAGATCTTACACGTTTTCTTGTCTTACTGCGCTTGTCGGGAACTCTCACATAATCAATGTATTTTGAGACTTTTTGTTTTGTGTCTGACTTTAAAGGCATCTGTTTGTATTTTGAAAAGATTTGACTTGTGGATTAGGTTTTGGCTCCACGGCCAATTTTACTAATTATATCTTCTATTGTAAGATTTCACTGGTATGTGTAGGGAGATCCTTTCGATCAGTTTCATCTTTTCCAGGTCAAATTTTGCAGAGATTATTAAATCAGGAGCTACAGGGGCCAGGCATGTACCCTACAAGGAAAGCAGTCCAGATGGGCACTGAGGCCATATGAAGAGGGCAGGCTTTATTCACTTCTGGCAGATTATTGTCACAGAGGGACACAGGCCCAGTGTTGCCAGATGTCTGCTCTTCTAAAAAAGGTTGGAAATCCAGCGTTTGGCTGCCTGGAATAAGGCCTGAGCTCAGTGGCTCACTGAGCTCTAGATGTGAGGGAGTGTCTCTTGTGAGGCTTCTTCTCTCTTTATGTTCTTCTGTCTTTAGTGTGCCGGCTTCCACCTGTATTCCTCTTTAGCATTTCTATCTCCTTTTCTTCCCTCAAACCTGACATCCACTCTTTTGGCAAATCCTGATGGCAGTTATTCCAAAATATATCCCCAAACTGACCACTCTTACCTGTTCTCCAAGTCACTATCGTGTAAACTGCTTAGAACATGCCTGGCTTGGGCACGGTGGCTCACGCCTGTAATCCCAGCACTTTGGGAGGCTGAAGGGGGCAGATCATGAGGTTAGGAGATGGAGACCATCCTGGCCAATATGGTGAAACCTCGTCTCTACTAAAATACAAAAAATCAGCCAGGCATGGTGGTGCACGCCTGTAGTCCCAGCTACTCAGGGGAATCGCTTTAACCCAAGAGGTGGAGATTGCAGTGAGCCGAGATTGCACTAGTGTACTCCAGCCTGGCGACAGAGCAAGACACCATCTAAGAGAGAAGAAAAAAAAAAAAATATATATATATATATGCCTGGCTCATTCTAGTTAAAAAATAACAGGACAGACAAATGTGTGCAGAATGGGCCTGCCCAACTAGTTTGCTACCTTTGGCTTAGGCCCAATTATCCTCACTTTACAAAGGAGGTAACTGAGGCTCAGAGAGGTGAAGGGATTTGTCTCAGAAGCATCTGTGAGGTCTTGATAACTGGGCCATGTATTACTCCCTGTCTTCACAGACGATTGCTGTGAAGACAACACAATTGGCCAGGCGAGGTGGCTTATGCTAGTAAGCTCAGCACTTTGGGATGCCAAGGAGGGAGAATCGCTTAAGCCCATGAGTTTGAGACCATCCTGGGTAACATAGTAAGACTTCGTCTCTACAGAAAATTTAAAAAAATTAGCCAGGTATGGTGGCATACACCTATAGTCCCTGCTACTTTGGAGGCTGAGGTGGGAGGATCACTTGAGCCTGGGAGGTTGAGGCTGCAGTGAGCCGTGATCCTGCCATTATACTCCAGAGTGAGACCCTGTTAAAAAAAAAAGTAAAAGGCATCACAATTGCTCAGTGCTCTATAAGCACTTAGCTGATTTTTGATTTTTGAATTGTTAAGAAGCTTGGCTAAGCGCAGTGGCTCATGCCTGTTATCTTAGCATTTTGGGATGCTGAGGCAGGCAGATCACTTGAGTCTGGGAGTTTGTAGACCAGCCTGGGCAACATGGTGAAACCCCATCTATACCAAAAAGAACAAAACAATTGGCCAGGTCTACAGGCTTGTGCCACCGTGGCCAGCCAATTTTTTATTTTATTTTTTATAGAGAAGCAATCTCTCTATGTTGCCCAGGCTGATCTTGAACTCCTGGCCTCAAGCAAATCCTCCTGCTTTGACCTCCCAAAGTGTTGGGATTACAGGTATGAGCCACCATACCCGGCCTAGTTAAGCTTTAAAACAAACCAGTAAAGTAAACTGTTTTTTGTTTTATTGTTCCTATTTTACTGATAAATACATTGAGGTTCAGAGAGGTGGAGCAATTTAAGGGTAAGCTAGGATTAGAATCCTGACTCATGTTTCACCCACGGTATTCTATTCCTCTCCAATGGAATTGTCTTTTGTGAGTGTTGCTGCTTCTCATCGATTTCCTGCTCACTCAAGTAGTATGCCGTTAGCATGGGTGTCTCCACTCCCGGGCTATAACTGCCTCTGCATGCCTACTCTCTGGCATTGTGATCATGACCCAGAGGAAGGAGATACTGGCCTTTCCAAGGCCAGGATGCAGTGGGGCCACACGTGTATGTTGCTCCTTGGCTATTTGCAATAGTTGTTAGAAAGCAAGTCTGCAAATTGCAATCTCTTCACCCAAGGGCAGTAGAGCCAGCTGACCCAGGAGACAGAAGGAGGTGAGGCCAAGGGAAGAAGGAAGCACTTGACTGTCAGCGTCTGGCCTGGATCAGCATTGTCCCAACCCACTGGGAATGAGAAGCTGGTGGAGTCCGTGAAGGAGACATCATCAGAAGTCCAGTATTACATCCATGTGGGTAAATTCTTTGACATTTTTTTCTGGGACCCTTCTTGGCACCGGACTTGGCAGGTGCATGTGCATGGGGAGGGAGCTGGATCACAGTAACAAGAACATCTCCTGTGATTGCAGTGGCTTCTACCTGACTCAGCAGACCCTGCTGGCAAAAGAGAACCTTGTTAACTGTGGCTTGGTGTCTAAGCTGATTGGTTTTCAAGGTGCTCAGCTGCAGATGCCAAGTCTAGTTCATCAGCATAAAGCAAATCCTGCCAGGCTGTGCACACTTATTCTGGCTCTTCAGGACCACTTGACCAAGTTTGTTTTATATCCGCTGACCTCTAGGTGCATCCAGGAGGACATCCTGTAGGACATATTCACTGTTTAGGACCCCCAGTGTCTTGCAGACACCATTGAGGGGTATTTCTTCATCCAGATTGTCGAGGAGGTAACACAGCTAAAGATGGTCCATGAACAGGGTCAGAGCTCTGTTGTGGGAGTCAATGGCATCATGCAGACTGTATTAGTTTCCTAGGTCTGCTACAACAACATACTATAAACCAGGGGTTCCCAACACCTGGGTCTGCCCATTAGGAACCGGGCCACACAGCAGGAGGTGAGCGGCAGGCAAGTGAGCATTACTACCGACCCGAGCTCCACTTCCTGTCAGATCAGCAGTGACATTAGACTCTCATAGGAGTGGAACCCTATTGCGAACTGTACATGCGAGGGATCTAGGTTGCATGCACCCAATGATAATTTAATACCTGATGATCTAAGGTGGAACAGTTTCATCTCGAAACCACCCTCAGCCCTGTCCATGGAAAAATTGTCTTCTGTGAAACCAGTTCCTGGCGCCAAAAAGATTGGGAACCGCTGCTATAAACTGAGTGGTTTAAAATAACAGGAACTTATTATCTCACAGTTCCTGAGGCTGAAAGTCTGAAATCTAGGTGTCAGCAGGGCCGCGTTCTCCCTGAAGGGTCTAGGGGAAAATCTGTTCCATGGCTTTCTGTTAATTTCTGGTGTGATTCTTCCAACTCAGCATCCTGAGTAACTGGGACTACAGGCACACACCACCATGCCTGGCTAACTTTTGTATTTTTAGTAGAGATGGGGTTTCACCATGTTGGCCAGGCTGGTCTTGAACTCCTGACCTCATGATCCGTCTGCCTTGGCCTCCTAAAGTGCTGGGATTACAGGTGTGAGCCCCCACACCTGGCCAGAATCTTGTTATGTTGAGTGTGGCAGGTGTCTTCACAAGAACCATGGCATCTTACCCAGTGACAACAATAGGGATTGTGGGTTTAGGATGGTGTGCACATTTGCCACAAAGCCAGCACATCAAATGACATGGATGGAAGCCCGAGACTTCCTGCTCAGCCGAGTCCACCTCTCAGCAAGATGTTGATGCAATCAGAGCCCAGGTTGCTATTTCTGAGCCTGGAGCCAAGCAGACCTGAGAGGCCCTCGGTCACATTCAACACCTCACATGCGCAGGCAGGAAAGGCCAGCTCGTCTTGCCCACCTATCCTGGGGGCAGGAGGTTCCATTAGGTGTTGATGAACACAGAAATGCTACCTGGACAGGTGTAAGTGCAAGTGGACCCCATCTTATTCAATCCCAGTTCCAACAGCTTTGTTACAAGTGATTTTTAGTGGTCCCTCAAGTGTGTTTTGGCTTTGATTAAACTGGCAAATGTTTTTGTGTATTTATTTTAAAATTTGAAATGGGAGGCAGTAATATTACTGACTGAGCACCTGAGATGTGGGGCGCGGGCAGCTCTCAGTGGATGTCCATGCTGGGTCCACATGTCTGATGAGGAAGGCTGTGTGACAGGGGTCAAGCTCTTCTTTGTATTAATCAAGGTACAGGCTAAGCTACTCTACCAAAGGGACTCTCAAATGCAGGGTCTCAGACAAGTTGGAGGTTTATTTCTCTTTGATTAAGCAGCTCGGAATTTGGTAGGCAGTAAGGACAGGCAGGTAACTCTGTCCTGCAAGGTTGTCAGCGACCTGGGTTCCTTCTATCTTGTTGTTCCTCCATGTGTAGATTTCAGTAAAATGCTTTCGGTCTGCAAGTGCCAGAAAACTCGACTCAAATTTGCTCATGCAGTAATATGATTTCTTATTTAATCTCAGGTAATTTCTAGATAGGTGACAGGTTAATTTAATCAATTAATTTTTTTAGAGATAGAACCTCACCCTGTTGCTCAGGCTGGTGTGCGATGGCACAATCATAGCTCATTGTAGCCTCAAACACATGGACTCAAGCAGTCCTCCCACTATAGCCTCCCAAGTAGCTGGGGCTACAGGTATACATCACTGTATCTGGCTAATTAAAACAAAAAAAATTTTTTTTTCTCAGATGCAGAGTCGCTATGATGCCAAGACTAATCTCAAACCCCTGGCCTCAAGCAATCCTCCTATCTCAGGCTCCCAAGTAGCTGGTATTATAGGCATATACCATTGTGCCAGGCTAGGGTTAGATAATTTAATGGCTCAACAGTGCTATCAAGGAAGAGGGTTTTTTCTCTTCCATTTTCCTCTCTACCATTCACAATATATCCTCTTTGGCCAGCTCCCTTCACAGTTCCTCGATTCCAGGAATCCCACACAGATATGACAATGTCTACGAGCAGATGAAGGAATGTTTTTCTGTAATGTCTTTTTTTAAAAGTGTGATGAAAACCTTTCCCAAAAGCCTCTGAGTAGATTTCTCATTCGTCTCCCTGGCCAGACTTTCATCACGTGTCTATGACTAGACCGCTGACTGGGAATGGAAATCGGCCTACCAAAGTCCAGCCTCAGACCAGTCATGACTACTGGAGCTAGGACTAGGACTAGGGCTGGGTTTGGGGCCTGCCTCCCTTAAGGCAAGTGCATACATGGACAAGATCAGCATCCAGTAGCTGGGATGACAGGGAGGAAAGGCTGTTGAGTAAGTCACTACCTGGGTCTGTCATGTATTGCTATCTTTTACTTAGCTTTTTTTTTTTTTTTTTTTTTTTTTTTACGGAGTTTCCCTATTGTTGCCCTGGCTGGTGTGCAATGGCACAATCTTGGCTCACTGGAACCTCTGCTTCCCCGGTTCAAGTGATTCTCCTGCCTCAGCCTCTGGAGTAGCTGGAATTATAGGCATCTGCCACCACGCCCTGCCAACTTTTTGTATTTTTAGTAGAGATAGGGTTTCACCATGTTGGCCAGGCTGGTCTTGAACACCTGATCTCAAATGATCCACCTGCCTCAGCCTCCCAAAGTGCTGGGATTACAGGCGTGAGCCATCACGCCTGACCTTTAACTTGTACTTTATTTTTCTTGAGACGGAGTCTTGCTCTGTTGCCAGGCTAGAGTGCAATGGCACGATCTTGGCTCACTGAAACCTTTGCCTCCCAGGCTCAAGTGACTCTCCTGCCTCAGCCTCCTGAGTAGTTGGGACTAAAGGCATGCACCAGCATGCCCAGCTAATTTTTGTATTTTTGGTAAAGATGGGGTTTCACCAGGTTGGCCAGGATGGTCTCGATCTCTTTACCTCATGATCTGCCTGCCTTGGCCTCCCAAAGTGGTGGGATTACAGGTGTGAGCCACTGTGCCCCGCTATCTTTTACTTTAATGGTTTCCTGGTACAGTTTCCCAGAAAGAGTATTGTCATACAGTGTGCTCTGCGAATGAGGGTACCCAACATAGTGATTCCCTCAGCTCTAGGTGCAGCCAGGAGGGACCTGGATAGCCAGAGCACCCAGTCTAATTGCTTTTATCCTAGCAGCTGCTTCTATTTACTACAGTGCATTTTAAAACATTCCCCTGTGATTTTTAAGAGGCAGAAAATGTTGGGAGCTCTGGTGTGGTATTCTACAGTAATTTCCCCCATTGAAGTTTCAGTGATTTCCAATTATTTGCTCCCTCCCAATTATCTTTCAAACTGGAATTCACTTTTAAATCTATGCTCTATCTAGCAAATTTGGTGTGTAGAAAGAATTGGTGTAGGTCAAGGGTGGGAGTTACTACTTTAGCTGCGGCACAAAAGGAAAGAGGGTTGTGTGTGTATGAGAGTGTGTGTGTGTGTGTGTGTGTGTGTGTGTGTGTGTGTTCCTATTCCAGATATATGTTGAAGTTATTGCAACAGGATCTGCTGATGGATGTGGGATGAGAGATGAATTAAGGATGATTTCAAGAAGAGAATTTCCCCATTTTGAGTTCAGGAAAAAGGTTTCTGGAAAAATACTGCACATTAGAGTAGCTTATAAGTGGCCCAAGTAGGCAGTTAGATGTATATAGCTGGAATTCAGGGGCAAGCTGGAGACGTGAGTCTGAGAGGCATCTGGGTACAGTTGTTATTCAAAACCATGAGACTGGAAGGGAGAAGGCTGGGACTGAGCCCTGGGACACCACAATGATAAAGGAAGAAGAGGAGGAACCAGCAAAGGAGACTGAAAGGAGGCAGGAAGCAACTCAAGAGTGGTTTCCTGGATACTAAGTTAAGAAAGTGTTTCAGGGGAGGGAGTGATCTGTTGGGTCACATGCTGCAGACAGGCCAAATAAGGGGAGGACCTAGAAGACACCATGGGGTTTAGCAAAGTGGAGGTCACCAATGATGTTGACAAGGGCAGTTTCAGTGGAGAGTGAAAGCTCGATTTAGTGGAGGGCAAAAATTGGGAAACAGTAGGGAAACCTCTCTAGGAGTTTTGCTTTAAAATGAAGCAGAAATGGGAGCTGGCTGGAGGGGAAGTGGTTTGTTTGTTTATTTATTTAGAGACAGGGTCTTGCTCTGTCACCCAGGCTGGAATGCAATGGCTGGATCATGCCTCGCTGCAGCCTCGACCTTCCTGGCTCAAGTGATCTTCCCCTTCTAGCCTCCCAAAGTGCTGCGATTATAGGCATGAGCCTCCGTGCCGGGCTGTGGTCAATCTTTCTAAATAGAAGAAACTTAAACAAATGTTGGTATACGGATGATACAAAGGAGAGGGAAAAGAGGATGACGTAGGAGAAAACGGGGAAAACTGCTCGGCCAATATCTTTGAGAAAATGAGAGCATAGGATTTAGTGCATACATGTAGGAATTGGTCTTAGTAGGCAGTTTACACGTAGGTACAGGAGGGAGGCAAGTAGGCGAGTAAATGGTGCTGTCAACTTGTGGGTTTACTGATTCCCACAATTTTCTTGGTAAAATTGGAAGCAAAGTCGTTAGCCAAGAGTGAGGATGGCGAAGGAAGTGATGAAGGTTTGATGAGAATGGAGAAATATAATATTTTAGGATTATAGGCCGAACAAACTGAAGGGAATTCTATACCAAATTGAAAAGCGGGCCGAGCTAGATTTTGCCTTGAGAGGTTAGTCCCTCTAGGCGCTCGGTAGCTGGCGTCGCGTTTCCTTGGAGACCGAGACACTAGCAAAAGCATCGGGTCTCGGCAAGTTTTAAGTGGCCTGGGTTACCGCGCGATCTACACTGAGACAAGGAAGTTGGAAAAGCCGCGTAGGCGTTCTAGAAGATCAGGGTCTCACAGACTCGCAACTTCTTTTCCATTTTCCCCAATGGCGCATGTCTTACAAAAGTAGGTAAAAAAGAGCATTGGCGGCGGGGCGGAGTGCGCATGCGTATTTCCCACCCCGCCGCTGCCCCGCCCTTGCCTTGAGTTCGACCTGATCCCGCCCTCGCCATGAGGTCTTCTGACCCCCGCCCTCTTCCCGCCCTCATGTCCTTGACCCCGCCCCACTCCCCGGGCGTTACTGTGCTGGGTGAACTATTGTGGAGTTTGGGGTTCGAGACTCCAATCCTGTTTCAAGTTTGCTGCTTGCAGCCCCTTGGACTGGGAATAATGGAAGTTCTTACCCTCCCCAACTCTTTCCAGACCCAAGCACTCTGGGACTTACTCCACAGTCCACGAGTTCCAGGTTAAGGTGAGTCTTGGGGGTCTAGGGCTGGGGTGGGAGGCTCACTGGCCCTGCAGTCCACCTGCCCTCCACTGTGACTGTCGTGACTGCTCCGCGGATATAGGCTGGAGACCTGAATTCCAGTCCCAGCCGGGTGACACTTTGCTGTGGGACCCAGAGCACGCCTCAGAACCTAATTTTTCTCCTCTGACTGTCTTATCACAATGTAAGGGTATATTACATTGTTCTCTTATTTATCTGATTGCTACTCTGGTTTCCTGAGGGTGGATGTTGGGTCTTTTCCATGCCTTCTGTTTCTTACAGTTCTTAGCACCTCACAGCCTGGATGTGCTTAGTAAATTCTGGCTGGCTGATAAAAAAAAAAAAAAAAGTGATAGCTAACATTTATGGAGCACTCACCACATGTTTCATAAATATCATCATCTATCAGAATTCTTGTTCCAGCCCACAGAAGTAGGTTTTATTATTAGATCCACTTTACAGATGAGAAAATTGAGGCCCAGAGAGGTAAAGTCACTTGTTTGAGGTAACAGATACCTGAAAAGGGTATGAGCTGGGATATGAACTCACGGTGCTATGTCACCGATTATATATTTTGTAGGATTATGTACTATGGCAGCAGTCCAAACAGAAAACCAAGCCATCTACTCTGCCTCCGGTCCGACAAGCCAACAGCCTTAAAACAAGCAAAATGAAGACTCTGACTAGGGTCCAACCAGGTGGGCAGAGGCGCTTGGGAGCTGGTGTGGGGCTTGGAGACAGGATAGAGTGGCTGCTCTTGGCTTTTGGGGACACCATCCATATTAGGGTAGGCTAACTGATGTAATAAACAATGCCCAAATTGCAAGTGTTAATACAGAAGTTTATATCTCATTTATGTCACAGTGCATTTGTGGATCTGAGGAAGGTGACATTCTGTTCCATACGGTCATTCAGGGATCCAGGTTCCTTTGACCTTGTGGCTCTGATATTTTGTAAGGTCTTGCTGGATACTTTTGCATCCCGCTGGCAGAGAGGGAAGAGAGATAACAAGAACATGGAAAATTATGTGGGCATTTTTTGGGGAAGGTCCAGATTTGAAGTGGCAAATGTTACTCCTACTCATGTTTCAGGGGCCATAATTTAGCCATACGACCTCTGCTAACCACAAGGGAAGGTGGAAAATGTAGTGCATCTGTGTTTCCAGGAGAAAAAGAAAACAGGGTTTGGTGAACTCATAGAATAATCTCTGCTGCATCATTATCATGCTTTCCAGGGGAGTTCTGAGGCCGTCAGGCTCAGGCAGACATGGGGTCAGATTTTGGCTCTGCCATTTACTCACTTGGAAAAATCATTCATCTCTCTAAGCCTTGGTTTTCTCATTTATGAAATGGGGACACTAATACCGCATAGAATTGTTGTGAGAATTAATAACAAATATTTAATATTTCTTTGGTATCCTGAAATGAACTTCATAGACAATATAGCATACTTATGTATATACCTATGTATAAAATCAATCACATCACCTCATTGCCTCCAAGTCAGTAATGTTAGATCAGCTCCCCTGTGGGCAACACTCACATCCAAAAAGGATATGGGAGAGTAGAAGTGCCAGGTTGCCCTGCATCTCACCACGTTGTTTTACCTCACTGATGCTGGGTGGGGATAGAGGCTCAGGTTCCCACCAGGCTCTACTGACATAGGTAGGCTGGGGGAGGGGAGCAATGAAGCCCAGAGGTGATGAGTCCCACCTCATGATACTTCCTGAAATCTTGTCACTGCTGGACCCTGTTGACACTACCCTAGAGAGACAGTCAGAGCACTGCCTTCTTCTGCCAGGTGGGGAGAAGACGACCTCCCCACTCATCCCTGCCAGCCCTATCCTAATTGGGGAATCAGCATCACAAAGCAGGGAATGAAAGATCAGCTCCCTGCTGGACACTGCCAGCACTTCCCAGTGACAGAAAGGGAATAAATCCATACAAATATTCTCAATGGGTTTTTCAGAAAGGGGAAAAAAATTTCGGTGGAGAAAGAAAGCCTTTTCCACGGGTGGCGCTGCAGCAATTGGACATCTATAGGCAAAAAATAAAAATGAAACTTGATTCAAGTTTAACAGCAAATATAAAAATTATCTCAAAGATAAAATAGAAATTAAATGTAAAATGTGAAAAACTTTTAGAAGAAAACAGGAGAGAAAAGTCTTTGGGGCATAGGGCCAAGTGAAGAGTTCTTAGGTATCACACCAAAAGCTTGACCCATAAAAGAAAAATGGATGAACTGGACTGCATCAAAATTAAAACTTTTGTTCTGTGAAAGACTTTTCTCTTTTCTTTTTCTTTTTCTTTTCTTTTCTTTTTTTTTTTTTTTTTTTTTTGAGACAGAGTCTCGCTCTGTTGCCCAGGCTGGAGTGCAGTGGCGTGATCTCGGTTTTCTGCAGACTCTTCCTCCTGGGTTTAAGTGATTCTCCTGCCTCAGCCTCCTGAGTAGCTGAGACAACAGGTGTGTGCCACCACACCTGGCTAATTTTTGTATTTTTAACAGAGACAGGGTTTCACTATGTTGGCCAGGCTGGTCTCAAACTTATGACCTGAAATAATCCGCCTGCCTCAGCTTCCCAAAGTGCTGGGTCTATAGGTGTAAGCCACTGCACCCAGCCTTGTAAAAGGCCTTTTTAAGAGGATGAAAAGACAAGCTATAGACTTGGAGAAATCAGATTGTGCACAATTGCTTGTGCGAAGGTGAAACGATACAGCCACTCTGGAAACCAGTATGGCAGTTTCTAAAGACATTAAACATGCACCGCCTAGCAATCTGAGCCAGCAGTTTTACTCTTAGGTGTTTATTCCAGAGAAATGAAAACTTGTATTTACACAAAAGCTAGTGTGCGAATGTTCACAGCAACCTCGTTCATAATACCTCAAAACTTGAAACAACCTGAAGTCCCTCATGGGTGAGTGTTTAAACAAGCTAGGTTGCATCCATACCATGGAAAACTATTCAGCAATAAACCGGAAAGAACTATTGATATATTCAACAATTTGGATGAATCTCCAGAGAATTATGCCAAGTAAAAAAAAAAAAAGCCAATCTCAACAGTTACATACTGCATGATTCCATGTATATAACATTGTGGGAATCACAAAAATTACAGAAATGCTGAACAGATTAGTGATTGCAGGGGTTAGGGACAGTTGTGAGGAGGGTGGTAAGGGGAAGGAAGTGGGTGTGGTTGTAAAAGGCAACAGGCAGGATCCTTGTGGTTATGGAAAAGTCCTGTATCTTGCCTATCTTAATGTCAATATCCTTGTTGTGATATTGTTCTGTACTTTTGCAGGATGTTGCCATTGGGAGAAACTGGGTAAAGGGCACATAGACTCCCTTTGTTTTGTTTTCTTTCTTTCTTTTTCTTTCTTTCCTCCCTGCCTCCCTCCCTCCCTCTCTCCCTTCCTTCCTTTCTTTTCTTTCTTTTTCTTTCTTTTTTTTTGAGACTCTGTCACCCAGGCTGGAGTGCAGTGGTGTGATCTCAGCTCATTGCAACCTCCGCCTCCTGGGTTCAAGCAATTCTTCTGCCTCAGCCTCCCAAGTAGCTGGGATTACAGGCACCCACCACCACGCCTGGCTAATTTTTGTGTTTTTAGTAGAGTTGGTGTTTCATCATGTTGGCCAGGCTGGTCTCGATCTCCTGACCTTGTGATCCATCTGCCTCGGCCTCCCAAAGTGCTGGGATTACAGGCGTGAGCTACCATGCCCGGCCCTTCTTTTCCTTCCTTCCTTCCTTCCTTCCTTCCTTCCTTCCTTCCTTCCTTCCTTTTTTCTTTTTCTTTTTCTTTTCTTTCCTTTCTTTTTCTTTCTCTCTCTCCTTCCTTCCTCCCTTCCTCCCTCCCTCCCTCCCTTCCTTTCTTCCTTTCTTTTCTTTTTCTTTCTCTTTCTCTCTCTCTCTCCTCCCTTTCTCCCTCCCTTCTTTCTTTCCCTCCTTCCTTCCTTCCTTTCTTTCTCTTTTCTTTTCTTTTTTTCCCCTTCCTTCCTCCTTTCCTTTCCTTTCTTTGTTGTTTTTTTGAGGCAGAGTCTTTCTCTGTCACCCAGGCTGGAGTGCAGTGGTGTGATCTTGGCTCACTGCAACCTCCAACTCCTGGGTTCCTGCCTCAGCCTCACAAGTAACTGGGATTACAGACCTGTGCCACCATGCCTAGCTAATTTTTGTATTTTTAGTAGAGACAGGGTTTCACCATGTTGACCAGGCTGGTCTTGAACTCCTAACCTCAGATGATTCACCTGCCTTGGCCTCCCAAAGTTCTGGGGTTACAGGCATGAGCCACCGCAGCCAGCTTCTCTGTATCACTTCTTAAAACTGCTTGTGAATCTGAGCTATTTTGAAATAAAAAGTTTAATTATTAAAACTACAAATCTTCCTTAAGCATTTAAGTTCAAGTCAAGAATCTTTCAGTTTTTATAAACATTTATAAGGGAGTTTTGGAACCTGGTTAATTAAATTCTCTTAAACCTTTTAAGCCACATCTTGAAATTTAACCTATCCATTTTCATTTTCAAATAGTTCACTTGTCTGATTAACAAAACCATTGGCTATATACATAATTCTTATATATCTAATACATAAAATTCTAAATATGGGTAATCTTGTTGGGCGTGGTGGCTCACACCTGTAATCCCAGCACTTTGGGAGGCTGAGATGGATGGGATCACCTGAGGTCGGGAGACCAGCCTGGCCAGCATGGTAAAACCCTGTCTCTATTAAAAAGAGTAATAATAAAAAAATAGCTGGGTGTGGTGGCAGGCACCTGTTATCTCAGCTATTTGGGAGTCTGAGGCAGTAGTATCGCTTTAAGCTGGGAGGTAGAGGTTGCAGTGAGCCGAGATCTCACCATTATTGAACTTCTGCCTGGGCGACAGAGCCAGACTCTGTCTCAAAAAAGAAAAAAATTGGTGAGAGCAGTGGCTCATGCCTGTAATCCAGCACTTTGGGAGGCTGAGGTGGATGGATCACGAGGTAACGAGTTTGAGACCAGCCTGGTCAACATGGTGAAGCCCTGTCTCTACTAAGAATACAAAAATTAGCCAGGTGTGGTGGTGCATGCCTGTAATCCCAGCTACTGGGGAGGCTGAGGCAGGAGAATCGCTTGAACCCGGGAGACGTAGGTTGCAGTGAGTCAAGATCATGGCACTGCACTCCAGCCTGGTAACAGAGCAAGACTCTGTCTCGAAAAATAAAAATTAATATAGGTAATCTTATGTTCTCTTAAGTAATAAAATTAATTTATACTTATTTAATAGGAGTGTCTTAAACCTTTCAACTTAAATCTAAATCAAAATCCCACTTACACTTTAAAATTAGAATCACAAGATTAATCTATTAATCATTCTATCTCTTACACAATATAATTAAAAACTGGATATATACAGGTAATTTATAAATTAAACACAAAATTAATTGGCTTCATCATCTCCGTAGTTAATGCCAGCATTTCTCAGGATGAAGGACATTGATCTATTAAGGAGATTAATATATTTCTGAGATAAACTGGGTTGTACCTGAAGCAGGGATTTTGGTGGGGACTGAATAGAGCTGGACCCACCAGGGTGGTTAGTCTCATGTCATTGCCAGACAGGCTGAGAGGGAACAGGGATTCTAAGAATATGTCCCCCAGATGCCTATACGTCCTGTCTGGCAGAACCGCAGCTCTAAGAGTGTTTCAGAGACAGCCAGTTGGAGTGTTGCCTAGTTGCTGTGCCTTCGTCTGGTATTGTGGTCCCAGTTCTCAGGTCACTAGAAGGAAGAGTAACAGCTGGTAATGTGTATTCAGCACTGAATATGCCTCAGGCACTATCCCAAACACCTTTAAGGTATAGTAACTTCTTACTTCATCTTCACGAAAACCCTATGAGGTAGGCATGATGATTATTCCTATTTTATAGGTGGACAAATGGAGGGACACAGAGGTCATTTGACCTGCTTGAGGTCACACAGCTAACAGAAGGCAGAGCCTGGATTTACTTTTTCAATTTTTAAATTCATTATATGTGTATATATACATATAAATTTTTTGTCTTGCTCTGTTGCCGAGGTTGGAGTGCAGTGGTGTGATCTCAGCTCACTGCAACCTCTGCCTCCTGGGTTCAAGTGATTCTCCCTGCCTCAGCCTCCCAAGTAGCTGGGATTACAGGCACCCACCACCATGCCCGGCTAATTTTTGTATTTTTAGTAGAGACGGGGTTTCACCATGTTGGCCAGGCTGGTCTTGAACTCCTGACTGCAGGTGATCCGCCCTTCTCCACCTTCCAAAGTGCTGGGATTACAGGTGTCAGCCACTGCGCCTGGCCAAGAGCCTGGATTTAAACCTGGATGGTCTGGGTTATTACTTCTTGTTCCTAACCCCTACCCATCTGGCCTTCTGTCAACCAGGTTGGTGGCAGAGCAGGGGTTTGGACTCAGGCCTGCCAGACTCTGGTCTTCTTGCTGTCCTGTGCTGCAGCAGCTACTGAAAAGACACACGGAATGGGAGCTCCTGCCTCTCATTCTGGCTGGACAGTTGAGAGCGGGGTTCCTGGCTGCCCCACCTCCCCTCTGTCCATGCCTATAGTCACTGCTTTCACCTGGGCTTGTCCCTCCCTTATATCGAGGCCCAGAATGGGTCCTGGGAGCTTAGTGAAGGCTGTGAGTTTCACCTTCAGTCTAGTGTCACATTATAAGGCAGCCAGAGGTGGGACCGGGGCCTGGGCCTCCTCTCATTACTGGTGCGCTCCAGGAACCTGGCCTCAGGCCTGCCAGGACCCTCACTCTCTCCCTGTCCTTTTCTGTCTACCCCTAGTGTTGCAATCCATGCCCACTATGGTGGTGACAAGCCACCAGCCAAAGAATCCACGAGAACTGCATAGAAGGCAGAAGTTGGACCCTGGGAAGATGCAGGTCAAAATCCGGTTAATGAAGGTATGAGATGCATCTTCCCTGGACACCGGGCCCAGGGTAGGGGGATGGGGATGATGGTTCTAGCAAACATCTCCTGAGCACTTCCTGGGTGCCAGACTTGATTCATTCCTTCCTCCCAGGAACGCTGTGAGCATGCTTATCCTCTTTACTATTTTAGAAACCAGGAAACTGAGGTGCAGGGAGATAAATGACATGCACCAGGTCACACAGCCAGGAAATGGCAGGATCAAGGGTCAAAGCCAGTTAAACAAAGCATTTGCTGTTCTGTTTAAGACTCAAGAAATAATCAGAATTGCTTATTTCATTGCATTAGGAACACAATGTTATTTATCTTAAAATTTCCAATAACTTGGCCGGTTGTGGTGGCTGACACCTCTAATCCCAGCACTTTGGGTAGCTGAGGTGGGTGGATCACTTTAGGTCAGGAGTTCAAGACCAGCCTGGCCAACATGGTGAAACCTCGTTTCTACTCAAAATACAAAAATCAGCTGGGTGTGGTGGCACACACCTGTAGTCCCAGCTACTGGGGAGGGTGAGGCAGGAGACTCGCTTGAACCTGGGAGGCAGAGGTTACAGTGAGCTGAGATGGTGCCACTGCACTCCAGCCTGGGGGACAGTGAGATTCCATCTAAAAAAAAATTTTTTTTTCCAGTAAATTAAACTTTCATACAGTGTGCTTTGAAGCAAGGCTTAGAAACTGACAATTAAAATTTTCACATCAATTGGTAACAATTATAGGTAATTAATTTCCTCACCATACATTGTTTTGTGGCTTCTGTAATTATCTGAACAATGTTTCAAAGTATTTGAAATACCTAAAGGAAGACGAGTCTTTAGCATACATAGCAGAAAGTAAAATACTAAGTATTATAAAGACTACAAAATACTATCGAATAATTCTTCAACAAAGTTTTTAATAGCTCAATGAACAATGACTACTATATAAAGAACAAGTGAAAATAGAATTTGCTTTGAAACCTTTTTTCCCGCTTTAACCTTTTCTCTTGCAAAATGGTTTAGAGGTGGCCCAGTATTCTTAAAGGAGGAACTCGTATTTCTGTTATTTTTACCCTAACTTTAGAGGGGTTTGTGTGTTTTTGATTGATGTAGAAGCTGAACCTGAACAATGTGGCTTTAAAACGTGTGCTCCTAACCAGTCCAGTTCTTAATACTGTCTCTTATAATCTTCATTCAGTGAGTCAACAGATATTGATGGAGCACCTATCATGTGCCAGGTTCTGTTCCGAGTGTGAGGCTTCACCAGTGATGTGGCCTCTGACCTTAAGGAACTCGAATTCTATTGGATGGGGGAGACTGACAATTCATAAAAGAAAGAGTTTTAAAGTGATGGGCTGGGCGCAGTGGCTCACGCCTGTAATCCCAGCACTTTGGGAGGCCGAGGTGTGCAGATCACCTGAGGTCAGGAGTTTGAGACCAGCCTGACCAACATGGAGAAACCCCATCTCTACTAAAAGTACAAAATTAGGCAGACGTGGCGGCACGAACCTGTAATCCCAGCTACTCGGGAGGCTGAGACAGGAGAATTGCTTGAACCCAGGAGGTAGAGGTTGCAGTGAGCCGAGATTGCGCCATTGTACTCCAGCCTAGACAACAAGATCAAAACTCTTTTTTTAAAAAAAGCCTAAGAATAAGGTTAGGGAGCTAGAGGCATGGAGGAGGGAGTGTGGCAGTAATTGTTTTAGTTAGGGTGCTAAGGAAAGGCTACTAAAGTGGGTGACATTTGAGCTGAAACCCAGGTGGTGCTGGTTGAGTGGTCCCATGACTTGGAGAATAGCATATTTCACAAGATACTTCTGGGTATCTCTTCTGGAGATATGGAGACAAGATAGTGGAGTGGCTTGGAGCCCCGACTTTAAGGATGACAGCTCTGCTATGTGTGACCTTGGAAAAGCTACTGAATTTAATCCTTGGTGTACGCATTGATTGACTGAGATAGGATCTGGCTGGTTCATCCAGGCTGGAGGGCAGTGGCATGATCATGGCTCACTGGAGCCTGGACCTCCCGAGCCCAAGTGATCCTTCCACCTCAGCCTCTCTGAGTAGCTGGGACTATGGGCATGCACTACCATGCCCAGATAATTTTTGTAGAGATGGGATCTCCTTATGTTGCACAGGCTGGTCTCAAACTCCTGGGCTCAAGCAGTCCTTCCTCCTTGCCCTTCTAAAGTGCTGGGATTACAGGTGAGAACCACCATGGCTGACTGGTGTCCACTTTTATAAAGTTGGCCTAATAATAGTGCCTGTCTCTTGGGGTTGCTGTGAGGGTGATGTGCTGATGTGCTGCAGTGTGTGTGAAGGGCTTAGCACGGTATCAGCCACATAGGAAGCACTCAATATATCAACGTGATTACTGTTATATGAGAAATCAAGGACCTGAGGGCTAGGAAGGGGTAGTTTTAGGAAAGGACGGAGAAATGAGGAAGAACAGGAACAAATGAAAGAGCAAATATTTATGGCAGGGTTAGAGGGTTAGAGCCAGAAACAATAGTATCAGCTATTGTTCACCAAGTACACATGAGTGCACTCTCACTAAGAGGCTTGATTGTGAATTTTATCTCATTTATTTATTTATTTAGTCTTTGTTTTTTAGAGACAGGGTCTTGCTATGTCACCCAGGCTGAAGTGTAATGGCACAATCATAGCTCACTGCAGCCGTAAACTCCTGGGCTCAAGAGATCCTCCTGCCTCAGCCTCCCAAGTAGCTGGGACTGTAGGTGCACATCCCCATGCCCAGATAACCTGTTAATTTTTTAAAATTTTATTTATTTACTTACTTACTTTTTGAGGCAAGGTCTTGCTCAAAGACCCAGGCTGGAGTGTGGTGGCACAATCTCAACTCACTGCAGCTTCCCTCTTCTGGGCTCAAGCAATCCTCCCACCTCAGCCTCCTGAGTAGCTAGAACTGTAGGCATACACCACCATGCCCAGCTAATTTTGTCCACTTTTTGCAGAGATGAGGTGTCACTATGTTGCCCAGGCTTGTCTTCAACTCCTGACCTTGAGTGATCCTTCCACCTGGGCCTCCTAAAGCATTGGGATCATGGGCATGAGCCACTGCACCTGTCCAATCTCATTTATATTTCACGGCAGCTCTGTAAAACAGGTATTAGTTCCCTTTAGAATGAGTACAAGGAGGCTCTGAGACGTTAACTTGCCTCGGTTCTCTTAGACTCTCTTAGATGGTAAGTGGCTGAGCTGGGATTTGAACCAAGGTGCGTCTAGGCTTAACATCCAACTCTTAGTCACTACGTGGTTCAGCCATGCCTTGCAGTTTTAAGCCTACTCAGTTCTTGTTTTAGTATAGTGGAAAGGCATTGGGGCTCAGAAGTCTGGCTTTCCAGTTCCAGCCCTGCCACTTCTTGACTGTGTGACACTGGGCAAGTCATTAAACACTCTGAGCCTCCACTTATCAGCAAAATAAAGTTAGTAAACATAGGGCTGCTGGAGGGTGAACCGATACCATGTGCCACCTGCGGAGCAAGGCACGGCACCTGGCCTGTCATGTAGAGGGCCCTCAACAATTGCTATTGTTATTATTACTGTAGGTTTTATGCATCTGCTGGGTGTAACGTTAGGGGAGTCACTTAACCCTTATACCCTCCTTGTTCCACTGGGGCTGTTGTATGAAATGAGAGTACTCATTAGCCCCACGGCCTGCCAGGAAATGCTGACGTTTACCATCATCCACTTTGCCTCCCTGCTTCTCTTCCAGACATGGTGGTAGCTCTGACACCTTCTTACCTTCCTGGGGCATTTATTATTATTATTATTAATTATTATTATTGGGACAGAATCTTGCTCTATCACCTAGGCTGGAGTGTAGCGGTGCGATTTCAGATCACTGCAACCTCCACCTCCCGGGTTCAGGTGATTCTCCTGCCTCAGCCTCCCCAGTAGCTGGGATTACAAGGATGCGCCACCATGTCCGGCTATTTTTTGTATTTTTAGTAGAGGCGGGCTTTTGCCATGTTGGCCAGGCTGGTCTCGAACTCCTGACCTCGTGATCCACCCACCTAGGCCTCTCAAAGTGGTGGGATTACATGCTTGAGCCACCGCGCCCGGCCCTTATTATTATTTCTGTATTTCATTGATTATGAGAAGCCATTGATATTAAGACACATCTTTACCCACTAATAATACATTTGTTGATTAGATGATTACACGCCACGAATTAGAAGATGCACCTGCATCTCAGGGATGTGAAATGATGGGTACACGTGCGTTTCCGAACGGACCAGCGTCTCCGAGCTCCCCGGCAGCGCAGACAATGGGGAACCGCCGCCCAGCTCGGGCCGCATTTACCAGCGGAGGCCGCAAGGGGGCGGGAGTGGCAGGGTTGGGGCGGGGGGTCCACGGGCTCTCGCGGGCTCCGGCCTAGCCCGGCGCAGCGCCGCCTCTCTCTTCTTCCCTCCGCCCGCAGACGATGCTCAGGAACCGTCAGACCTCTCTGCGAGAGCTCCAAAGCCATGAGAACTTCCTCGCCAAGTTCAACGAGGAGCTGATCGAGAGCATCCAGGACATGGAGAACCGCACGGCCCTGAATGTGCGGGCCATGCTGCAACAGCAGGACATCCTGACGGTGAGACCCGCGTCTGCCCTCTGCGCCGGCAGTGCCCGCCCGCCTTCCCTCCCTCCGCTCACTCGGGCGCCCTCTCCTGCCTTTCCCCGCCAATTGCACATGCTGCTTCCAGCAACTGGAAGACGCATCTCTTCACCCTTCACTCCCCTCGCCTGGGCTTTGCAAGCAGACAGTGGTGGGAGTTTTGTCCCAACGCGCCAGCACTCACGGGCCAAGAGGCTCTGAGTTAACTTTGCCTCCCTGAGCTCTGTGAAATGTAGCACCCGTCCCAGAGGGGGTTTACCTGGCACATATTGTACCCGTGCACCAGAGGTAGCTGCCACCACCACCAGCGTTTGCAAACACCTGTACGTGTAATAGCAGGTGATCTGTATGTATTTATGTAGTCCTTACAACAACCCTATGGGTGGACACTGTTATTATCCCCAGTGGCCTCTGGTCAGGATTCTGGGAGTGGGGTTGGGATTGGGGACTCCTCTGAGCCAGCAGAGCCTGTGGGTGAGTGGACCCCACTCCTCCCACAGACCGTCATCGACATCTTGGAGTACTTAAACAAGAAGAGGCTGCAGCAATTGAAGTCTGAGCTCCAGGAGTGGGAGGAAAAGAAGAAATGGAAGACGAGCTGTAAGAATCCCTGGTCTGTGGGGTGTGGTCGCTCATGCCTGTAATCCCAGCATTCTGGGAGGCTGAGGCGGGTGGATTACCTGAGGTCAGGAGTTTGAGACTAGCCTGACCAACAGGGATAAACCTCATCTCTACTAAAAATACAAAATTAGCCAGGCATGGTGGTGCACACCTGTAATTCCAGCTACTCAGGAGACTGAGCCAGGAGAATTGCTTGAACCCTTGAGGGGGAGGTTGCGGTAAGCCAAGATCTCGCCGTTGCACTCCAGTCTGGGCAACAAGAGCAAAACTCCGTCTCAAAAAGAAAGAGAGAGAGAGAGAGAGAAGAGGAGAGAGAGGAGAGAGAGAGGAGGGAGAGGAGAGAGAGAGAAAGAGAGAGAAAGAAAGAGAAAAAGAAAGAGAAAGAATCCCTGGGTGAACCCCTTGACTCTCCCCCGGCCCCTTGGGGAGGTCAGCAGCAGGGCATTCACCTTGTATGCCATTCAGAAACCCTCAGGCCTGTCGTCTCCCTTCTAGGCAGATGAGAAGGCTAAGATACAGAGCAAATAGCCTACTTACTCAGCACTTAGCTGTTTCCAGGCCCCATGTATCTGCACTGTTACAGGCACACACTCAGTCAGAACTACCTGGAAGCAGGGAACTGTCCTCCCATTTTACAGGTGAGGAAGCCGAGGCTAAGAGAGGTGAAGTGGTTTGTGGAAGGTCATATAGCTAGGAGCCATAATCCAGTCCTAGCCTGGCTCCGTTTCCTGCCAAGGTTCTTCTGGGAGTCAGTGGCTGGGCTAGAATCCAGGACTCTTGGCTTCCATCCTGTCTGGCCTGTGGTTCCTTTTCCCTGAGCAGGCTACACATCTGCTGAGTGGAGGGGCGGTGGATTAGGCAACCCCAGACACTGGGGATCTCTCTCTGGAGGAAGAGAGGATAGACTTTGTCTTAATCCTGCTGTGGGTTGTGTCTTGGGAACCCCTGTCACCCCATCTCCCTGGTCTCACTTCCTTGAGTGTGTCTCTGGGGAGACTGAAGTCCAGAGAGGGACAGTCTTGGTGAGGGCCACACAGCAAGTCAGTAGCAGAGTGGGGACTGGTCTAGAGATCAGTTTCCTTTCTTTTCCCTACCCAGCATTGCCTCTTCTCCTGCAGCGGTGCAAAACGCTCTAGAGCCTTAATTTTTAACCACCTCCCAGCTCTGTGTGAGGTCGCCTTAACCCAGACTCCAATTTATTGGCCAAGGAGACCTTGCCTCCTGGGAAGGGTCCTTGAGGGAAAGTCTTGCCTTCTGTCCCTGCTGACCTCCCTAACCCCTCCCCAGATCTGGAGCAGCAGGTGGAGCAGCTGAATGCCAAGATCGACAAGACCCAGGAGGATGTGAAATTCCTGAGCACTTACATGGACCATGAGTATTCCATCAAGTCTGTCCAGATCGCCACCCTTGAACGCCAGCTGCAGGAGGTTAAGGACAGCCAGCAGGTAGGGGAGCCCCTGCCCCTGCCTCACGGGACCGTGTGGGTGGCAGGGCTGGTGGCCAACACCCTTCTGCTGGCTCCCAGGATGAGCTGGATGACCTCAGTGAGATGCACAGAAAGGTCCTGAAGTCCTTGTCCGACAAGATTCAGAAGGAGGAGAAAAAAGTTCTGAGTTCTCTGGTGGCAGTGAGTAGCCAGTTGCTGTGGGGGATGGGGGATCCAGGTCCCACCCCTGCCCCGCCCCTTCCGCATCCTCTGCCTCCATGCCCACTGGAGCCCCATCAGTCTCTACCATGTTCTGCTGCCCAGGAAGAGGCACCTGGGGGCCAGACCTCTTCTTTCTTCATAGAAAACCCAGCGTCCTCATGAGAAGGCTCTTCTACAGATGGTTTGGGAAAGCCAGGCCTCGCTGAAATGCATTCACAGGTTCAGAAAAGTGCGTGGGCAAGGAAGGTGGTGGTCCCTGCAGGGGAGCAGTGGGTGGGCAGTCCCCACAGCCTGTGGGAGTGAGCCAGGCCTTTCCTGATCTGGTGCTTAGGAGGTCTCTGACACTGGTGTGGGCCTGTCTCCTTGCCAGTGCCATTACTGTCACTTGTCATTCATCTGGGGAGGCGATGGGCACCGACCTCAGCCTTATCTCATTAGCCAGCATCACTGGCATTGATCCGTTTGCACTGTCATCAAGCATCATGCATTCAGTCATTAACCACCATGCATCTTTACCCCTTGATTCTTGTCACTGCCCACCACCCATTACCAGTGTTAATGAACTTCACCATCACTGCCTTCTTGAATTAATTTTCATTATCTTTCCCCTTCCCCAGTTTTTAGTGTGCATGCCCTTCACCATCTCTGCCAGCCCCACTGATTCCCATGATGGAGCGCTCCCCAACCACTTTGTAACCTGTCTCCATTCTCTGTGACCCTTCAACTGTTTCAGCACCGATGAATAGTGTCACTAACTTGGGAGTCAGCCCTACCCTGCATGGGGAGGTCCCCTCTCTGGAGTTCAGCAAGTCCGGCGGCAGAGCCCATACCATTTTCCCAGATAGCTTTGCTCCTTGTTCATTTTGGCCTTTCTCTCTTTGGTTGGGGGCCATTTGCCTTCTCACTTCTGCCCTGCTCTGCCTTTCCTCTCAGTTTATTGGCCAGTTTGAGGAGAATATGCCTGTATTAAGGGCCGAGGTAGAAGAGCTCCAGGCCCAGATCCGGGAACCCCGAGAGGTCATATTTGAGGATGTTCTGCTTCGGAGACCCAAGTATGTGATCGTTTTGCCACTGCCTTGTAGACCAGCCACACTCTGGGCCCACAGAGGCTCTCTGTTCTTGGGGAAGGCAGCCTGGTGTGGATGGCAGAACCCCTGTATGGGGAAGGCATCCTGATATGGATGGCAGAACCCCTGTATGGGAATCCCTGGGTTTCCACCATAGATCTGCCACTGACCAGGGGCAGATGTGACCTTTCCCATCTCTGCAGAGGCCTCTGATTCCCATCTGTACATGGCAGGTTGGGTTATGTAATCCCTGAGGACCCTTCCAGTTCACAGATTCCATGTGTCAGCCAAATGGGTACAGCCTTCCACTTCTGCCTTTTTGAGGAAGGCAGAGTTGAGTGGGGCAGTTGGCTTCAGGGAAGAATAGCCTGGAAGACACCCCACAAGGAGAGAAGGATGTCCTCTACACTTGACAGGTTTCTGGGCCCCAGGGGAAGGATTTCCTCCCCAAACCAATTCTTTGCCTGCCCTCCCTTGGAGCAAGCCCTCTGTGGTTGGGTTGGGGTCACCCAGGCTTGCCTCTCCATGATGACACCACAGGACCGTGCATGGCAGAGCCTAGCATTTGCAAATTTTTTTAATTTTTCGTCTTCATCTCTGTCTGTCTCTCCCTCCTATCCTTTTCCTTCCTTCTCCTCTCCTGTCCTATAGCTGTCTCTTCCTTTTCTTCTGTTTCTAAAAACAACAATAGCTGGGCATGGTGGCTCACACCTGTAATTCCAGCACTTTGGGAGGCCGAGGAGGGCGGGTCATGAGGTCAGGAGATTGAGACCATCCTGGCCAATATGGTGAAACCCCATCTCTACTAAAATACAAAAAATTAGCCGGGTGTGGTGGCACACGCCTGTAGTCCCAGCTACTCGGGAGGCTGAGGCAAGAGAATTGCCTGAACCTGGGAGGCGGAGGTTGCAGTGAGCTGAGATTGCGCCACTGCCCTCCAGCCTGGTGACAGAACAAGACTCTGTCTCAAACAAATACGAAAACAAACAGCAACAACAACAGCAAAATACTATTGGATTTATGAAGTGCCTCTGAATGCCAGGCACCATGTGAATGAAAACAGTCCTTACCCTGCCCTCATGGAACCAAAGAGGGAACTGGACATGAGGTGATAATGAACCACAAATAAATGTGGAGTTGCAATGGAGCCTGGAGCTACTGAGTAGAATGCATGCCACTGTGAACGTGACTCTTAGGACAGCGAGGCTGGGCAGTCAAGGAAGGTTTTCCTGAGGATGTGACATTTGAACTGAGCCCTGAAGGATGCATAGAAATTCACTAGGTGAAGGGGACTATTGGGGGAGCTGAAGGAAGAGCAATTCTAGGGGGTGGTGCGAGGGTCTCTGTGGAATGTACTAATTAGTCACCTGTTGTCTTTACCTGAGCTCTGAACACAGTGAATGAGACTGAAAGGGGTAAGGTGCATGTGGACCGGGTGATCACCTTTATTCTGGTAAAGCTGATCTTACGGCCTGTGGCTTACATTTCTAGGCATGTTGGCCTCTGAATAGTGAACCCAGAATTAGGCAGATTGAGCCGCCCAATTGTGGTGGAACTGGACTCATGTGGAGCCAGGCCTTGGGGCAGAGAAAAGTGGAGTCCTTTCGGGTTGCTCGTTGCTAAGAGAGGAAGGGACTGTGCTCCTTACGTCCCCTTCCGCTCCTCACACTCACATGCCAGTGGTCATACCCCCTTTCCAAGAGCAGAATATAAAGGGGCAGAGAGAGGCCAGAAGCAATACACTCATGGATGCCCTTCCACGTAGAAGGGAACACCAGGAGCAAGGAAGCAGTTTTTCCCTCCTAAAAAGTAGAAATGGCACGCTGTTCAGCAGAGCCCCTCCCACTGGAACATGCCTAGGAAACACAGGGAGATCTCGTTAAAAAGCAGATTCCAAGTCATAGGTCTGAGTGGGGCTCATGATTCTGCATTTTTGTTGTTGTTGTTGAGACAAAGTCTTGCTCTGTCACCCAGGCTGGAGTGCAGTGGCACCATCTCAGCCCACTGCAACCTCTGCCTCCTGGGTTGAAGCGATTCTCCTGTCTCAGCCTCCTGAGTAGCTGGGACTACAGGTGTGTGCCACCATGCCTGGCTAATTTTTATATTTTTAGTAAAGACAGGGTTTTGTCAAGTTGGCTAGGCTGGTCTTGAACTCCTGACCTCAAGTGAGCCATTTGCCTCGGCCTCCCAAAATGCTGGGATTGCAGGTGTGAGCTACCATGCCCAGTGTGGTTTCTTTTTTTGACACGAAGTTGCGCTCTTGTTGCCCAGGCTGGAGTGCAATGGCGCAATCTCAGCTCACCGAAATCTCCACCTCCCAGGTTCAAGTGATTCTCCTGCCTCAGCCTCCTGAGTCATGGGATTACAGGCATGCGCTACCACGCTTGGCTTATACTGTATTTTTAGTAGAGACAAGGTTTCTCCATGTTGATCAGGCTGGTCTTGAACTCCTGACCCCAGATGATTCTCCAACTTCAGCCTCTCAAAGTGCTGGGATAACAGGTGTAGGCCACTGTGCTTGGCCCTGATTCTGCTTTTCTAATTGACGTGGAGCTGAGTGAGGCCAGTGTGGTTGGAATGCAGAGTGACAGGGAGAGTGGCAGGCAGGGAGCAGGGCAAATCGGCTCCTAGGGAACTCCATGCAGTGCCCCATAGGCCAGGATTTTCTGCCTGATCCCAGAAGCAAAGGATCTTAAGCCACATGGTGACATGATCAGATTTGTATTCAAATAAAGCCAGTTTGAAAAGACCATGGTGGGCTGGATGTGGTGGCTCATGCCTGTAATCCCAGCATTTTGGTATCCCAAGGCAGGAGGAATATTTGAGCCCAGGAGTTCGAAACCAGCTTGGGCAACATGGTGAAACGGCATCTCTACAAAAAATACAAAAATTAGCCAGGCATGTTGGTGTGTGCCTGTAGTCCCAGCTACTCGGAAGGCTGAGGCAGGAGGATTGTTTGAGCCCAAGAGGCAGAGGTTGCAGTGAGCCAAGATCGTGCCACTGCACTCCAGCCTACGTGATAGAGCAAGACTCTTTCTAAAAGAAAAGAGCATGGGCATGAGATTGGCAAGGAGTCAGTGGCAGCTGGAAGTCCAGTGGGTGTGAGGGCAGTTGTCCAGGGGAACGTGGGAGTGGCCTGGCCAAGTATGTGGCATAAGAGATGGGAAAAGTAGATGGGTTAGAGAAATATTTAGGAAGATAAGAAGGACTTGTACGACTTTGGAAGTACAGGAAAGGGAGGGGTCAAGAATAACCCCTGGGTTCCTGACTTTTGCAGAGGGGGGGTGGTGGTGCCAAATGCAGAGATTGGGAAGGCGGGGATAGGGTGAAGGATGAGTATGTAGGCATAGTCAAAAGTTCACTTGGAGGCAGGCATGGTGGCTCACACCTGTAATCCTAGTGCTTTAGGAGGCTGAGGAAGAAGGATAGCTTGGGGTTGGGAGTTTGAGACCAGGGAGACAACATAGTGAGACCTCCATCTCTACAAAAAATTAAAAAATTAGCCAGGTGTGGTGGCACGTGACTGTGTCAGGATACTTGCAATTTACGATACTATTTGTCAAAAAAAAAAAAAAATGAACATGAAATCCCAGAAGTCTTGAGCCGTGATCGTATCACTGCATTCCAGCCTGGGCGACAGAGTGAGACCATGTCTCAAAAAAAAAAAAAAAAAAAATACAGTTGATTTGGACAGTAAGTTTGGTTTCTGTGAGGTACTAAGGTGGAGTCATTGGGTGGGCAGTTGACAAGGTGAGTGTGGGCCTCAGAGGACAGATACTGGCTGGAAGAAGAAATTTGGGTGTTGCCAGCATAGAGATGAATTTTTTTCAAAACTATTATTATGAAAAATTTCAAATATAAAGAAAAGTAGAACGGTATAGTGAATAGCTAGTTGCCCATCTATATTTAGAAATTGTTTTTTTTTTCTGTATTGGTTTCATGTTCATTTATTTTTTATTTTTTTGGCCAATAGTATTGTAAATTGCAAGTATCCTGACATTTCATGCCTAAATACTTCATGGGTGTCAGTATATTATTGAAACCACGAGAGAGGATCGTCTCCTTGGAAGAGAGTGAAAAGAGAATATAATCCTTCAGCCTCTTCAATGTTTGTGCTGGGGAATCCATCTCTTTTGCTAGTTTCATGGAAATAATAATGCCTGTCATTTACTGAGCACTTACTACCTGCTAGCATGGTCTCATTGAATCTTCCCGCCAATGACTGAGGTTAGAATGTTAAACCCATTTGACAGATAAAGAAACTGAGGCTTACCTGGGGTCTAGCACTTAATGAGTGGTTTTCACTTAAGTGCCTACTGAAGGAATGAGGCTGGGAGAGTAGAAATAGCTTGTTCAAGGTGACACAGCGTCAAGTTACAAACCAGCCATCCTCACTCCAAAGACAGCGATAGTCTTGAGGGGCCTCAGCATTTCAGAGCTGAGTTCCTGCTCCCTCTTGACCTCAGACTTGTCAGGGGAACATTCATCCTGCCAAACTAGTTTCTTTTCCTTTTTTTTTTTTTTTTTGAGACAGAGTTTCGCTCTTGTTACCCAGGCTGGAGTGCAATGGCGCGATCTCGGCTCACCGCAACCTCCGCCTCCTGGGTTCAGGCAATTCTCCTGCCTCAGCCTCCTGAGTAGCTGGGATTACAGGCACGCGCCACCATGCCCAGCTGATTTTTTGTATTTTTAGTAGAGACGGGGTTTCACCATGTTGACCAGGATGGTCTCGATCTCTTGACCTCGTGATCTACCCGCCTCGGCCTCCCAAAGTGCTGGGATTACAGGCGTGAGCCACCACGCCCGGCCTCTTTTCCATTTTTGATGTGTGTGTGTGCATGCTTGTGTATGCACAGTTGGGCTTTGAGTGGGGCAATCCCAAAATACAGATTGTGTTTTGAGATTGCCCCCAACCCAACTAAGTAGCAGAGTTCTAAAGAGCAAGACTTCCCTGAGCGGGTGCTTCCACACCCCCAGCTCTGACACCCCTGGTAGCCTCTCACTCCCCTCTGTGCTGCCTCCCATCAGGTGCACCCCAGACATGGACGTCATCCTCAACATTCCTGCGGAAGAGCCATTACCCTTCTAGATGGCAGTGCCATGGGCCTCCCCTCCCCTCCCCTGCCCTCCTGCTCTCTTTCCAGCACCTGGTGCCTTGGATCATTTACTGACAGAACCAGGTCTCCATCCAGACCCTGATCTACAGTCCCTCCCTCCCTCCATCCCTCCTTCCCTCCCTCCTTCCCTCCTTCCTTTCCTTCCTTCCTCCTTCCCTCCTTCCTTCCTTCCCTCCCTCCCTCTTTCCTTCCCTCCCTCCCTCCCTCCTTCCCTCCTTCCCTCCCTCCCTCCTTCCCTCCCTCCCTCCTTCCTTCCTTCCCTCCCTCCCTCTTTCCTTCCCTCCTTCCCTCCCTCCTTTCATTTCTTCCTCATTCCCTCCCCCTCTCCCTCTCTCCCTTCTTTCTTTCCTTCCTGTAGTTTTTTCCTCTCTTCTTCCTTCCTTCTGGTTGGTGCTGCAGGACCAGTTGGGAATTTCCAATTAAATCTGCTATTCCTTTTTACCAATAAAGCTGGATTTACGTTTGCTTTTTTGTGAGTATCTTGGAGTCCCCAGCTGGGCCTTGCAGAAGATGTGGTGGGAACAGACTTTGTCTTAAGATAAGGGGCGGACAACTGTGTTGACTGCGTCTGGGGCTCGAAAGTTCTCCAGAAGAAGTGCTGGAGCAACCCCTGCCCGAGTCTCCGTGGCTCTGTGGCTCTGGGCTACTCCCTCCTGCTGCAGTGGGAGCCCAGCTTCTCTCCAGTCTGTGCCCAGACCTGTTGAGGGCATTGTCAGGGCCGACAGACTTCTTGAGTTTAATACGCCTGGGAACTTGCTGGGCCTCAGTGCTTGGAACAACTCGGAAGGGCTATTCTGGCTCCAAAACTTCCTGTAGGCTCAGCTGCCGCTATCCTTGGGCCTACATTGCAGCTGGACTTCTCCCTGTGCCCAGTCCTGCATACCTCTGTCTTCCTCAGTTGTCAATTTCAAGAGCACTCATTAATAAATGCTGTATACCCTACACTCAATCTCAGAGGTGGCTTCTCTGGGGACCTAGCTTGCTACAACTCCCAAGAGACTCTGGTCATTCACAGATCCACTTTGAGTTAGGAGACTTTTGGTTACAGGTAACAAAACCACCAACTCAAATCGTCCTGAACAATGAAAGGCTCAGGTAAGTAAATAGCTTAGGTGAGGGCTTTATCCAGAAATCATGTGACAGCACCAAGGACTTGGTTTCATTTATCTACTTTGTTTTCCAAGATGTTGCCCTTTTCTTAAGGTCAGTACTGCTTGTGGCCCCAATGTGCCAGCATCTCCCAGGGTTGTCCAAGTCCTCGTACATGTCCTGCTGGAGAGAGACTGGCTGTGTCCCAGAATTTTCAGCCAGTGTCTTAAGATTGGGCTGGGCACAGTGGCTCACACCTGTAATCCCAGCACTTTGGGAGGCCAAGGGGGTGGGTCACTTGAGGTCAGGAGTTCAAGACCATCCTGGCCAACATGGCAAAAGCCTGTCTCTACTAAAAATATAAAAATTAGCTGGGCATGGCGGCAGGCACCTGGAATCCCAGCTACTCAGGAGGCTGAAGCAGGATAGTCGCTTGAGCCTGGGAAGCAGAGGTTGCAGAGCTGAGATCATGCCACTGCACTCCCCCCTGGGTGACAGAGTGAGACTCCATCTCAAAAATGAAACAAAGAAAAGATGTCCAGGTGCAGTGGCTCACACCTGTAATCCCAACACTTTGGGAGGCTGAGGCAGGCAGATCATGTGAGGTTGGGAGTTTGAGACCAGCCTGGCCAACATGGAGAAAAGCAGCTCAGTCTCCACTAAAAATACAAAAAACTAACTGGGCCTGGTAGCTGGAGTGTAGTGATGAGATCTCAGTTCCCTGCAACGTCCGTGCCTCAGGTTCAAGCAATTCTCCTGCCTCAGCCTCCTGAGTAGCTGGGATTACAGGCACCCGCCACCACACCTGGCTAATTTTTGTATTTTTACTAGAGACAGGGTTTCACTATGTTGGTCAGGCTGGTCTCAAACTCCTGATCTCAGGTGAGCCACCTGCCACGGCCTCCCAAAGTGCTAGGATTACAGGTGTGAGCCACCTCACCTGGCTGGGACTGTTTCAATTAGTAAAAGAGGTACTCACGACAGCATGCCTTGTGAGGAATTCTCTCTTTCATCCTCAATAATAATGCTGCATAACAAACCACTACAAAACTCAATGGCCTTTCAAAAGAAATTTCTTCTTCTTTTTTTTTTTTGAGATGGAGTTCTGCTCTTGTTGCCCAGATTCTCCTGCCTCAGCCTCCCAAGTAGCTGGGATTACAGACATTCACCACCACACCCGGCTAATTTTGTATTTTTAGTAGAGATGGGGTTTCTCCATGTTGGTCAGGCTGGTCTCAAATTCCTGACCTCAGGTGATCCACGCACCTCGGCCTCCCAAAGTGCTGGGATTACAGGCATGAGCCACCGCCCCCAGCAGGGTTTTATGGTTACACTCAGGGTCTGCAGGACAATTGTACTTTGGCTGAACTAGACTGGGTTTGGTTGGGTGGTTCTGCTTCAGGTTGCAGGTCAGCTGGTCCTGGTTCCAGACTGTGGGTTAGGCTCAGGGGTGCTCCCTATTTTCTGGGGCCACCAGAGATGGACTTTTTTCAAGAAGAACCACTGGAGCATGAGTTATGTTAAACCACATAAGATCTCTGCTTGCACATGTGCTAGCATTTCATCCATCAAAGAAAGTCACTCCATCTTCAAAACCAGTAATTGTTGGTTGAGTTCTCGTATCACATCACTATGGGCTCCTCTTCTCTCTCTCTCTCTGTTCCTCCCTCCCTCCCTCCCTTCTTCCCTCCCTCTCTCCCTTCCTTCCTTCCCTTCCTTCCCTCCTCCCTGCTCCTTCCTTTCTTTCTCTCCTCTCTCTCTCTTTCTTTCTTTCTTTCTTTCTCTCTCTCTCTCTCTCTCTCCCCCCGCCCCTTTATTTCTTGATGAGGTTTCAGTCCTGTTGCCCAGGCTGGAGTGCAATGGCATGATCTCAGCTCACTGCAACCCTCGCCCCCTGGCTTTAAGTGATTCTCCTGCCTCAGCCTCCCAAGTAGCTGGGAGTATAGGCACACACCACCACACCTGGCCAGTTTTGTATTTTTAGTAGAGATGGGGTTTCACCATGTTGGTCAGGTTGGTTTCAAACTCCCGACCTCAGATGATCCATCCTTGGATCCACTGAGCCACTGTGCCCGGCCCCCTTTTTCACTTTCAAGGATTCTTGTGATTGCATTGGGCCCACTGGGATAATCCAAGGCAATCTCGCCTTTTGAAGGTTGCTCAACTGGGTGTGGTGCTCATACCTGTAATCCTGGCACTTTGCAAGGCCAAGGCAGGAGGGCTGGTTGAACCTAGGAGTTTGAGACCAGACCTGGCAACATAGTGAGACCTCAAAAAATATAAGATCCAGGTCAGCTTTTAGCAACTTTAATTTTATCTACAACCACAGTTCCTCTTTGCCATGTAATAACACATTCCCAGATATTCCAGGGATAGGATGTGAACATCTTTAGGAAGCTACTATTCTGCCTACTGTGGTCTGCCTTCTCTGTACTCCAAAGATTTATGTCCATCCCACATGCAAAACACATTCACCTCATCCAAAAATCTCATCTCATTACAGCATCAGCTCAAAGCAAAAAAACCTCACTTCAGTTCCATCAGATCAAAAATCCCAAATCTCATGATTTAAATTGGGCATCGCAGAGACTCTGAGAATAATTCATCCTTGGGTACAATTATTTTTTATCTGTGAATGTGTGAAACTCGAGAAACAAGTTGCCCACTCCCAAAATACAATGGTGGGTGGGCATAAAATAACAGTTATAAACTTTCCCATTTTAAAAAAGGAGAAAATGGGCCAGGCACGGTGGTTTACGCCTGTAATTCCGGCACTTTGGGAGGCTGAGGTGGGTGGATCACCCGAGGTCAGGAGTTTGAGACCAGCCTGCCTGACGTGGTGAAACCCTGTCTCTACTAAGATTACAACAATTAGCTGGGTGTGGTGGTGGGTGCCTGTAATCCCAGCTACTCGGGAGGCTGAGGCAGGAGAATCACTTGAACCTTAGCAGCAGAAATCGCAGTGAGCTGAGACTGTGCCACTGTACTCCAGCCAGCCTGGGCAACAGAGCAAGACTCTGTTTAAAAAAAAAAAAAAAATCCAACTGCTTTCAAAGCTTGGGAATAACCTCTGCATTTGTGGCTCTGCCCTCTGGTTCAAGGCCCTGTCTTCGAAGCCAGCTTTCCTTTTTGATAAGACAGTGCCTTTTGCAGCTCACTAGCTTCATCAGCCTGTCTCCTCCCTATAGAATTTTAGGAGATTGATAGCCTTCATTTTTGTCCTCTTTCTGTCCCTTTTAGGCTAAAATGGCAGTATTTTTGCTGATATAACATGCTCAACAACTTGTGAGTACTCTGTGTATGTCTTGGGAATTTCTCTGCATTAGACAAGAGGCTCTTCCAGGTATTTTCTTTAGATAATCTCGCCTCTATTTTTGGCTTCTGCTCAGATCATTAAGATAATCTGTGAGTCAGTCACATGCTTAGTTTCTTCGAAGAGCTTTGAAAAAATTGCGGTAAAATAAACTTAAAATGTATCATTGTAACCATTATAAATGTACAATTCAGTCACATTAAGTACATACACAGTGTAGCATAACCACTACCACAATCTATTTCCAGGCTGTTTTCATCATCCCAAACAGAGATTCTGTACTCATTAAATAATCGCTTCCCATTTCCTCCTCCAGCTCCCAGCCACTTGGTAACTTATTTATTTGTTTATTTTGAGACAGGGCCTTATTCCTGTCACCCAGGCTTAAATGCTGTGTCATGATCATGGCTCACTGCAGCCTCAACTTCCCAGGCTCAGGTGATCCTCCCACCTCAGTCTCATGAGTAGTTGGGATTACAGGCATGTGCCACCAGGCCCTGCTGAGTTTTTTGTAGTTTTAGTAGAGATGGGATTTTGCCATGTTCCCCAGTCTGGTCTTGAACTCTTGGGCTCAAGCGATCCACCTGACCTTGAACTCCTGACCTCAGGCGATCCACCCACCTTGGCCTCCCAAACTGCTGGGATCACAGGTGTGTGCCATCTTGCCCGGCCATGTGTGTGTTTTTAAAGTGGTCATCCTAATGGATGTGAAGTGGTATCTCACTGTGGTTTTGACTTACGTTTCCTTAATGACTAATGATGTTGAGCATCTTTTCATGGGCTTATTTCAAGCATCTTTTCAAGAGCCTTTTGTGAGGCTGAATACCCTGACCCTTTGATCTTTATGAGGTATTTGTTGTAAAAGTTTGACAGCCACAATCTCAGCATTTTATTTTGAGTATGTTTCTCTGACAGTGAATCGCTCTCTCTTTAAAGTATTTTCTTTTTCTATTTTCTTTTATTTTTTTGTGTGTGACAGAGTCTTGTTCTGTCACTCAGTCTGCAATGCAGTGGCATGATCTCAGCTCCCTGCAACTTCTGCCTTCCATGTTCAAGCGATCTTCCCACCTGAGCCTCTCAAAGTGCTGGGATTACAGATGTGAGCCACTGCGCCTGGCTTGCGCTCTCTCTCTCTCTCTCTCTCTCTCTCTCTCTGTTTTTTGAGACAGGGTCTCACTCTGTTGCCCAGGCTGGAGTGCAGGGGTGCGATCTTGGCTCACTGCAACCTCTGCCTCCCAGGTTCAGGAAATCCTCCTGCTTCAGCCTCCTGAGTAGCTGGGACTACAGGCATACGCCACCATGCCTGGATAATTTTTGTATTTTTTGTTGAGATGAGGTTTTCACCATGTTGCCCAGGCTGATCTCAAACTTCTGAGGTCAAGAGAGTCACCTGCCTCAGCTTCCCAAAGTGCTGGAATTATAGGCGTGAGCCACTTTGCCTGGCCTCAGTGAATCTCTTAAAGTTAGTGTTCTTTACCATTTGGATAATGATATCATTGAATGTTTGTATTTTTCCAGTATTCATGTTGAAACTTAACCTGCAATCCAGTATATTAAGAGGTGGGGCATTTTGGGAAGTAATTAAGTCTTGAGAACTCTGCTTGGAGATGTTCTTTGCTGTCACCTCTGGATGCCTTTTATTTCATTTTCTATTTTCCTTGGCTGCAGCTTCTAGTACATTGAGCTGGGAGGTGACTGGTGGGCAAGGGAGGGGTTGCATCCTATATAAGTGTACGTGTGACATGGGAAGATGACGGCAGGCCTGATGTCTGGTGAGATGGAATGCATGCGCAGTGATTTGGGTGAGTTGTACACAAAGGTTTTGAAGATCAGTGTGGGGAAAAGGCAGAGTCAGGAAAACAGAACTGTGGGGTGGGTGTGAGGGCTGAGGCTGGATTGGTAGTGGGATGAATGGTGGAGTGAGGAGAATCAGTGTGGGGTGACTGGCAGTCAAAAGGTCCCTGGTAGTCTTCAAAGAATGAGAAGTAGGGATAAAAGTGGTAGAAATTCCTAATTTTTAGTAATCATCCACCAGGGCCAGCAGGCTGCAGCTTTGGAAGGCTTGCTCTTTTTTTTTTTTGAGACATAGAGTCTCACTCTGTTGCCCAGGCTGGAGTACAGTGGCGTGATCTCAGCTCACTGAAACCTCCACCTCCCGGGTTAAAGCGATTCTTCTGCCTCAGCCTCCTGAGTAGCTGGTACTACAGGTGTGCGCCACCACACCCGGCTAAGCTTTGTATTTTTAATAGAGATGGAATTTTGCCATGTTAGCCAGGCTGGTCTCGATCTCCTGACCTCGTGATCTGCCCACCTCGGCCTCCGAAAGTTTTGGGATTACAGACGTAAGCCACAGCGCTTGGCCTGACTTGCTCTTTAAAAGAAATGTCACACCAATCTGGATAGCCTGGAGCAGCCATCCCCAACTTTTTTGGCACCAGGGACCTGTTTCAGGGAAGATGATTTTTCTGTGGAGAGCGGGGCAGGGATGGTTTCAGGATGAAACTTTTCCACCTCAGATCCCCAGGCATTATTAGTTAGATTCTCATAAGGAAGGCAAAACCTAGATGCCTTGCATGCACAGTTCACAATAGGGTTCCTGCTAGTAAGAGAATCTAATGCCGCAATTGGCATTAGACAGGAGGCAGAGCTCAGGCAGTAATGCTTCCCCCTGCACCCTGCCACTTACCTGCTGTGCGGCCCGGTTTCCAACAGGCCACAGACAGGTGTCAGTCCTCCATGGCCCCGGGGTTGGGGACCCCTGACCTAGAGGGTCTAGATCTGCCCCAAACTTTTTTTTTTTTTGAAACAGAGTCTCGCTCTGTCACCCAGGCTGGAGAGCAGTGGTATGATCTCAGCTCACTGCAACCTCCTCCTTCTGGGTTCAGGCGATGCACATGCCTCAGGCTCCCAAGTAGCTGGGACTACAGGCGTGCGCCACCACGCCTGGCTGATTTTTTTATGTATTTTTAGTAGAGATGGGGTTTCACCATGTTGGCCAGGCTGGTCTCGAACTCTTGACCTCAAGTGACCCGACTGCCTCAGGCTCCCAAAGTGCTGAGATCACAGGCATGAGCCACAGCTGTCCCCAAACATTTAAAAGCCCTCTGGTCTTGTGTAAAGCTCTTTAGCAGGGAGTCATTATCCCAGATTGGTCTGCTTGTTTTCTCTTCCTCTCTCTGCCAAGGGGGCGTTGCATCCATTGGGAATTCTGCTTTTCAGCTGCACAGAAGAGGCACTAAAAAGAAAGGAGCTACCTTGGGTGGGCAGGCAGGGATATAGTCAAAGGCTAAGGGCAGAAGCTAAAGCTTAAATTTATAATGATCCAACCCACCTGTGTCACTGTATTAGGCAGCAGGGTTGGAAGACAGTTGTGCCTGGACACTACTTGTTTCGATTGAATGCATTTGTGCTGGTGTGTGGTGAGTGCCATTCTCCCTTGCAAGCAATGTGGGACAAACCTAGATTGGTTGTGAGAAGCCCCTGTGCACTCTAACAGCTGCAGTTGTCTCTGAGGGTCACGGGGAGGGAAAGTCCAACAGGCAGAAGAGCCTGTGCGGTAAGGGGGCTTGCACAGGCAGCTTGTGAGGCAGGGTCTCTTTGAGCTAAAGTCCAAATTGGGATTCCAGATAATAATGGGGGTTCCAGGCAATGCCGTCTTATGTGGAATCTTCTGGAGGGGTCGTATCATCTCAGGTGAAATCCTATGGACAGGTGCTGTCATCTCAGATGTGAAGGTGGACAGATCCTGAATCTCAGCCATTTGGGTCTGATTGGATCCAGGGACAGAGATGTAATGAGAATCAGCCTTTTTAAGGACACTGAGGCATAGAGCCTTGTTTAGAGTCACAGACCTGGGCACAATGCAATATGTTAGTGGCTTTCTCATTAGTCTGGAGGTCACTATTTTCAGAAGCTATTTTTTTTTTTTTTTTTTGAGGTGGAGTCTCTGTCTGTCACCCAAGCTGGTGTGCAGTGGTGCTATCTCAACTCACTGCAACCTCCGCCTCCAAGTTTCAAGCAATTCTCCTGCCTCAGCCTCCCGAGTAGCTGGGATTACAGGCACACACCACCATGCCCGGCTAATTTTTGTATTTTTAGTAGAGACGGGGTTTCACCATGTTGGCCAGGATGGTCTTGAACTCCTGCCTCAGGTGATCCACCAACCCCTGCCTCCCAAAGTGCAGGGATTACAGGCATGAGCCACTGTGCCTGCCTAGGTGTGTCAGTCTTAAGTTACTCTGCCCCTTGATTACTGTTACTATCTACACTCTATTGTTTGCTGGGCAGAGGTACAATGAACTCTACCTCTTGTAAAAGTTCATCATTATTATTAGCTATGAGTTGCTCCTTGTACTTATGAAATTCAGGCAAAGATTTTGGCTTAGGCAAATTAGGATCACTGGGATTCTAAATCAGCATGCTTGGGGCCATAAGAATGTGTATGTGTTGAGGGGCAGGGATTGGCGGTGCTCTAGTGTCTGTCCTTTGTTCATCTACCATTCTTTCTTTTTTCTTTTTT
Source organism: Sapajus apella (assembly GCF_009761245.1). Classification (NCBI taxonomy): domain Eukaryota; kingdom Metazoa; phylum Chordata; class Mammalia; order Primates; family Cebidae; genus Sapajus; species Sapajus apella. The sequence goes on along the minus strand of NW_022436973.1, from coordinate 12,014,590 downwards.
TTTTTTTTTTTTTTGAGACGGGAGTTTTTCTCTTGTTGCCCAGGCTGGAGTGTAAGGGTGCGATCTTGGCTCACTGCAACCTCCGTCTCTCAGGTTCAAGCGATTCTCCTGCCTCAGCCTCTCGAGTAGCTGGGGTTACAGGCACCTGCCACCACACCTGGCTAATTTTTGTATTTTTAGTAGAGACAGGGTTTTACCATGTTGGCCAGGCTGGTCTTAAACTCCTGACCTCAGATGATCCACCTGCCTCGGCCTCCCAAAGTTTTGGGATTACAGGAGTGAGCCACCATGCCCGGCCCATCTACCATTCATTATTGGAGTACTGGAGGGCAACAGGAGTAAGAAAGAAAAGAATGCAGAGGTGAGGCAACTAGGACGTCTCCAGAGCACTTAATGAGCTGTAGAGGTACTATTTAGATGACCAGACAATATTACTATTTTTAATCTATTTTTTATTTTTATAGATTTATGGGGTTCAAGTGCATATGTTGCATAGTGGTGGAGTGGGCTTCTAGTGCCCACCACTGGAATAGAGAATGTTGCACCCAATAGGTAATTTTTCAAACCCCACCCCTTCACCCTCCCATGCTTTGTAGCCTTCAATGTCTATTATTCCACTCTATGCGACACATTATTTTTTAACTTTATTAAGAGTTGGTTGAAAACCCTATTCTGGGGCTCAGTGAGTCTGGCTAATGGGGTAAATGGAAGTTCTATGGAACTCCCTGTTCCCTAAGGCCCTTGTCTGTGTATCTTATGAAGTGTGAGTCTTGACATGAATCTCTTGTGCCTGGGACACCAACAGACATTGGGAGGGCTTTGGCAAGGCCCTGAACAGTGGGGTCCAATCCCTTGTGTCTGGTGTACCCGCGTTTAGCCAACGTGTGCGACCGCCAAGGCGCGGGTACACCAAATACTGCCGGCAGATGGCGGTAAAGACTGACACAAAATCAGCCAACGACTTCAAGGACGGGCTCGGGGGTGAGGGGTGTGTGCGGTGTGGAAAGCATCCTGGTTGTAACTCGCCAAGGGCGCATTTTATTGCAGAATTCGCGATTGGAGATGACCATTTTGGCCTTTATTGTAGCGCGCGAGAGAGGATTTTGTTCTGCCCGCATTGCTAGTGTCCGGTCCGGGACTACACGAGCTGGCTTTGAGCCCCTTCTTCCAGGGTTCAGCTCCTGTCCCCATTTCTACTCCCTCCAGCCTTCCTTCTTCGCGCAGACGAAGCTTATTTCCTGCTCAGCCTCTGCAGACCCGGTCGGTCACCCGCTTTGAAAGTTGTTCTCAAGGTCTTCACGTGGCTGGCTCATCATGCAGTCAGCTTGTTTCCTTTCTTAGAGAGGTCTTGCCTGACCACCATTTCTAACCAAGTTCTTTCTCCCCATCACTTTCCATCTATCACACTGCTTTATTTTCTTGGTAACTGCGACTGCTATCTGATTTTACACATTCATTTTTATTTATTCTTTATTATTTTTTATTTATTATTATTATTAGTTTTTTAAAGATGGGGTTTCACCATGATGGCCAGGCTGGTCTTGAACTCCTGACCTCAGGTGATCCACCCACCTCGGCCTCCCAAAGTGCTAGGATTACAGGCGTGAGCCCCCGCACCCGGCCTACACATTTGTTTTTAAAAATGTTCATTGTCTGATTCCACCAACTGTAAGTTGCATGAGAGCAAGCAATCTGTCTCCCTTGTTTACTGCTATCTCTAGTGCAGGGAACAGTTCTTGGCACATAGTTGGTTCTCAATAAATATTTATTGAATTATTGCATGAATGTACTGGCTGTATCTATGGCAAAGGCAGGTTTCAGCTGTGACGCTTGCAACACCAGGAAAAGGAGGGCCCCATGTCAGGAAAATGAACCAAGAGTGAAGAAAAATGGAGTATACAGCTAACATACTCACTGCACGATAAGAACCATCTCTGGTCTGTGAGCTTGCAATGACCAGCCATGGAATCTTGACCATGCCCTCTATTGTAGTGAATCAGAAAACAGAACACTTGTGACCCTGAGTTGTCTGTCACTTTTACAAAGATATGTCCCTGTGTTAGTGTTAAACATTGTATCATTGTAACAGCATCAGACCAATGGAGTTCAACCTTTATGTAACAAAGTGGTGAGTTGTTTTTCATTTGCCCTGGGCCCCCAGGTTGAAAGTCATGGAAACTGAGCATGCCCAGATGAACTAAGCCAGAAAGGCAGGGGAACCTAAGTGCTCTGACCTGGAGGAGGCCAGGAGGCAGGATCCAGAACTAATCAGCTTGAGCCCTGGGGTCACCCCATGGCAGGATCCAGTCAGATCATGCCTTCTGGGGTCACCTCACTGCAAGATCCAATCAGATCAGCCTCATTATCCTATGTTTATAAACCCTTGACCCAGCCCCCAGCTCCTAAGAGACACTACTTTGGGAGCTATCCCAGTGTTCTTTCTGCTTACTTGTTGCAAGTAATAAAATCCCCTTGCTTGACTGAACCCATCTGCTGTGTTGGTAACAGAATCTTTCTGCGCAGCTTTTCCTGGTTGGATTGAGCCTGCAAATTGGCTCCTGAGAATACACCAACAACTCGTATTCTCCTTCCTCTTCCAGGGAGCGGGTAATGCTGAAGATGGCGGCTTGGTTATTACGAATCAACACCTGGGGGCTAGGATAGTTTTGTTTTGTTTTTTTAAGTAGAGAGACATTAAAAGTAGATTAAAATGGTAGGTGTGGTGGGTCATGCCTGTAATCCCAGTGCTTTCGGAGGCTGAGGTGGGAGGATTGCTTGAGCCCAGCAATTGGAGAGTTGGAGACCAGCTTGGGCAACGTTGTGAGAACCTGTTTCTAAAAAAAAAAAAAAAAAAAATTAGTGGGGCGTTGTGGCAGGTGCCTGTGGTCCCAGCTACTGGAGTGACTGCTGAGATGGGAGGATTGTTTGATCCCAGGAGTTTGAGGCTGTAAGCTGTGTTCACTCTGCTGCACTTAGCCTAAGTGAAAGAGCAAGACCCTATCAAAAGAAAAAAGAAAGAAAGAAAGAACAGAACAGATAATGATTGCTAGGGGCTTGAGAAAGGGCAAAGTGTGACTTTAAAAGTGTAACTCGAGGGAGTTCCAAAAGGCGAAGCCACTCTGTGAATCTAAACATGTTAAAATGCATAAAGTTCGAGTGTGGGGGCAAGGGGAGGGAAAGCATTAGGAGAAATACCTAATGCGTGCGGGGCGTAAAACCTGGATGATGGGTTGATAGGTACAGCAAACCTCTACGGCACATGTATAGCTATGTAACAAACATGCGTGTTCTGCACATGTATCCCAGAACTTAAAGTAAAATTAAAAATGCATAAACTTATAAACAATGATGAACCAAAACTGAGTACATGCAAAAACTGGTGAAATATGGGTAAAGGCTATAGTCTTATTAGCTGTATTGTGTCAATGTCAACTTCCCAGTTTTGATAATGTAGTGTAATTATGGAAGATGTTACCTCCGAGAGCCACTAGGTTATGGGTACATGAGACTTTCTGTATTAATTTTTCAACTTCTTGCAAGGGAGAATGGCACTTGGCAACTCCTGACCTTGTGAACCACCCACCTGGCCCTCCCAAAGTGCTGGGATTACAGGTATGAACCACTGTGCCTGGCCTTTTTTTTTTTTTTTGAGACAGGGTCTTGCTGTGTCACCCAGGCTGGAGTGCAGTGGTGTGATCATGCTCACTGTAGCCTTGAACTCCCAGGTTCAAATGATCCTCTCACCTCAGCTCAAGTAGCTGGGGCTACAGATACATGCCGCCACGCAACTTCAGTGGAGCCTTCCCTGACCCCCATGAGTGTAGAGATGCCTGGTTCTGCACCTGTGGTTTGGGCGCCTGCCGCTGCATCCAAAAGGTCAGGGCTCCTGCCTGCTCCTGCACCCCCAAGAGCACAAGGAGGCCTGGGTTCACAGCCACGACTTGGGTGGCAGCAGTTGCACCTGGGGAGCTCCTGCCTCACTGAATTGGAAGGTATGGGGCTCCCATTGTCCCCAGCTCTGCAGCTCTGTGGAATGTGCAGCCTGAGCTTTGCCTCCCTGCTCCAGGTGGTGTGATGGCAGCGTCCACTCCAGATGGGCCACCACTGCCATCACCAGCTACTTGGGAGACTGAGACATGAGAAACGCACGTACACATACACACACAGACACACAGCCGGTGTCTCACTAGGTTGAGTGCTCCCTAAGTCTGCTGCCTCTGAGCCCAGCACAGCACTAGGAGTTGCCCAGGAATTGCAGTTCTTGTGGCCTATACAGCTTTTCAAGTTTATTTAGGACCCCCGAGCTCTTTAGCCCGTGGTAGTGAGGCTTGCTGAAACTGAAGTTCGAACCTCTGGGATGGGTGATTTCCTTCTGGCTAGGATGGTCTGAATGATCCCTTTCTAGGCATCTGCTGAGTTCTGCCTAGTGTTAGCAGCACTGAGTTCCAATGGAAAATCTCACAATCACTGTGCTCTCCCTCCTGCAAGTGCACGTATTCTCTCTCCACACTGCTGCAGCTGCTGCCTGAGGACTGGGGAGAGGTGTGTCAGCAGTTCAGGACTATCTTTCCTACCATCTTCAGTGCCTCTTTCAGTGATATGAAATTAAAACCAGGTACTGTAATCACTCACCTCATTTTTTATTCTTATGAAGGCACTTTTTTGTGTAGATAATTGTCAAATTTGGTGTTCCTGTGGGGAGGATGATCAGTGGGTGCTTCTATTCAGTCATCTTGCATCACCTCCTCTTCACTCTTTTAAACGATGCTGCTATGATTGTGCTGTATATACATTAATCTTTTTGATATGAACTCTAATTATTTCTTCAGAATATATTCCTAAAAGTAGAGTCTCTGAGCCACAGAACATGAACGTTTTTAAGGGTTTTGAAAGGAATATAGATAAATGTCTTCCAGAATTGACATATTTAGTTCTAAACAAGAGCATCTGATGATAAGACTTCTTTCTATTTATGCCTTGTCACACTTGGGTTTGTTAATTCTCTGACAATCTGGTAGGTGAAAAACAAGATCTCATTCTAGTTTTAATTTGCATTTATTTGATCACAAGTCAGACAGATTTTTTCCCATTTTTTGGGCCATTTTTGGAGTTAAAAAGCTAGTTCATGTCACTTTTTCATTTTCTACTAGGGGTTTGATATTTTCCTTGTTGCTTCATACTAACTTGTTACATTTTATCAGTATCAATACTTCATCACATGTCTTAGTTTGTCAACATCTTTAAACTATTTATGATACTTTAATTTTTCTGTTTCAATGGGAGATTTATTTTATTAAAGTAATAGCTTTTTTGGAAGTTTAATTGATGTACAATAAACAAAACACATTTAAAGTGTACCAGTTGATGATTTTTTGACTTATGTACACCCCTGTTAAGCCATTACCACAGTTAAGATTATGAATGTATCTTGATCAATCACCCCTCAAAGTGTCCTCAGGTCCCTTTGCAACATTCTTTCAGTCCTCTCCACACACCTGTCACATGCCCTGACAACCAGTGATCTGCTTTCTGTCATTAGTCTTACTTTCTATTGGCTCACGGCTGTAATTCCAGCACTTTGGGAGGCTGAGGTGGGCAGACGATGAGGTCAGGAGTTCGAGACCAGCCTGGCCAACATGGTGAAACTCTGTTTCTACTAAAAATACAAAAATCAGCTGGGCGTGGTGGCACATGCCTGTAATCCTAGCTACTCAGGAGGCTGAGGCAGGACAATTACTTGAACCCTAGAGGTGGAAGTTGCAGGGAGCTGGTATCCCACCACTTCATACCAGCCTGGGGGACAGAAGAGACTCTGTCTCAAAAAAATAATTTTATGTAATTTAAAAAGAATTGTAAATAATTTTATGTAAATAGGATCATACAGAATATACTTTTTTTGGTAACTAGTTATTAAAGATGCAAATTGAAATCATAATGAAATACCGCTACACACCTACTAGAAGGATGAAAATGCAGAAGACTGACCATATCACATGCTGGTGAGAATGAGGAACAGCTGGAACTTCCACCTACTGCTGATGGGCACATCCACTGGCATGACCATTTTGGAAAACAATTTTGTATTTCCTTAAAAAGCTAAACATTTACCTACCATATGATTCAGACATTCCACTCCTAGGTATTTACCTTAGAGAAATAAAAAGCATACATCCATACAGAGATTTGTACATAAATGATCATAGAAACTTTATTTGTAATAGCCACAAACTGGGAACAACCCAAATGTCCATTAACAAATCAGTGTATAAATAAATACTATTCATATGATGGAAGAATATTCATTAACAAAAAAGAATGAACTCCTGCAATACCCAATAAGATGGATGAATTTCAAAATGATATCTTTTAACATACAGAAGAATTTAATATTTTATGCCACCTAATAAATTTATTCTTACATGAGTTATGCCTCTATTGTTATATTTATAAGAATTTTTTTGCTCTTAAATATTTGACCACACAATTTTTTAACACTTTACTTTTACACTGTCATTTTAAAGTCATCTATAATTAATTTTGGTCTAAGATATAAGTTAGGGAAGGGGCATTAACATTTTTTCTTATCTGGTTTGCTGGTTTTTAAGACTGCTTTTAATTATTTAGGACTGAGTGTTTTAGTTTGTTCTTCTCAGATAGAAGTAGTACCTGTCACATAAACATTATATAAAATGAATGGGCATCAAACTGTAAGAGGAAATTTATGAGCAATTCTGCTTTCTAAACAAACAAAAAAGTTGTCATAATTTTCATGAGTTTTGTGTCATATAAGGAGACAATTTTGACAGCTACAGCTTAAGAGCGATGCAATTTTGAATAACATTTTGTTCCATTATTCTATAAGCATTCTATTTGTATTTATAGATGGCATTAGTATGTAGTATTTCACTACTTAGATTTTTTCATTTTCTCATCATTTTAGATAATATATGGAACACCTTTTTGCCCATAACTTTGTGCTTCTCTTGGATAATTTGAAATGAACAAATTCCCAGAAGTAATGTTTGGTGGATTAAACAGGTAGAGTTCTGCTTCTCTGTGCTTATTTCCACACAGCTTCCTAGAGGGTTATGCCAATTTTATACCATGGGCAGGCACAGTTAAGTCACCAGCATCATGCCATCCTTGCTGTCGGGGTGTACTATCAGTGGTGGCTATGAATTTTCTCTGCTTTATCACCCAAATGAATAAATAAATACCTCACAAATCCGTCTACCTGGCTGGCCAAACCTAAACTTGGAGCTCCTTTCCCTCCCTCCTTATACTCCGTGGCAGCCATGGGGGTGCACTGTTCAGATTTCCTTTCAAGAGAACTTGCTTCAAGGGGATAGTTGGTGGACAGTCTCAAGCTATAACACTTCTGGACCTATGGTAGCATTCACCCCATGTTCTCCAGGGGCTGTTCTCAGCCAAAGACTGAACCCATTGGATATGAGAGCCTGGCTAATCCTGCTCTGTGTGAACTCCTCTGAGAGGCAAGCCTTGCTTTGGGCCTCCCCATCTGTTTGGCTCAGAGTTTCTTAGAACCGCAGTCTCAGTGTTCCCCTGTTCAAACCTCCTCCCTCCCTCTCCTTTGTTACGTATCAGGCCAGCATTGCAGTCTGAATGCTCTCCCTGCCTGTGGCTGCTCTCTCTCACCTTTGTCCATCAGAGGTGTGTTCTCCCAGGCCGTCTTTTGCATGACCAATTCTGTCTTGGCATTTTTCATTTGGAGGACCCAAACTGGCAGATCCCCTGTGGATGAGTCTGCATAATGATTGTTCTCATAAGATAGATACAAACTCCAAATTAGTTATTAGATGAATGACAGAATGATGGAGAAGATAGATGTTTTGGGGTTGGCTATAGATATCTACCCCATAAGGAGGAGCCTTGGCTAGTTCTTAACAATGCAGGAGGAATTGGAACAGTGGAAATGATATTTCTTTGAGTTGGTAAAGACAATAGCAGTGGTTATTATGATGTTGTGGTTATTTGTTGCTTCTTGTCTTTCCTTTGCATGCTTCTTCTCCTTGATTCCCGGTGCCTACTGATGGGGTATGGTAGGTCAGGCTTCGGCAAGAACAAGTAGCTGACGCAGCATTGTCTGACCGCTTTGCACATGAACAATGCTGTCTCCCCCCGGTGGCAATGTGTCCTGCAGTATCCTGGGATGTCACTCACACATTTTGATGCACCGCTACTGGCTGCATGGGAGAGGACAGGACAGAGAAGTCATGGTTGGAAGCAGCACAGGACTGCTAAGGGGTCAGGGCCAGATGGGAGTGTTTGTTTTTTTGTTCTGAGATGTGTCCTTAGGATGTCGTGCAAATGAGACTTGGGAAAGCAAGTGATGAGGAGACAGAATCTTCCTGGATTGATGGCCTTGGGGAACTCTGTCTGAGGAGCTCTTCCTCTTTGTCAGTATCTGCATCTTTGAAGCTAGGGAAGACCATAATTTTGCTAAATTTGATACTGCAGAATAGGATGTATGGGTAAAAACGGGGGTGGGGAGCCAGGTCTTCATGGTCAGGGAGGAGCTTGGATACTCCAAAGGGAGAAATGGGACTATTCTCACTCACCCCACAGCCTCCCTTTTAAGGTGTTTCTGCCTTATTTGTTTTCATAGACTCTAAAACTGTAAATATTAATCAACTTGGGGCAAAGGGGGAGAGTCAAATCATTCTCCAAAACCATTAAAAATAAAATAATGGTTGCTCGTGACAGGGCATTTTGGATTCACACGTACTGGGCACCGTTTCACCGTCTGGTGAAATGTGTTTGTTTCAGTGCTCTGTGTCTGCCATTGGCTCACAGCAGGGGCCTCTTTGGAGCACCCTCAGGCCTCTTTGGCTTTCTTCACATCCATTGCCTAGCTCTCCTCTGATCTCTGTCTCCCCCACCTCTCTGTCTGTCTGTCTCTTTCTGACCCTGCATTCTCTCTTAGCCCCAGGGTTTGAGCTGAACTCTTTGCTTACCATCCTGTGGGAACTAGCCTCTAAGAGGTCTCCTTCCATTGCCCCACCTGCCAATTCTCTTTTGAGCATAGGGATGGGAACGTCAATCTCTTCCTTCTAGGCTCAATATCTCCTTTGAGCCCCAACCCAGGGCTGATCTCAATGGATGCACGTGGTGATGACAGAATGCTTCAGTGTCTTAGAAGGTTAGATATAGGCAGCTCACATAAAGTGAAAGAAGATACTTGGGTTCAGGTTGAGGGTGACTATCATTTTAGAATAGAAAACAAATTTTTGTAAAGGTTATATAGGGTGGTGGCTGGGTGTGTGAGTGTGGGATATCAAGGCTAGTGGTGGTTATTAGAAGATCCCTACCTTAGACTGGAACTCTGGGGTGATCCCTGCTCCCACCCGGCTCATCTATCACCAGAACAACCAGATCAGTTAGTGTTCCTTCTTCCCAATTCTGCTTTCTCTTATTTATCCAATTTACCTGAGATCACCTGGGTCAGGAAGCCAGGGACTGCCAAGAGCAGGAGCAGGAACTTCATGGCTGAAGGGGTGGCTTGGGGAGCTGCTGGTGGTTTAATGGAGTTGGGTCCCCTTGTAATGTGCCTGGAGCTACTGCCTTTATAGGATCCACATGATGCCAGGATATGGGGCAGTGAACCAAGGGAGAGTTTCCTGTTACCGAGAGCAGTCAGATTAGATCAGAATGTCTACTGGGCTGGAGCATGGATTAATTTATTGAGTGCCTGTGTTCTAGACTGTTAGGAGTGGGAGAGGTAGAGCAAAGAGTGCATTGGTTCCCAGCACTCATCTCTGAAACTGCGTTCCGGCCAGTATTGGTGAGAGGCAGGGAAACTGGCATTCTTTTGGTTGTTGCTGGGAGTGTTAACTGATGCAGTTTTTCTTTTGTAGCACAATTTGGCGATATACATCAGAAACCTTCAAATGTGCCTTTTTTTTCCGCAGGAACTTTGTACCTTGGGCTTTTGTTTAAAGGGAATAGTTGAACAAGTACATAAAGAGGTTTATCTCAACATTATAGTAACAAAAAACCAAAAGCTACCTAATGGTGATAAAACGTGTGTCTAATCTAATATAGAAAATATAAAATATAATAGAGCAGTATGCAGTTATTAAAAATGATGAAAAAGTATAAAAATGTAGGTTACAAGATACGCATCTAGAATAATCTTTGATAAGGAAACATCTATGTGCCAACATATGTACGTATATATGTATGTATTATGTATGTATGTACCTCTATATTTATCTATCATCTCTATCTATCTATCTATCTATCTATCTATCATCTATCATCTATCATCTATTTGTCTAAAATGCCTGAGTTTGGAGAGAACAATTATGTGTACTTTCATGATTGGAAAAAGAGGATAATTTATAGAAAAATTACTTATTGTTTGAATTTTAATACGAACACTCTCATATCTAAATTTTTGCTTTCTTCCTTTAGAGTTTAAGGTTTCTGGAGATTAGAGACTTTGCCATCTCCACATTCTTCTCAAGAAGTATTTTGTGGCCCCCTCCCCAGCATAGCATCCTTTGGAGTCTGTTTCCCATCGAGACTCTCCTTTTGTGTTCCAGCTCTACTTTTCCAGGCTCCTTACTCTAATCTGGTGCCTGTGGTATAAGGGAATGTCTCAGGAGTCCTGGTTTGGGCCAACTGAATAAAGCAGCTCTAGCTTCTCACGTTTTCCTGCTCTAAAAAACCTGGTGTGATTTGACACAAAACAAAACAAAAGATCTAGGACTTGGTAAGAATATGTCCCAAGACTTTAGCAGTTGCTCAGATTTGTAAAACTATCATAGAATCTGTAATTTTTTCAATTAAGTGATGTAAATTATAATCCTAAAATATATACAATCCCGTTTGTACCTTTGGTAAATCTATAACCACAGAAGCAAAGGCTTTTGTGTTCCTGTGCATAGTCTTCAATGAGTTAATTGTCTTTTTATCCTTCACTTGTCAAGCAGCGATGACTTTTCTTTTTTCCTTGTTTCCATACAGCATGCACAGTCCACTGGATGTCATACATTTGAGTCACCCCAATTTCCTCAACCAATTAAAAATATTTTCATTTAAAAATAATTTAAAACATACAAGCTGCAACATACAAATTGTACAACACCCTTTTCCAGCTCCCTGAGATTTGCCTGCTGTTGACATTTTACCTTTCTTTCTTTAGCATTTGCCCCACCTCTCTCTATCTATAGATATACGCATACCTCTATCAGTCTCTCTATGTATCTTTGTGTACATTTTTCTTTGAACCTATTGGGAATAAGTTATATGCTCGTCGCTTTATATCATCATGGCCTTTTACTCCCAAATAATTCAGTGTGTATGTCCTCAGATACCTTTATAGCATTCATTTCCTTCTTCAGTTGAGATTACAGTGTCAGGTCAGATATAGCATTTATTTTTAAAATATATTTTTTAATTAAAATTTTATTTTTAATTGACATAATGATACATTTATGTGATGCAGAGTGATATTTCAATACATGTACACAATGTGTAATGATCAAATCAGGGTACCTCAAACATTTGTCATTTCTTTGTGTGAGAACATTCGAAATCCTCCCTTCTAGCTATTTGAAAATATGCAGTAAATGATTGTTAGCTACCTACAGAGCTATGGAACACTGGAACTCATTCCTCCTATCTAGCTGTGATTTTGTACTTGTTAACCAACCTCTCCGTATCCCCTTCTGCCTGCTACATTATTTTACTCTCTCCTTCTGTAAGCTTGACTTTTTTTTTTTTTTTTTTTTTTTTTTTTTTTTTTTTCAGATGAAGTCTTGTTCTGCCACCCTGGCTGGAGTGCAGTGGTGCAATTTCGGCTCACTACAACCCCTGCCTCCCGGGTTCAAGCGATCCTCCTGTCCCAGCCTCCCAAGTAGCCGTGATTACAGGCGTGCACTACTATGCCTTGCTAATTTTTGTATTTTTAGTAGAGACAGGATTTCACCATGTTGGTCAGGCTGGTCTCGAACTCCTGACCTCGCGATCCACTAGCCTCGGCCTCCCAAAGTGCTGGGATTACAGGCATGAGCCACCGTGCCCAACCAATGTATTTCTTAAATGTATTTCATTGATGTCTCATGCCTTCCTAAAATATATAAAACCAAGCTGTACCCTGACCACCGTGGGCACATGCTCTCAGGACCTCCTGAGGGCTGTGTCATGGGCCATGATCCCTCATATTTGGCTCAGAATAAACCACTTAAAATATTTTACAGAGCTTCACTCTTTTTGTCCACAATAATTTGGCGCCCAAACACGTGAGGCCTTAGAGAAGACTCAGAACCCTGAAGTAGTTGCCCAAAACCAGAGCTAAGGTACAAGCAGTTGCCCATTGAAGCTTTGAGCTTTTCCTCTAGTGGAACTGGTAAGTTCTCCTGAGCCCCAGAATTCCCTTTGGTTGACGGTCCTTGATTTATTATGAGATATTTTTTCCTAGGAAGTTGTTCTTTACGGATCCTAGTTCTAGTTCTGAGATGCATTCTAAAAGGCATTCTCTATTGCTTGTTCTCCTAAAATTTGTCTTAATTCAGTTTGTCTGTGTGCATTTGCGTGAGGAACTGAACTGTTGTTTTCACAGATAAATAAGAGACTGAATTTTTCAGCTCCGAAGAGAAAGGGCACTTGCTCCTCCCAGCCAAAAGGCAGCCCTGGGTAATTGGGGCCTTGTGGGAGTGTCTGGGTGTTAACCCCCAACAAGGTGCAACAGCTCTGCAGCGGAATCACCAACAAAAAGTAATTTAAAAAATGGCTCATCCAGGAAACGAATATAAGGGCTAATCACCCAGTGTTGTTGTTTTCTAGAGACGGAGCCCAGGCTGGAGTGCAGTGGTATGATCTCATCTCACTGAAACCTCTGCCTCCCGGGTTCAAGTGATTCTCCTGCCTCAGCCTCCCAAGTAATTGGGACAGCCGTCCACCACATCCGGCTAATTTTTGCATTTTTAGTAAAGACCGGGTTTCACCATGTTGGGCAGGCTGGTCTTAAACCCCTGATCTCAAGTGATCTGCTTGCCTCGACCTCCCAAAATGCTGGGATTACGGGTATGAGCCACCGAGCCTGGCCAAGGACTAACATATTTTAAGGATAAATAACTAAATGCTTCACTGTTGTTTTGGAAATCATACATATATTTTAAAATTTTGGTATAAATTAAATTACTTTTTTTAAATGAAAAATTGGGTTTTCATAACTATTCATAATTGTATTGCCAGCACCACATTAAAAATTATAAAAAATTTGTCAATGTAATAAATGAAAATTAGAAAAATTTCAAAAAATATAGTGGCATTGATCAATATAAACAAAGTTTGTGTCTTTGAAAAGATCAGTAAAATAGATGAATCTTAGATAAAGACAGCTCAGCAAGTTCAGGTCTGTTAGCTTTTTGAGTTTAATTAACTTTTGAGTTTAATTAGCTTTTAATTTAAAAACATAAAATTTCTGATTTTCTAATAAATGCCTTTACATCTTTCATTTAAGTTCTACTTTAATCACTTTAATGAAGATTTTGTATGTAGAACTCTCATTTTGATTTATTAAAAAATTTTGTAGTTTTTTTTTTTTTTAACCATAAATCTTTTAGAAGGTTAAAAATCCCCACCTCATATACACATATTTTTTTTTGGAAGTTCTAATGTTGTTCTATTGTGGTTAGTTTATATGAGTGGATTGATTTCTTTTGGAATATTTGAAATATACATGTATTATGATGATAATTTTTAGCCATTTTTCAGCTGTGCTTTAAAATGGTATGAATCTACTTTAATTTGTTAGTTAATAGTTCTACATGTGTATTAAATCAAGATTTAAAATGCCTTTTTAATCCTTTAAATTAAGTATGCTTGTGTATTTTTTGTTGACTTAGAGGATTCCTGAGGCCTATGACCCATTAAATATTTCCATCTTAATTATAGATTTATCCATTTCTTCTTATCTTTTCAGCAGTTTTACATTTCATGTATTTTTGAAAATTTATTAAATTTAGTTCTTCATTAATTCTAGGTTTTATCATTTGGAAAAACCCAATGTTACCTCAATTTTTCTTTTTCTTTTTTTTTTTTTCTTTTACCAGAACTATGGAGATTGAGGCCAAAGAGATGGGTCACTGTTTTGAGCAAGCTGGGATCTGGACTTGGGACTAACTTTGGCCAATAGAGTATATCAAAAGTGATTCTTGTTCTGAACGTTGGACCTCAAGAGGCCTTGCATACTGATGCTCTTTCTTGGAACTCTGCTCTGTTGCCAGGAAAACAAACTCCAGCTAGCCTTTTGGAACAGAGACAGACTATTCCAGTCAAGTCCACCCTAGACCTGCCAGCTCCCATTAATCCACACATGCGTGAGACCAAAAGTGAAGAGAAGAACCTCTCAGCTGAGCCCAGCCCCAATTTATGACTCATAGAATTATGACATACATAAATGATTTTGCTTTAAGCTACTAAATTTTGGTACGGTTTGTTACATGGCACAAACTAACCGATGCACAGGAACTCTTCAACTTTTTGATATATTGTTTTATTACTCGAAATTCAATTTGTGTGTGTATGTGCATGGTTTGCTATTTTGAGTTCATCCCAGTTCTTCATTAATTATTTCCATTTGTAAAAAGATGTTTTTAATCTAGGGTTTGAAAAATCATAAATACCAGTTAGGCTGTATTCTAGAGTTTTCTTTATTTCCGTGCAGTGTTATCATTATTTATATAAAGGGTATTTTCAGCTTATTGCTTGATATGGTTTGGCTGTGTCCTCACCCAAACCTCATCTTGAATTGTAGTTCCCATAATCCCAACGTGTTGTGGGAGGGACCAGGTGGAGATAATTGAATCATGAGGTGGTTTCCCCACCCAGTTTTCAAGATAGTGCGTGCGTTCTCACAAGAGCCGACGGTTTTATAAGGGGCTTTTTCCCCTTTTGTGCTGCATTTTTCCTTGCTGCCACCGTGTGAAGAAGGATATGTTTGCTTCCCCTTCCACCATGATTGTAAGTTTCCTGAGGCCTCAGCAGCCCTGCAAAACTGTGAGTCAATGAAACCTCTTTCCTTTATAAATTACCTAGTCTCAGGTATGTCCTTATAGTAGTGTGAGAATGGACTAATACATACTATTGAACAACTTAAATGTGTGTAAAAGTCAAGCAATGACATAATGATCCCCCATGTACTCGTCATCCAAATTCAGCACTGATTAACTCATGGCCAACCTTCTTTCTTACAGAATCCGATTTACTTTCCGTTTCTTGGATTTCCCCTTCTTTGAAGTAAATCCCTGATATTATAAGATTTCTTTCGTATTTATTTTAATAGGTATCTCTAGGTGATATGACCCTTTTGAAAAATATACCCTTAAGGAACTCTCTTGGTGGGAATGTAGATTGGTGCAGCCTTATGGAAAACAGTATGAAGGTTCCTAAGTAAATAAAAAGTAGAACTACCATATGATCCAGCGATTCCTCTCTGGGTATGTACCTAGAGGAAATGAAACCCTCACCTCGTAAAATATCTGTACTCCTATGTTCATTGTAGCATTATTCATAATAGCCAAGGTATGGAAACAACTGAAGTATTCATTGAAGGATAAATGAGCAAAGAGACTATGGTATATACAGAATGGAACACTTTTCAGCCTTAAAAAAGAAGGAAGCTGGGTATGGTGGCTCACACCTGTAATCCCAGCACTTTGGGAGGCTGAAGCAGGCAGATCACGAGGTCAGGAGCTTGAGACCAGCCTGGCCAACAAAGTGAATCCCTGTCTCTACTAAAAATACAAAAAAATTTAGCCGGGCGTGTCGGCAGGTGCCTGTAATCCCAACTACTCAGGGGGCTGAGGCAGGAAAATTGATGAACCTGGGAGGCGGAGGTTGCAGTGAGCCGAGATTGCACCACTGCACTTCAGCCTGGAGAAAGAACGAGAGAAAAAAAAAAAAAAAAAGGAAGAGATTCTGCCATTTGGGACAATGTGAATGAACTGGAGCACATTGTACTAAGTGAAATAAACCAGACTCAGAAAGAGAAATTCTGCGTGATTTCACTTATATGCAGAATTTTAAAAATAAAGAAAAAGTTGAATGCAGAGATAGAGAATAAAGTGGTTGTTACTCAAGTGTGGTGAAGGGGTGGGAAATGTAGGTCAAAGGACATAAAGTTGCAGATATGTAAGATGAACAAGTCTGGAGGTCTAATGTACAATAGTTAATAAATAATATTGTAAGAGTAGATTTTAGGTGCTCATGCTACATATATACAAAAATTGTAACTGAGATGATAGATATGTCCATTTGCATGACTATAGAAATTATTTCACTATCTATATCAAAACATCATGTTATACATCTTAAATATATACAGCTAAAAAATACATTCTTAGGCTGGATGTGGTGGCTCACGCCTAAAATCCTAGCACTTTGGGAGGCCGAGGCAGACGGATCACTTGAGGTCAGGAGTTTCGGACCAGTCGGACCAACATGACAAAAGTCCATCTCTACTAATAAAAAAAATACAAAAATTAGCCAGGCATAGTGGTGCATGCCTGTAATCCCAGCTACTCGGGAGGTTGAGGCACGAGAATTGCTTTAACCTGGGAGGCAGAGGTTGCAGTGAGCCGAGATCACACCACTGCAGTCTAGCCTGGGCAACAGAGTAAGATTCTGTCTCAAAAAAACAAAAAATGCATCCTTAAAACCATTATCATACCTGATAATATTTCCTTCATATTATAAAATATATGAAGGAAATTACAAAATATGAAGTCAGCATTCATTTTCCCAAGTGTATATTTTTTCAAACTTTTAAAATCAGCATTCAAATGTGATCCATAAATTGTAATTGGGAGATGTGTCTTTTGAATTTCTTAATATATGTTACCCCTTCATCTGTTTTTTTTTTTTTTTTTTTTTTCTGTGTTTTGCTTTTTCTTTTCATCTTATTTGACAAAACCTTATCATTTGGGTAGTAGAGTTTCCCCCCAAATTTTTTTGAGATGTCTTTTAATGTTTTTCAATGAAAACTGAACAAGTACTTTTATTTAAATGTCACCTCATAAAGGCAATCAACACAGATGACATTTTCCTGGAGTGATTCTATTCTAATGTACTCCTCGTAGACAGCAAAGCTTTCTCTTTATCTCAGACACTTGGCTCACATCTATTTCCCTAAAAGTTATTTATTGCCCATTGAAAACTAAGAAACATTCAGAAACCATTTTATGAGAAAAACCAATTTAAAATACAAGAAAAAATCATATTGCCTTCTCCTAGGCTGCCTTTTTTCAAGACTGTGTTTCTTGGTGCTTGAATTTAATGACTGGCACCTGTCAGTGGGACAAGCTGAGGGCAGAGCCACATTTATACACTGAGGCAAGTGTGAAGGCTTTAGAAAAGAACTTTCTGTTCCAGAAATTCTGTTCTTGGTTCTCACTTTTCTGATGACTTTTCAAAATATAACTGGCTCTGGAAACTAATTTTCCCTCATGTTATTTTGTACTTTTAGGCCATGTGGGGTGGAGGATAATGTTGCACTTCAGAATTTGCTGATTGAATGTCTATGATGGTATTTCTTTCCATTTTTTTTTTTTTTTTTTTTTTTTTGAGATGGAGTCTCGCTCTGTCACCTAGGCTGGAACACAGTGGCATGATCTCAGCTCACCACAACCTCAGCCTCCTGGGTTCAAGCGATTCTTCTGCCTCAGCCTCCCGAGAAGCTGGGATTAGAGGCATATACCACCACACCCAGCTAATTTTGTATTTTTAGTAGAGATGGGGTTTCTCCATGTTGGTCAGGCTGGTCTTGAACTCCTGACCTCAGGTAACCCATCCACAGCCTCCCAAAGTGCTGGGATTACAGGTGTGAGCCACTGTGCCCAGCACCCATGGTGGTATTTCATAATCTTCCTTGCCCCCTAGTATATCTGAGAGCTTGGAAGTTAGAGTGAGAACCTTGATTACATTTGGGTTTGATTTCTTTTTCTTTTTTGGCAAAATAGCTTTGATGGTGATATTTTGTACTTCTATCAGGAGGCACACTGTCTAATTGTTCCTTTTGTTGTGATTTTCTCAGCCATTAATGATCATTGCCTACATCCATAAATTCACCGGAGATTACAAAATAGCGATTTGTTTCAATGCTATTATTCCTTCATTTATTAGCTGGAAATATTTCTAAAGGGTAAGATTCCTCATTAATAATTTGGTTCTTCTGAGGTGCAGTTTTTACAGAAAAACCAGGATAAATTCTTCACTTTTCTTTCTTTCTCTCTCTCTCTCTCTTTTTTTTTTTTTTGAGTCAGAGTCTTACTTTGTCACCCTGGCTGGAGTGCAGTGGCATGATCTTGGCTCACTGCAAATTCCACATCCTGGTTCAAGTGATTCTCTGTCTAGCCTCCTGAGTAGAGGTAGCTGGGACTACAGGTATTTGCCACCACTCCTGGCTGATTTTTGTATTTTTAGTAGAGATGGGGTTTTGCTGTATTGGCCAGGCTGGTCTCGAACTCCTGACCTCAGGTGATCTGCCCACCTTGGCATCCCAAAGTGCTGGGACTGCAGGTGTGAGCCACCGTGCCTGGCCAAATTCTTTACCTTTATCAGTTTTGAATGTGTTTGATATGTTTCAATTAATTGTAGTTATTTTAATATTTCCAGCTTTATTGAGGTATAATTTATTGAGGTATAATTGACAAATAATAATTGTACATATTTAAGATGTGCAATGTGATGTTTTGATGGACATATACATGGTGACATTATTACCACTATCAAGCTAATTAACATATTCATCACCTCTCATAATCACCAATTTTTTTTGTGTGTGGTGAGAACATTTAAGACCTACTCTTAGCAAATTTCAAGTATACAGCACAGTATCTATTTTTTTTTTGAGATGGAGTCTTGCTGTGTTGCCCAGGCTGGAGTGCAGTGGCACAATCTTGGCTTACTGCAACCTCTGCCTCCTGGGTTCAAGTGATCCTCCTGCCTCAGCTGGTCTAGTAGCTGGGATTACAGGCATGCGCCACCATGCCTGGCTAATTTTTTCTTTTTTTAAGGAGAGTTGGGGTTTTGCCATGTTGGCCAGGCTGGTCTCAAACTCCTGAACTCCGGTGATCCACCCACCTTGGCGCACCGAAGTGCTGGGATTACAGGCGTGAGCCACTGCACCTCCCTACAACACAGTGTTATTAACTGTAGTCACCATGCTATGCATTAGACTCCTGAACTTATTCACCCTGCATAACTGAAACTCTGTACCCTTTGACTAGTACTTCTTCACTTCCCCCAACTCCCTTGGCAACCACCATTCTACTCTCTGTGTCCATGAGTTTGATATTTTAAGATTCCTCATATAAGTGAGATCATGTACTTGCCTGCCTGTGTCTGGCATATTTCAGTTAGCATAATGTCCTCCAGGTTCATCCATGTTGTCACAAATGGCAGGATTTCCTTCTTTTTCAAGGCTGAATAATATTTCATTATGCTGATCACATTTTCTTTATACATTTATCCATCCATAGCGCCTAGGTTGATTACATATTTTGGATACTGTGAATAATCCATGCAATTGTTTTTTTATCAAGGCTCATGTTTTCCCATCTTTGCCAAAAGAAAGCCTCTTCAAGTTGACTTCTTTGTTTTTTTGACAGGACTTCAGTAGTCTTTGACAGATTGCTTTTTTCCAATATGGTAAAATATTCCAGGTACATTTGGATAGTTGTTTCAAACTCAGAAACAGCAATTTCTTCAATAAGACTTTGGGAAATTATATTTAGAGATAATATCCAGGGTGACAGGAAAATCATTTCTACTTGGTTGGTCAATATTTCCAGGGCTTTTCAGTGGGCAGAGGTAGAAAAAGATATTTTGAAAATAAAATATGAGATTATACTAAAAATTCCAATTCAAATTTAGGATTACAGGATTTTTAAATAAACTTTTATTTCATATCTCTATCAGCGACACCAACATTCATTTCCTTTATCCCAGAACCTATGTATTAAAGTCTCAATATGATTACTGAAAACATTTTGCAATTCCTCTGGTTTTAGGCTACATTCCACTTAGGAGGTATTCTCAAATTACTCTTTGAAAGTCATTTCAAATAGTCCTTTTTTGTGTGGTTATACAGCCCATTCATTACACGGGCTAATTTGATTTCTATTCCTTTTAGATTTTTGGGATTGCCATTTAAGTTTCAATATTTTTGCATTAGATAAAATATTTAGATGGCTCCAAAATCAAACATTCAAATTCAGAGAAGTCCAGCTTTTATACCTGTCCCCCTCCTCTGTTTCCTCCTCCTTCTAGACATGTCCATTCTAAAACTGTCTTTCTTTTTAAAAATAGGTATATTTAATTCTTTTTTCCATCTCCCTTCCTCTCCATCATTTCTTTCTCAATATGGAAGATTTCAGGGTACTCAAGGTCACTGAAGCCAGGAACAAGATAGAAACAAAAGCCAGAGGCAAGAACTTCATGCTTGAGGGATGAGAACGTGCCTTAAGAGAATGTAGCCAGGTAGAGTGGATGGGGTCAGAGCTAGCTACCTGTGTCATTTGCCTGGAGCTCCAACATTTATTGGACTTGGATGAGATCAAAAGTTGGGCAGTGAGTCGGGGATGAAGTAGAAATCTCTGCTATTAGGGTGAATGGACTTTGTCAGACTAAGTGGCTACTGCTTAAATTGACTGAGCACTCAAGGAATACATAAAAAACTAGCACCAGTCTTTGGAAATGCATTTTCTAGCTACTATTGTCATGGGTGAGAGAACATAGGGACAACTGTGTACTGTTCCAGGGAGGGCAATTTGTCAATATATAGTCCATGTCTAAAACAAAAAAAAACCCAAAACTATGCTTGCCCTTCGACCCAGGAATAATGCACATTGAATAAAAGAATACGTTCGTGAAGGTGCAAGAACTATGTTGCCTTCTTAGCATTACTCATAATGAGAACATGAAAGGCTAAAGGTCTATCAATAGATAATTTGCTAATTTATGGTACTTAACACATTAGAATTCCACTTAAACAATGATGATAATTGAGGACTATCCTTATGATATAAAGGGTGGCAATGATAGGTAGAAAACAAAAATTGTAGGAAAGTATGGGTAGTATAAGCTAGTCTTTGTGATATATGTATATATGTATAACACATATACATACGAATTGTGTACTCTCTGGAAGGATATATACATAAATTTAATGGTCTTTCTTCTTGGGGAGGATTTTGTGATTCTTATTTTATCTTCCATGAAGTTTTTTGTTTTGTCTGAGTGTTACAAAATGACTATATGTAACTTCATAATCAGAAAAAGTCAATTAAGCTATTTCCGTGTATGCAGAACATCTTTTTGAAAAGTTTTGAGATGAGTATATTCATACATAAATATCTGGTTTCTTTCCTGATTAATACAAAAGATTAATTAGCTTGTCAAATCAGATTCAGGGAATCAGAGATCTTTGCCAGCATTATGCTTTAGTAATAATTTCAAGGATGCAGGTAATTATGAAGCATAGCTAAGAATGCAAACGTCTGGGATGTCCATACCACTTCCCAGGTCCTTTCTTGCCTTATGAGAATAAGCCATGGGATTGGTTTAACATGAGAGATCTCTTAAGTGATGTCTATGGATGCATGGGTTGCCCAACACCTACCCAAGGGGGCTATTTCAGTTAGAAACATCTCCATTTTATTCTCTGGTAATTGCTTAGCATTACAAATATGTGACATTTTTCAAGGAGCCATACCCTGTAAATTCCTAGACTCTAAGTTTGTTTACCAGAAGCAACTGAGGACTGAGCAGATGCATTCTGCTGGATAAAGACGCCTCCGCCAGTGAATATCATTAATGTGTTTGCCAGGAGGTCTCTTATTAGCATGTTATAAGTAGATCTGAAAGAGTCAACTTTTTTTTCTTTCCTTCCAGAATTATCTCCTGTTAAAGAGAGGGAATTGATTTCAGGACTACTGTTAACTCTTTCCTTCCCATCTCTTAAAATGCAAGGTCCAGAGGTATTGCCTCTGAATTTCTGACATATGTGTGTGTTTCTTACTGGAATTTATTAGAACTTTTATTATGTAGCTTTTGTTCTGTGCTCTAATTCCATTTCCTCCAAATTTCTTTTATAGTGTAGGAACCAAAAATAAAGGCAATAATCTAAGTGTGAGCTTTTTAGGCCACTTAAATTTGGCAATTGCAGGAGCTGTCCAAGTCCTTCAGAATTAGGTAATCCTTTAGGATAGGGATATTCACCACTCCTCCTTATACTGGGTGACCAGCAAATGTAATATCAGGACTTCTATAGCTTCTTCCAAACCATTTCTGAGAGTATAAAATGAGCTTATCCATGTTGATGCCTTATGATATAACTGGCATTAGGTACATGCACCAAAGCTGTTGCCAGTGGCAGTCAGGGAAGAATAGCACTTAAGCACAGGAGCTCTGATATGATGAGACATGGGTTCCAGTCCTGGTTCTACTGCTCGTGAGCTTCAGCAACTTCAGTTAAACTTCAGTTGTATTATTTATATAATGTGTATAGGGTTGTTTTAAGGACTAAATGAGATAATATACTCAAGATTCTCAGTACTGTCTCTGGCTCTTAAAAATGCCCTGTAACTCTTAAATATTTGCATTGTTAGTATTGTTTTTCTAGATATCTTCCTCCAGGTTGCTATTCTTTCTTTAATCCTCTTTGGCATTGTCATGGGGCACTTATTAACTCATTGGGTTGCCTTTGAATCAAAACTGTTTATTGATCTTGTTCAGCAGGATCAATTTTCAGTTCTCAGGTTCCCTGAGA
This sequence comes from Sapajus apella, assembly GCF_009761245.1. Taxonomy (NCBI): domain Eukaryota; kingdom Metazoa; phylum Chordata; class Mammalia; order Primates; family Cebidae; genus Sapajus; species Sapajus apella. Next base: position 11,991,792 of record NW_022436973.1, on the reverse strand, counting down.
GCATCAGTAATTAAGCCGTGAAGATGTGGAACACACAGTTATGAGGTTCTTTGTTATGGATGCATGGTGTCTCTAGAGGCAAGGTGAGATCTGACTGCTACATGGGACAAGATCCTGTGTTAGTGTTTAGAACTGTGCTGAAACACTGAAACCCAGATGAGACAATAGAGAGCTGAAAGCACAGCTGGGCATGGTGGCACGCGCCTGTGATCTGAGCACTTTGGGAGCCCGAGGCAGGCAGATCACAAAGTCAGGAGTTTGAGACCAGCCTGACCAACATGGTGAAACCCCGTCTGTGCTAAAAATACAAAAATTAGCTGGGCGTGGTGATGTGCTCCTGTAATCCCACCTACTCAGGAGGCTGAGGCAGGAGAATTACTTGAACCTGGGAGGTGGAGGTTGCAGTGAGCCAAGATCATGCCATTGCACACCAGCCTGGGTGACAGAGCGAGACTCCATCTCAAAAAAAAAAAAGAAAAGAAAAGAAAGCACAGTGCATCCCATCCTCTCTCTTTGCTCAGACCCACTCAAGAGAAAGGAAACAGTAGCCAACAGTATCTATAATAACTAGTCGTGTGGTTTTTAAGCAGTTTTTTCACCATCTAGTAGAGACTTCAGTACTCTCTTATCATTCTGTTTTACATTTTTGCCATAATTTGAATCCATAGGAAGCTTGATCATCTTTTCAGCACACAGAATATTACACAGGTCCACAACGTGCTGATAAGATCTGGTGAAGAGAAAGTAGTTTTTTGCTACAAGCCAGAAGATGCAGCTTGTAATGACAAAGGCTTCCATTTCAGCAAGGTTACGGTGGATCCACAGTCTGTGGTCCAAAGAGATAGATAATTTGCTTCTTCTTGCACAATTATCGTGCCCAAAGAGGGCACAATTCTTCGGCCCTCTTTGAATTTTGGAGGCATATTGTATGATCTTAGGTAACTTAATCTCTTCAAGCTTCAGTTTCATCATCTGTCAAATTGAGATAATTAATTGTCCATTCATAAGCGGGCTGATTAAAGACTAGAGAAGATGACCCATGTAAATAATTTGGCACAGGGCTGGCTGATAGGAAGTGTCTTATAGCAATTTTTTTCTGACGAGAAACTTCCTCTAAGTTGCTGAAATTAAAAGTAAACAGCTCAGCCCTATTGACTCAGAAGCATAGTTTGTAAAACATTTTATCTTGAAAATGTTTTGAGATGAGTATATTCACACAGAAACATTTGCTTTCTTTCCCACTTAACACAAATGATTGATTGGTTTGCAAATCAAATTCAGGGGAATCAGAGATCTTTCCCAGCCTTAAGCTTTAGTAATAATTTCAAGAATACAGGAAATTATGAGGCACAGGGTTGCTAGATGGGCCTTTCTCACCCTCTTCTGTCCAAATCTTCCAAGATCAAATGAAGCTGCCCAGAATCTCTGGCAACTGAGAAAACGCACACTCTGCTGTTCCTCCACTTTCACCTCACTCCCTTACTCATGCAGGCTCTAATCCAACTCCAACAGCTCCACTCCACACCAGTCTACCGCATTCTACCCACGCTTCCTCTTTTCCAAGTCCTCAGCACTCACTCCCCCTTCCCCACTCAGAGCTGGAGGTTCTTTTTACCTGCAGTGAGCATGACTATACATGTCTTGCTGTTATGTGGTCATTTGCCTATTTATTTCTGTATCTTGGCTGTATATTTTTTTAAGCATGAAAATGATTAGAGTTCATTCATTTCTTAGTCCTTAATGTATGCCCAGAGACCAGAATAGATGCTAATAAATACTTGCTGAGCAATGGCAGAAACATACTTTCTAAACACAGCCAAGTCTGACTATACCTTTATATAAACTTCCATCTTGGATTTGAGTTAAAAATCCTATTGAAGTTACTCAGCTTTGCCCAGGGCCTGTGAATCACAAATTTAGAATGAAGGCAGAGGCTCAGGTGTTGTAAGAGGCATCTGTTGGCCGGGTGTGGTGGCTCATGCCTGTAATTTCAGCACTTTGGGAGGCTGAGGTGGGTGGGTCACCTGAGGTCAGGAGTTTGAGACCAGCCTGGCCAACATGGTGAAACACTGTCTCTAACAAAATACAAAAATTAGCTGGACATGGTGGTGGGTGCTTGTAATCCCAGCTACTCGAGAGGCTGAGGCAGGAGAATCACTTGAACCTGGGAGGTAGAGGTTGCAGTGAGTTGAGATCGTGCTACTGCACTCCAGCCAGGGCGAAAAGAGTGGAACTCCTTCTCAAAAAAAAAAAAAAAAAAGCAATTTATCCTCCCTCTTTCCTCCCCCCCCTCCCCCCCCTTCCTTTTTTTTTTTTTTTTTTTAAACAGGGTCTCACTGTGTTGTCCAGGCTGGAGAGCAATGGCTATTCACAGGTATGACTACAGTGTACTACAGCTTAGAACTACCGGGCTCAAGCAATCCTCCTGTCCCAGCCTCCTGACTAGCAAGGAATATAGGCATGTGCCACCACACCCGGCTTTATCCAACCTCTTTACCCAGAGCTCAGAAAGAAGGAAGAAAAGGACATTATCTCTTTTATGGTCTGTATTAGTCTAAGGTTGCTATCCCAGAACAGCAGATATTCAGTTTCTGTCAGTTCTGAAGACTGGAAGTCCAAGATCAAGGTGCTGGCAGGTTTGGTTTCTCATGAGACCTCCCTCCTTGGCCTGCAGATGGCTGACTTCTTGCTGTGCCCTAACATGGCCTTTTCTTTGTGTATGCATATCCTTGGTAGCTCCTCTTCTTCTCTTAAGAATGCCAATTATGTTGGATAGGATCCTACTCATACGCCTTCATTTAACCTTAAGTACCTCTTTAAAGGCTTTACCTTCAAATACAGTGACATTGTGGGTTAAGGCTTTAGCATATGAATTTTGAGGGGAACACAGTTCAGCTTCTTGCCTCACTTAGTGGTAAAGGAAGTAGATAACCCATTGTCTTCTATGGGTGCAGGCCAGGCCGAGCTAGTATCCAGCTCTCTGAGAGACAAGGAGAGAGCAGGGAAGCCAGTAACAACGCTGCTTCTTGCTTGGATTTTTCTAATTCCCAGACAAGCAGTGCCAGCTGCTGTGTGCCTGCCCTGCCCTCTAGAGCCCAGCATATTCCTTGCTGCATTCTGAGTCTCCTGTATAACAAAAGGCTTTTGCTTTGTTAAAATAAATATTTTTTCCTGGACATTACCAAGCTCCCAACTCTTAATTTATGGTTTTATTTAGTGCTCTTCTCTTCACCATCTTAGGTCATTTACAGACCAACTTATTTTATATATACTCATAATAGTCTCTCATTTTATAATTTTTACAAGTAACAATTTGCATTCATAAACAACATTTTCAAAGTAGCTCTGCACTGGAAATTGGGCCTTTAGAAGTGATGTGGATTGTAGAGGGATGGTCTTCTAATCAATTAGGACTCCCCCTCTAATAGTTCTCTTCATCACTGGCTCTTCCCCCTCCTATCTGTTGGCAGCTTGCAGGAACGTCATCAAGCACCTCACTGGTAGCAAAAGCAGAGAGAATTCACCTTTCGCCTGCATAGATATTATGTTGGTGCAAAAGTAATGACAGTTTCAGACCATGAATTTTAAATCACTATAACTAGGCCCAAATACATCTTGATTAATCAAAATAGAAACCATTATGATCAACACATTTTTGCCAACAAGGAATACATTTGTTTATTCCTGTAGTGTATAAATCCGTGCTTTGGGGTTCGAGAAACCCTTGGAAGTATTCTCAGCATCCTGCTGCTTGTGGAAGCTTTTTCCCTGCAAAAAGTTGGAAGAAGTGGCAGTCGGTTGGCGAGAAGTCAGGTGAAAATGGCGCATGAGGCAAAACTTCGTAGCCCAATTCATTCAACTTTTGAAGTGTTGGTTGTGCGACATGAGGTCAGGCTTGTCGTGAAGAATTGGGCTCTTTCTGTCGACCAATGCTGGCTGCAGGCATTGCAGTTTTCGGAGCATCTCATCGATTTTCTGAGCATACTTTTCAGAGGTAATGGTTTCGCTGGGATTCAGAAAGCCGTAGTGGATCCGACCGCCAAACAGCGACCATGACCTTTTTTTCAGTGCAAAGTTGGCTTTGGGAAGTGCTTTGCAGCTTCTTCTCCATCCATCCACTGAACTGGTTGTCGTGTAAAATACACTTTTCATCGCATGTCACAATCCAATCTGGAAATGGTTCGTGATTGTTGCGTAGAATAAGGAATAAGAGATGAGGAACACTTCAAAACGATGATTTGATTTTTGTTCAGCTCGTGAGGCACCCACTTATCAAGCTTTTTCACCTTTCCAATTTGCTTCAAATGCCAAACGACCACAGAATGGTCAGCCTTGAATTCTTTGGCAACTTCTCATGTAGCTGTAAGAGGTTCAGCTTCGATGATTGCTCTCGATTGGTTGTTGTTAACTTCCAATGGCCGGTCACTACATTCCTCATCTTCAAGGTTCTCGTCTCCTTTGCAAAACTTTTTGAGCCACGACTGCATTGTACGTTCGTTAGCAGTTCCTGGACCAGTTGGGTAGTCGATGTTGTGAGTTGTCTCTGCTGCTTTACGACCCATTTTGAACTTGAATAAGAAAATCACTTCGATGTTCTTTTTGTCTAATATCACTTCCGTAGTCCAAAATAAACATAAAATAAACAGCAAGTAATAAGTCATTAGCAAAAAAATAAAGTGAGAAATGTCTATTAAAATGATGTATAACATAACCATATTTATTTAAGAATGCATTCCAATATCACACAGCAAATTCCAACACTGTAAAAACTGCAGTTATGTTTGCACCAACCTAATAGTTCAAGGTAGGGTAGTAGTTTATTTATTGATTGATACTTTGGTGACTCCCTGTGAAGTGCTCCATAAATGCACTGCTAAAAGTGGAATGTTCATAGGTTTCTAATTTTGTCAGATTGGGTTCTAATATTGGCTCTGAGAAGTTAAAAAAAAAAAAAAAAAAACGAAAAACTTTAGAGTCACATAGTCCCTGAGTGGCAGGACCTGGAGTGGTAGGACCTGGGATGGCCAGGTTGAATCCTCATCTCACTTTTTTTAATTTTTATTTTTTCATTTCATTTCATTTTATTTTTTTGAGATGGAGTTTTGCTCTTGTCACCCAGGCTGGAGTGCAGTGGCACAATCTTGGCTCACTGCAACCTCCACCTCCTGGGTTCAAGCAATTCTCCTGCCTCAGTCTCCTGAGTAGCTGGGATTACAGGTGCCCACCATCATGCCCAGCTAAATTACTATCACTGTGGGGCTCTCAGGGCTTAGAAAAAGGCCCTCTTTTCCTTTGAAAACTTTGGCAAAATGGAAACTCAGGTTTTCACCAAGAATATTCATGAATAATTGCAAAAGTGGCCAGTTATGGCTGTTCTGAATTGAAGAATAACCAGTTCTAGATGGGAAATGCAGCCTTGACACTGATTGGCTTTGTGCCAATCTAATATTTGGAGGGTTCGATTACATAGGAAAAGGGGAGAACTTATGTTGGAGAGTTACCACACTTTTCACAGTGGGTATGGGATTTCCCTGAAGCAAACTGATATTCTCCAGTATAATTTATCCCGAGATGGGTGCGTTCTGTAATAGGGAAGAGGACTTAAAGGAAGTCCTTAAATTTGTGTGAGAAACAACCTCTCTCTCCTTTCTGTGGGTAAACACGGAAGAGAGCATTCCATGAGAATTTTCCTTCCTTGGGGAGGAAAGATGGACTTGCGAGAGTTTGACAAATAGCAGTGGCAGAGAGAAAATCTAATGCCCATCAGGTAGGCTTCGGGCTCCTCTGAGAGCACATATCTAGCAGGTGTTAAATTTATGCTTTGTTTTGCAACTCTTTTCTGTTGTGCAAAAACTTCCAGGAAAATATGTTTTCAGGTTATATTCTAGAATCACTGTGGGGCATCACAAAAATCTTTCTTTCTTAGAGTGACACTGTATTAAAAAATAAGTAGCTGAGGGGAGGTGGTCTCTAAATGGAGGTAGGTGATATGTAGCAGAGAAGAATATGTTAAAAAATCTGGATGCAGTTATTATCTGTTTTTCCATTTGTTGCCTGTGCTTTGGGGCCATATGTAAGAAGTCATTGCCCAGAGCAATGTCATGGAGCTTAAACATAGAAAACTACCATGTTTCTTCTAGTAGTTTTACAGTTTTAGGTCATATGTTTAAGCCGTTAATCCATTTTGAGTTAATTTCTTGTATATGAGGTGAGATAAGGATCCAATTTCATTCTTCTGCATGTAGGTGGCCAGTTTTCCCAACATCGTTTATTGAAGAGACCATCCTCTCCCCATTGCGTGTTCTTAGAACCTCTGTGGAAAGTCAATTGACCATAAATATGTGGGTTTATTTCTGGGCTCTCTGTCCTATTCTATTGGTCAATGTGTCTGTTTTTAAGTGAGTACTATGCTACTTTAATTACTATACCTTTGTAACATATTTTGAAATCAGAAAGTGTGATGCCTTCAGCTTTGTTCTTTTTCCTCATGGTTGATTTTGCTCCTCTGGGTCTTTTGTGGTACCCTGTGAATTTTAGGATGTTTTTTCCATTTCTTTAAAAAATGCCATTGTGATGTGGAAGGGGAGGATGTATTATATCTGTAGATCACTTTAAATAGAATGAACAGTTTAACAATATTAAGTCTTTCAATACCTGAACATGGAATATCTTTCCATTTATTTGTGTTTCTTTTGATTTTTTAAAATCGGTGTTTTTAAGTTTTCAATGTACATCTTTCACTTTTTTGGTTAAGTTTATTCCTATTTTATTCTTTTTGATGCTTTTGTAAATAAAATTGTTTTCTTGATTTTCTTTTTGAATGGTTAATTGTTAAGTGTATAGAAATGCTACTGATTTTTGCATGTTGACTTTTAAAAATTTATTTCTTCCACATTTGTGTGTGTGTGTGACTTTTTAAGGTTTTCTACATATATGATCATGTTACCTGCAAACAGAGAGACTTTTACTTCTTACTTTCCAAATTTAATGCCCTTTATTTCTTTTTCTTGCCTAATTGCTCTGGTTAGGACTTGCAGTACTATGTTAAATAGTCATGGTTTGGGTGCAGTGGCTCACACCTGTAAACCCAGAGCTTTGGGAGGCTGAGGCAGGAGTATTATTGGAAGCCAGAAGTTCGAAACTGGTATGGACAACATTGTGAGATGCTGTCTCCATTAAATAAAGAAAAGATAAGATGAAAGTAAATGGGTATTCTTGTCTTGTTCCCAATCTTAGGGGAAAATCTTTCAATTTGTCAACATTGAGAATAATGTTAGCTGCAAGCTTGTCAAATATGGCCTTTGTTATGTTGAGGTACATTCATTCTATACCTAGTTTGTTGAGCATCTTTATCGCGAAAGGGTTTTGAATTTTGTCAAATACTTTTTGTGCATACATCAAGACGATTATGTGATTTTACCCTTCATTCTGTTACTGTGGTATATCACATTTATTGATTTGCATATGTTGACCCATCCTTGCAACCCAGGGATAAATTCCATTTGATCATGGTGAATGATTCTCTTTTAATGTGCTGTTGAATTTGGCTTGCTTGTATTTTGTTGAGAATTTTTACATCTATGTGCACCAGGTGCATAGGCCTTTAATTTTATTTTCTTGCAGTGTCTTTGTCTGGCTTTTGGTATATGGGTAATGTCAGCCTCATAATGTGAATTTGGAAGTACTTCCTCCTCTTCTGCACAGCAAAGGAAGCAACTGACAGAATAAAAAGGCAACATAGAGAATAGGAAAAAATATTTGAAAATCATATGTCTGATACGGGGTTAATCCCCAGCTTATTTGAAAAACTTCTACTCAGGCTGGGTGCGGAGGCTCACACCTGTAATTCCAGCACTTTGGGAGGCTGAGGTGGGTGGATCCCAAGGTCAGGAGTTCAAGACCAGCCTGACTAACATGGCGAAACCTCATCGCTACAAAAAATACAAAAAATTAGCCAGGTGTGGTGGCACATAACTGTAACCCCAGCTACTCGGGAGGCTGAGGCAGGAAAATTGCCTGAATCCAGTAGGCAGAGGTTGCGGTGAGCCGAGATCGCGCCATTGCACTCCAGCCTGGGCAACAGAGCAAGACTCTGTCTCAGAAAACAAACAACCAAAAACTTCTACTCACTAGTAGAAAAACAAATAACCTGATTTAAAAATGGGTGAAGGACTTAAACAGACATTTCCCCAAAGAACTACAAATGACCAACAAGCATATAAAAAGATGCTCAGCATCATTAATTATCAGAGAAATGCAAATGAAAACTACAATGAAATATTACCTCAAGCCTATTAGGATGGCTACTACTTTAAAAAGCCCAAAGGAGAACAAGTGTTGGAGAGAATGTGGAGAGGTCAAACCATTGTGTACTGTAGATGAGATTGTAAAATGATGCAACCATTATGGAAAACAGTATGGAGCTTCCTCAAAAAATAAAAGTAGAACTACCATGTGACCCACCAATCCCACTCTGGGTGTATGTCCAGAGGAAGTCAAATTAGGCTCTCAAAGAGATATCTGCACTTTCATGTTTATTGCAGCATTATTCACAATAGCCAAAATGTGGAAATGACCCAAGTATCCATTAACAGATGCATAAACACACACACACACACACACACACACACACACACACACCACACACACACACACAAACACACACATACACACACACAACACACAAACACACACACAAACACACACACTCACACACTCACCAGAATCATCATTTGGTTTTAGGAAGGGAAGAAAATTTTACATTTGCAGAAACATGCATGATCTCAGAAGACATTATGCTAAATAAAACAAGCCATGCACAGAAAGACAAATACTGCACAACCTCACTTATATGTGGTATCTTAAAAAGCCAAACTTGTAAAAGCAGAGAATTCAATAATGGTTGCTAGGGATTTGGGGGTGAGGGAAATAGGGAGTTGTTTAATGGATATTAAATTTCAGTTATACTACATGTTTTAAAAATCTGTTGTACAACACAGTGCCTGTAATTAGCAATATGGTATTGTACACTTCAAAGTTTGTTAAGAAAAATCTCATGTTAAATGTTCACTGAACAAATAAACACACAAATACCCCACCTCCTCCCAAAACCGAAACCAAAAGGACACAAGTAAACTTTAGAAGGTGATGTATATGTCTATCACCTTGATTGTGGTGATAGTATCACAGCTATTTGCACATGCCCAAACTCGTGCCATTATTCACATTAAATATGTTCGGTTCTCTGTGTATCAGTTATGCTTCAATAAAGCTGTTAAACTGGAATAAGTGTCTGTGCCATTGTAATTTCGGCAACAGAAGCAAGCGTGATCTGAGATTGCTGATTTTTGGGATATAATGTTACATCTCCATTTTATGAATAAATAAACTGATGCTTACGTGTGGATAAATGATTTGTTCAAAACCACACAGCTGAAAAGTGCTAGTATCAGGATGCTAGCCCAGTCATATCATACCTGAATTTCTATACTCTTAAGTTATATGCCACAGCCCTCAGAAACATGCCTGTCTTCTCGGGATTAGTGGCATCCTGTTTGCCTAACAGTCCTATAACTACTTGTGCCCTAAAACTCTCTAGCCTTGTGCTGTTCCATATGCTATAGAATCGTCTATCCATATGTGACTATAAGCACTTGAGATGTGGCTAACGTAAATAGAAATGTACTCTAAGTGTAATTACACATAGGAGATTTCAAAGATGTAATCCAAAAAAAAACTCTCTCATAAATAATTTTTACATTGAGTACATGTATAATAATATCTTGGATATATTACATTCAATAAAATATATTATTACAATTAATCTTTTTCTGATTTCTCCATATTCTATTTTACATATGGGCCTTTCCTCCTAAATATATGAGAAAAGAAAATACATCTCCTGATGCTTTCCTTATTATTGCTCCAGGAAAAAAACACCATAAATGCTTGTTACAGAGGCCTAATCCAGGCCATCCATGGGACAAACTCGATGCTGTAGTCACATTCCTGATGCCCACTTTTTCCTGGGCATCTAAACTTAAAAAATTCCATCCTTCCCTATCTCCACCTCCTCTGTGAGGCTCTTGTGAGAATGATAACATTACATAAACTGTAGGTGCTTAAACAGTATTTATTGAATGACTGATGACAGAAGAAACAGTTCTATGTCATTTTACAGATAGCAAAAGTAGGAGGAACTTGGAGTTTTAAGGGAAAGTTCCACATTACTGCTCTTCTGCTTCTTCCAGCTCCAGTGATGGTATTGGCAGTATGTTTGCTGGAGGTGGTGCTGGTGGTGGGGAGGCAGTGGCAGAATCTCTGCTTTCTTTGGTGTCACTCTTGTTAGAAGTACCAGTGTACATGATCTGTCCTGGGGTCATGGTGCTGGTGGTGGCAGAGTTCACAGGGGTGGCATTTGGAATGATGACAAAGTTGGTATTAGCAAAAAAGCTAGTGCTCTTGATTTGGGGGAGAACAGATAAAATGTGTTTTCTTGGTATCACAGCACTAGAATTCTTGACATGCTTTAGCATTTCTCGGACGTCTTCACCAAGGATACTGGGTGTTTCATATAGCAGGTAGTTTTTAATCAACGTAATCACTTTTGGTCCAATACAACATTTTTTCATCTTGCATTTCTGTACCTCTTTTTCATCCACATTGCAGTGATCCCTGCATCTCCCAAAACCCATTAAACACCTTCTCAAGCCAATAAATTCTGCATAAAAAAGAGAAAAACATTGGGTCAAGGTTAATAACTAGAGATGATGTTAAAACTGCTAGTGGGAGATGGACAGACTAAGAGAGAGTTTATTTATACTAAATTTAAAGCCCAGTGTTTAGGAATGTTGTTCACGGCAAATGGGCAGGCCAAGAGAGGCTCTATGCCCCTCTTGAATTCAAAATAAATTTCCTGTTTAGTCTGCCTTTCTTGAGTAATTTTAAGAAGCAAAGAACATGTAGAGGATAGAGTAATTATTTGCTTTTAGGATAGAATTTTAGACCTTCAACTTAGCATCTTAGATACTTGTAGGACATCACTATCTCATCTCCATAATCTTAGGAAATACCAATGACAGCAAAGTCTATCATAAAACTAATTTAAGAAAGAAGTTCAAAAGAGAATCAATAGAATTTTCAGGAATCAATAGAATTTTCAGGAGTCCTTGCTGTTCACCAAACCCAGTAGTCCATGACTTCTCTCTTCTCAACAATCGCCAGATCTGTGATTCCTGAAGCATGGTGTTCTTCCATCTCTTCTAGCCTTTTTGGACACACCATCCCTCAGAAGTCTCGTTCATTATCATAGCCTTAACCTCATCTCTACCAAGGCAACTTCTGTGTGGTTATCTATAATTCTAAATTCCCTGCTCAGCTTAGTTCTTTATCTGCTGAATGACTTTTCCATCCCAATGTCTCGTTTTTTTTTTTTTCTGAATCAAGAAACTTTTTCTCCCTTGTTCCTCTTAATAACTTAATGATTTTTCCATAAATTACAAGAGATTTATGTAGCATCTGCTAATTTTCAAAGCATGTTCGCATACATTTCCACATTGTTTTCTCATCAAATACAAAACAGAAAAATTCTTATATTGGAAGCAGCTGCATTGATTAACCCCATTATACTCATGTGGAAATTGAAGTTCAAAGTGGTTAAGTGACTTTACCCAAGATGATACAGCCATACTTACTTATGGTACTGCCCTTTTCCTAGGGTTCCAAGACAAAAACACTAGAAACATCTTTGACTCTTTCACTTTCCCTGCCCCTACCCATTGCTCATTATTTCAAATAGCTGGATGATTCTTGTATTCTGAAACAAATCTCAGTGCTTATCCTTTCTTTTCCAAAACCAATAGTTACTCTTCTGGCTTAGGCTTTTGCCATAATGCATTCCTAGATGCCCTTGTGGTAGCTTGGGGGTTTTCAGGAAGAGAAAGTCTGAGAGAGGGGATAAGGCTCTGGAAAACCTGAAATAATTCCAAATGGAGAACACAGGCCTGTTTACTGGATCTTGAAAAAGTTTTTTTTTGAGCATGAGGAGAAGAACTTCCTCCTTTCTACACCAAAGTGCAAACTGATAGAAACTTTTGTTTCAAGAGGTGGTTTCACAGGAAGGGGAATAACACACACTGGGGCCTGTTGTGGGGAGGGAGAGCATCAGGAAAAATAGCTAATGCATGCTGGGCTTATTACCTGGGCGATGGATTGATAGGTGCAGCAAATAACCACGACACACATTTACCTATGTAACAAACCTGCACATCCTGCACAAGTACCCCAGAACTTAAAAAAAGAGAGAGAGAGAAATGGTTTAAGATAGAATTACAGCTAAAAAGGCTGGGCTGGGTCTTAGCATGATAGATATGTACAGGGCAGGAAAGCAGCATTATATTTTGGATAGTTCCTGAATACACAAAAAATATCCTGCTTTCTCTGTAGCTTCCTGGGTATTCCAATCGGACACAGTCTGGGAGTTGGGGCCTATGAGAATGTATCAATGCATGACTGATACAATATGTAAGCTCTTCAGCCATCTTTTTGAACATCTCATCTTTCAGTCTCTCTTTGGGTTTCCATTGTCATGGGCAGCCAAATCCTCGGTTCCTCACATCTACCCATCTTAAACCTGGTAATCCACATTACCTGTGTTCACCTGGTACTGTAGCATGAGGCTGGCAAAGATAGGAAAAAGGAGCTTCATGGTTGGGTGCCAGAGAGGAAGCTTTGGATCTGGGCTGATGCTCCTGAGCTCCAGCCTTTATTGGCCTCTTCATGGCCTTAGGCCATGAGCAGTGAAGTGCAGCCAAAGCAGATTTGTGTGCTGCTCGCCATAGCTGTGTTTTTTCTGACTCTGCTTGAAAACACCCTTTCTTAAACACCTCTTTGCAACAAATTCATTGCTCTTGATCCTGGAGAAAAACATAAGATATATAAGAAAAGAAAGAAAGAGCAAGCCCTTTCTTTTTCTTTTTCATTTTTTTTTTTTTTTTTTTTTGAGATGGAGTCTCACTCTGTTGCCCAGGCTGGAGTGCAGTGACACGACCTTGGCTCACTGCAACCTCTGCCTCCCAGGTTCAAGTGATTCTCCTGCCTCAGGCTCCCAAGTAGAGTAGTTGGGACAACAGGAACATGTCACCATGCCCAGTTAACTTTTGTATTTTTATTAGAGACTGGGTTTCACCATGCTGGCCAGGCTGGTCTTGAACTCCTGACCTCAATTCATCTGCCCACCTTGGCCTCCCAAAGTGCTGGGATTATAGGCGTGAGCCACTGTGCCCAGCTGCATGTCTCTTTCTTAATGTTGGAGTAGGATGAGTTAGGTATTTGATTCACTAATTGTCAGCCAGTTATGATAAGATTGGCACTTAGTGCATGAGAATTAGAAGAGCTAGAGGAGAGTAAAGATTCTGTCTTGTTTGTACTGGTATGTCCAGTGGCCAGCATGGGTATCGGATCAACATACAAACTCAGTAGATGTTTGTTAAACAAGTTTGTGGGCTAATACTCTTGGCATATCTTTAACTTTTCAGTTTACAATGATTCCCACATCCTTTTAAAGTAGCAACTTAAAAAAACTTTTTTAACTTCGGGGATACATGTGCAGGATGTGCAGGTTTGTTACATAGGTAAATGTGTGTCGTGGGGGCTGGTTATACAGATTATTTTGTCACCCAGCTATTAAGCCTAGTATCCGTTAGTTACTTTCTCTGATCCTCTCCTCTCACTTTCCGCCCTCCAGTAAGCCCCAGTGTGTGTTGTGCCCCTCTATGTGTCCGTGTGTTCTCATCATTTAGCTCTCACTTAGAAGTGGGAACATGCAGTGTTTGGTTTTCTGTTCCTGCATTAGTTTGCTAAGGAAAATGACCTCCAACTCCATCCATGTCCCTGCAAAGGACATGATCTCATTCTTTTTTATGGCTGAATAGTATTCCATGGTATATAGGTACCACATTTTCTTTATCCAGTCTTTATCCAAATGCCCAAACGATGGGCATAAATATAAATATTCCTTTGGACATATACCACGTAATAGGATTGCTAGGTCAAATGGTATTTCTGATTTTAGGCCTTTGAGGGATCACCACACTGTCTTCCATAATGGTTGAACTAATTAAAAGCAGTAATTTTTATGGTGTACTGCTCAGATTCCTTGGGTATAGCTGATTGATCCAGGGGTAACAGTAGAACCAAGCCTACCAATCAAATGCTTTCTTCTGCTAATTTAGGACTTTTCCTAAGAAACTCAGATATTGAAGCTCATTGGCTCTGAAAATCATTCATTGTTCAAGTTTCAAGAGTTTCCCTGGTTCCTTGCCTTCCTGAAATTCACATCTTTTTAGGATTTCACTAGTTACCAATGACTTCTCTGTTTTGTTCAAACTAAACTGTAATTTTTTAAAACTAAAAGCAAATCTACTTATGAGCTTTAACTTTATGAAATGTATATTTTACTTCTATGAACAAAAATAATCAAGCTTAGGCATAGTTACTTACTACTTGTCAATATCAAGAGATAGATTTAACAGCCCTTTAGAATCAGTTAATCCTGAATATCACATATTAATCGGTTTCTGGTGTTTTAAGATGCATTAAAATAACATTATTCACCTTATCAAGTCTTGCTAGTCCAAAAACAATAAGAATATTGAGAGCACCAGTAAGAAGAGAAGCACAGTTATTAGGGAACAAAAAGTTGAGTTAATAAGAATTGGAAAGTTGTGAAAAATTAAGTATGTTGCATGTGTATATGGAATGAATCTATCAACAGTGTAGAATAATTTTGTAAAATGACAAATTATTCACATGTGCAAGGTGTTGCACTTACGTGTATCAGTTGGGAAATGAAAAACACTAGCTATTTTCAACAGAAATATTTCTAACATGCAGGATTATGTGCTTATAAACTCTCTTTAGAAGCTGACTGTGGGACTGGTCTCCCAGAATGACTTCCAGAACAATCCCAGCAAACTGGCCCAGCAGAGAATCTTCTAGTTCTTTCACAAGCAGGAAGGTAGTTTAACAGGGGCCTGTGATTAGACATGTTGGACTTCAAGAACACATCATGGTAGCTATAACCTAAGAGCAAGGATATATTTCTGCTGCTTCTGCAACTATCTCTTGAAAACCATAGAGCTAGGGATCAGACACTGGAATGTAACAGAACAACTCAATTGAATTTTAGGAATTTAATTTCCCTAACAATTCAGAACTGTCAGATTTTCAATTTCTTCTTGAATCACATCAAGTAATTATTTCTTCTAAATTTGATTTTTGGCATTAAGTTATTCCCAATATGTTCTTTGATCTTTTTGCTATCTATAGAGTTTATAGCAATGGCTACATGCTTTATTCCTCATATGGATAATGTGTTTTCATTTTTTTCTTGGTCATTCCTATGGCAAGTTAATTAATTGGTCCTTTCAAAATCAACTTTTGGTTTTGTTGATTCTATGTTTGATTTTTATTTAATTATATTTTATTTTAAATATTATGAAAATTAGAAAATATTTATTTTCTCCTCTCAGAGAAAATAAATTTTATTTTATTCTGTTATTGTTTTCTAACTTATTATTTGTGTCACCTCATAAATTTTCAGCTTTTCTTCAGTATAACCAACTGGATAAGACTAATTTTCCCTTTATATATGCTTTAGCTACACTTCATAGGTTTTGATATGTAGTGTTTCATTAACATAATCATTCACCTAAAAATAAACACTTTTCAATTTCCACTGTGTCACCTTTTCTGACGTATGAATTAGTTTGGATTTTGCTATTCACAGTGTGATGGAAAGACCAGCAGCAACAACACTTCCTGGGAGCTTGTCAGAAATGCAGGATTTCAACATATTCCAGAATGAATCAATCAAAATCTGCATGTTAGCAAGATCCTCAGGTGATTTGTATACACTTTAATATCTGAGAAACACTGGTTGAGAAATGTGTTTCTTATCTGAGCATGTGAGGATTTTTTCGTTATGAGCGAACTTTAAAAAGTTAGTGGAAGATGACACTAAAAGATAAAAAGATGAAAATATAAACTTTATCTCTCAACATAAACTCCATCAAGTTCAAGACACGTTTGTAAGCAATGATACCAGCCACTTAGTCTATCCCTGAAGAGCTGAGTTTCCTGGGAATTTAACCACATCAATATAGTCTTTTTTACATTATTAACTGAAGAAAAATTGGTGTCCTTTAAAGATTTTTTAAGATTAGGAGATGTAAATAAGTCAAAAGGAGCCCGATCATGATGGCAGGGTGGATGCCTAATGACTTCCCATCGAAACTCTTGAAAAATTGCCCTTGTTTGATGGAAGGAATGAGCAGGATCATTGTCATGGTGAAGAAGGACTCTGGTGAAGTTTTTCTGGGTATTTTTCAGCTAAAGCTTTGGCTAACTTTCTCAAAACGCTCTCCTAATAAGCAGATGTTATTGTTCTCTGGCCCTCCAGAAAGTCAACAAGCAAAATACCTTGTATGTCCACCAAAAACTGTTGACATGACATTTGCTCTTAACTGATCAGCTTATGCTTTGACTGGTCACTTCCATCTCCTGCTAATCTTTGCTTCGATTTTGCTTTGTCTTCAGGGTCATACTGGTAAAGCCATGTTCCAACTTTTGTTATAATGCTTTGAATAAATGTTTTAGGATCTTGATCCCACTTGTTTAAAGTTTCATTGAAAGCTCTGCCCTTGTGTGTAGCTGATTTGGGCACAATGGTTTTGGCACCCATCAAGTGGAATGTTTGTTCTACTTTTTTAGTCAGAATTCTGTTAACTGAACCAACTGAGAAGTCCATGATGTTGACATTTGTTTTCACTGTTAACTATCAGTCCTCTTCAATTGGGGCATGGACAAGATTAATTTTTTCCTCCCAAACTGATGTGGATGGACTGCTGCTAAGGGCTTCATATTCAATATTATCTCACCCCTTCTTAAAATGAGTTATTCACTTGCAAACTGCTGAGTTCTTTGGGGCATCGTCCCATAAACTTTTTGCAAAGCATCATTGATTTCATCATTCTTTTACCCAGGTTTCACCATACATTTGATATTTGTTCTTGCTTCAATTTTAGCAGAATTCATGTTGCTCCGATAGGGGCTCTTTTCAAACTGATGTCTTATCTTTTTTACTGTCTCATACTAGAACTTGTTCAAACATTTTATAAACAGTTAGTATTAGTTTATTTTTGTGCAAAATTTTTAAAAATTCCTGCATGATTTTTTTCACACTACACATTTTCTTGAACTTTTTGCTATGGATTTCTAAATAATTTCTATATTGGGGAAGGGAATAAGATATGGCAATAATTTTTGATATTAAGCCTGCTTTATCAATTTTTTTTTACTTTTTTGACATACATGTTTATTGCTATAAAACCCCCTCCCTTTTAGTACCACTTTTGCTGTATCCCATTGGTTTTGCTATGTTGTGTTTCCATTTTCATTTGTTTCAATACATTTAAAATTTCCTTCTTAATTTCTTCATTGACCCAATGGTCATTCAGGGGCATGTTCTTTAATTTCTATGTGTTTGTGTAATGTCCAAAGTTCCTCTTGTTATTGATTTCTACTTTTATTCTATTGTGGTCATAAAAGAGACTTGATATTGATTTTAATTATTTGGGTTCTTTTGAGACTTGTTTTGTGACCTAAAAAGTGGTTTATCTTTGAGAATGTTCCATGTGATAAGGAAAAGAATGGGTATTCTGTGGCTGTTGGATGAAATGTTCTATAAATGTCTGTTGTATCCATTTGGTTCATAGCAGACTAAGTTTGATGTTTCTTTGTGGATTTTCTGTCTTGGTGATCTGTCCAATGCTTAAAGTGGGGTGTTAGTGTCCCCAGCTATTATTATTTTGGGGTTTACCTCTCTCTTTAGCACTGATAATTTTTGCTTTATATATCTGTGTTCTCCAGTGTTGGGTGTATATATATTTATAATTGTTAGATCCTCTAGCAAAAATTGACTCCTTTATTATCATGCAATGACCTTCTTTGTCTCTTTTTACAGTTTTGTCTTGAAATCCATTTTGATCTGATATAAGTATAGCTGCTTCTCTTCTTTTTTGGTTTCTATTTGCACAGAATATCTTTTTTCATTCCTTTATATTCAGTCTGTGACTTTCTTTATAGGTGAAGTGAGTTTCTTACAGGCAGCATATAGTTGGGTCTTGCTTTTTTTTTAAATCAATTCAGCCACTCTTTGTCTTTTGATTGGAGACTTTAGTCCATTTACATTCAATGTTCTTATTACTAGGTAAGGACTTACAACTGCCATTTAAAATTTGTTTTCTGGTTGTTTCATTGGTCCTTTCTTTCCTTCCCTCCCATCCTTCCCTCCCATCTTTCCCTTCCCTTCCCTTCCCTTCCTTTCCCTTTCCTTCCTCTTCCCCTTCCCTTTACCCTTCCCCTTCCCCCTCCCCTCCCCTCCCCTCCCTTTCTCTATCTTTGTGTAAAGTTGACTTTGTGTGGTAGTCTGTTTTAATTTCTTGCATATTGTTTACAGGTTTTTGTTTTGTAGTTACCATGAAGCTTGCAAATAACATCCTATAACCACTTATTTTAAACTGACGACTACTTAATTCTGATTAAAAAGAAAAGAAAGACTAACAAGCAAAGAAAAAACTAGAAAACTCTACATTTTAACTTAATCTCCTCTGGTTTTTAATTTTTTATTGTCTCTATATCTTTTTATACTATCTCTTAAAAAGTTGTTACCATTATTATTTTTGATAGGTTTGTCTTTAGTCTTTCTACCAAAGATATGAGTGGTTCATATGCCACAGTTACAGTGTTAGAGTATTTGTATTTGTCTGTGTACTTATTATCACCAGTGAGTTTATACCTTCAGATGATTTCTTGTTGTTTGTTAATGTCCTTTTATTTCAGATTGGAGAACCCCCATTGGCATTTCTTGTAAGACAGATCTGGTATTGATAAAATTTCTCAGCTTTTATTTGTCTGAAAGACTACTTTTCCTTCATGTTTGAAGGATATTTTTGCTGGAAATAATATTCTAGTTTGAAAGTTGGTTTTCCTTCAGCACTTTTAATATATTTTCCCACTCCCTCCTGGCCTGTAAAGTTCCTGTTGAAAAGTCTGCTGCCAGATGTACTGGAGTTCCTTTATATATTATTTGCTTCTTTTCTCTTGGTGCTTTTAAGATCATTTCTTTATCTTTAATCTTTGAAAGTTTGATTCTTATAAGCATTGGGGTAGTCTTATTTGGGCTGAACCTGCTTGGTGTTTTTTGACCTTCTTGTACCTGGATGTTCATTTCTTTCTTGAGGTTTGGAAGGTTGTTTGTTATTATTTCTCTGATCTTTCTACCCTGATCTCTCAAAATGTTCCATGAACTGAGGAAAAGATCTGCCTCTTTACCCTGTTCTCTCCCTCTACATCCTCTTTAAGATCAACAACTCTTGGATTTACCCTTTGGAGGCATTTTCTACATTTCATAGACATACTTTTTTTTAATTCTTTTTTTGGCTTCATATATTTTCGGATAACCTGTCTTCAGTTCTCACCAATTCCTTCTTCTGCTTGATCAATTCTGTTGTTGAAAGACTCTTATGCATTTTTCACTTTGACAATTAAACTTTTTTAGCTCCAGAATTTCTGCTTGAATTTTTAGAAATTACTTCCATTTCTTTGTGAAACTTCTCTGATGTAATTCTGAATTCCTTCTCTGTGTTGTCCTGAAGTTTCTTGAGCTTCATCAAGACAGTTATTTTGAATTCTTTCCTAAAAAGTCACATATCTCTATCATTCTAAGATTGGTCACTAATGCCTTGTTTAGTTCATTTGATGAGGTCATGTTTTCCTGGATATTCTTAATTCTTGCAGATGGCTGTTGATGTCTGGACATTGAAGAGTTAGATACATATTGTAATCTTCACAGTCTGGGCTTGTTTGCGTCCATCCTTCTTGAGAAAGCTTTTCAGGTATTTGAAGGAGATTGAGTGTTGTGATTTCAGCCTGTGGTTATTAAAGCTACATCAGCACTAGAGGGCGCCCTAAGCTCAGGAACACTGCAACTGTTGCTGAGTGTTAGAGGAACGACCTTAGTGGGCTGGAGTTAAAATTTAAACAAATTCCTTGTAGCATCGTTTGAAGTCAGGTAGCGTGATGCCTTCAGCTTTGTTCTTTTTGCTGAGGACTGTCTTGGTTATGGAGGCTCTCTTTCGGTTCCATATGAAGTTTAAAGTGGTTTTTTCCAGTTCTGTGAAGAAGATCAATGAAAAGATTCCCTGTTTAATAAACGGTGTTGGGAAAACTGGCTAGCGATGTGCAGAAAGCAGAAACTGGACCCCTTCCTTATACCTTACACTAAAATTAATTCCAGATGGATTAAAGATTTAAACATAAGACCTAACACCATAAAAACCCTAGAAGAAAACCTAGGCAATACCATTCAGGACATAGGTATAGGCAAGGACTTCGTGACTTAAACACCAAAAGCAATGGCAACGAAAGCCAAAATAGACAAATGGGATCAAATCAAACTTAAGAGTTTCTGCACAGCAAAAGAAGCAATCATTAGAGTGAACCGGCAACCAACAGAATGGGGAAAAAAATGCTTGCAATCTACCCATCTAACAAAGGGCTAATATCCAGAATCTACAAAAAACTAAAGCAGATTTACAAGAAACAAACAAACCCATTCGAAAGTGGGCAAAGAATATGAACAGACATTTTTCAAAGGAAGACATTTATGAGGCCAACAAACATATGAAAAAATGCTCAACATCACTGGTCATTAGAGAAATGCAAATCCAAACCACATTGAGATACCTTTCTATTCTCATGACTGTACCCCAAACTCAACGTATGCTTTTAAACTTCATAGTTGTCCATGTGAACTTTATTCAAAGGCTGAAGATAGCATGAATTCAGTCTTCGAAAATCAGTGCCCTAGAACAAATGGGATGTGGATGTGTGTGGCTATTTCCCACATGCAACAGGTAGGGAGCCCTTTGGAAATTCACAGGAGGTTTCTTCAGACAAGTTAAAGACCATCCTTTTTTAAAAAGCAAGGGAAAAGTCAATGAAATAGAACCTTTGTTGTAGCAAATAGTAGAGATGGAAATAAAAATACAGTAACATAGGGTTTGTTGGTCTTTCATGACAGCTATATCAAGGTGGCAAAGGCAAGTGGAGACACCAGGACAGTTGGCATCAGAGGGGACTTCATAGGAATAATACAGGGTATATCCAACTTGGATATTCCTGGCACAGCCTTGGCCTAGAGTTCATGACACTGTGGCGATCTTGGCCTTCCCCCTGGGCTGGTGAGAATGTTGTGAGCTCGACCTCTTCCTCGGTTACCCCTTCTATCATCAAGATTGGAGAATGCCTGAGTCTATGGGGTTTCTTAACATGAGACTCGCAAAGACAGGGACGAGGAATTTTGTGGTTGGAGAGGCACCAGAGAGGAAGGAGCAATTCTGTGCTGTGAGACAAAGAACGCTTGCCCTTGCTGACTTTCCTGTGGGCATGGTCAGTGAGCACAAGGGAGATGTTGCTCATATTAGATGTCTGCAAGCAACCCTGTGCCATCAAAGTCTTCCCTGACTACTCCCAGACTCCACACTCCACACAGCAAGCACCACTGATAGAGGCCTTAGACAGGAAAGACAGGAAGAAAAAGACATTCCCATCCTTGAGAAACAAATGATGCCAGGGTTACTCACCTATTGCTGCATAATAAATTACCCCAAAATGTAGTGGCTTCAAAACAATCATAAGATATTATTATTTCATGGTCTCTATGGGTTAGAAATTCAGGCAGGTCTTAGCAGAGATGGCTTGTTTCTGCATGATACTGTCTGTGATGTCAGCTGGGAAGGCTCAGAGAGTAGGGACTGAAATAATCTGGAGGCCCATTCACTTACATGTCTAGCAGTTGATGCTGGCTGTGAGCTAGAGGTCTTGCTGTCTCCATGTGGCCTGAGCTTTCTTCTAACTTGGTGGCTGGAGACAGAGGGCCAGTCAGAAGCTGTTCTGCCTTGGAGATCACTTGATATCTCTTCCATTGCATTGCAGTGGTCAGGTTGGTTATAAAGATCTTCCCAGATTCAAGGACAGGGAGCAGTGACTTCACTTCTTGTTGAAAAAAATGTCAGCCACACATTATAAAAATGGATTGGTAACTAATATTGCTAGCTGTTTTCTTTGAAATGATAAATTCACTTTGTTAATTTTTGAGAAAATTTCTGCCAAGTATGTAAGTCTGAACAACCATGTTTTTTCAGTCATTCTTTCAAGTAAAAATGATATGTCATAAAAAAGTGTCTAGTTCAGTTTAATATCCAAATAATTACTTAAATGATTTTTTTCTGGAGATAACTATCATACCTCGTTATACTGCAGAAGTGTTATATATGTGCCTTTCATTGTATTACTCAGAACATAGTGTCAAAAAGGTAAACTAAGGCATAATAAAAAAATTTTTTAAACAGTTTATTTGACCAAACAGCGATGCATGAATTGGGCAGCTCCAAACCAGAAGTGGTTTGGGCTCTTCAGTTAAGAAGTGGGAAGGAAGCTAGGCACAGTGGCTCATGCCTGTAATCCCAGCATGTTGGAAGGCCAAGGTGGGAGGATTGCTTAAGCCTAGGAGTTTGAAACCAGCCTGAAAAACATGGTGACAACCCCTTCTCTGTAAAACAAAACAAAACAAAACAAAAAACAAAACAAGAAATTAGCCAGACATGATGGCACATGCCTGTGGTCCCAGCTACGCAGGAGGCTGAGGTGGAAGGATCACTTGAGCTCAGGAGCTTGGCTGCAATGAGCCATTACCATGCCACTGCATTCCAGCCTGGGTGACTGACTGAGGCCCTGTCTCAATTTAAAAAAATATGGTAAGGAACAGGGTTTTATAGAGTAAGTGTGGAAATAATGCAAATGAAATATTTAATTGGTTATAGTTTCAAAAGTTGTCTTATTTGGTCTATCCTGCTGGAAAGTACCTTCTTATATAATTATGAGTTAATTAGGTACTTTTGATTGGTTGAGCTTAAGTTCCATTTTTCTTTAATATAGGCGTTTACAAGAAATAGCTTCAATTAGGTTTTGCTTATATTTGCAAATCAAGAAAAGTTATGATCACTAAGGGGTCTTGTCTGCTCATGGATTCTCCAGGCCTGGTTTCCACTTTAATTTACTTTAACATTAGAAGAAAATCTACTCAAGGATTTAATAAAATTAATGATTTTTATATTTTAACAATGATTTTTATATTCTTAAGAGTGGCATTTAAAAAAATTACAAGTGCTTGGTGATAAAGAACCTAACTTCTAGTTACAGATTTGCACCCCTGCTTTGATGTGTGGTAAGGCTCTAGCTGTTTTACCTGCACAGTTTGCATTTTCAGGACCAATGTCAATTTTGTGAAAAGGCAAAATATTATTATAAAACTAGTTATTAAAAATATTGTTATGAAAACAATTTTGACCTTTCAGACTCCTTCAGAGGGTTTTGGGGATGCCTTGGCATATGCAAACCACATGGAGTAGGATCTTTGGGTGAACACATTTAACTCATAGGTATCTTGAGGAAATTTAGACAGCTGTGAGAGGCATTTCAAATAGACGCTGAAAGTAATGAGCAGAATTCCCTTTTAGAGCTACCGCTCTGGCTGAAAGATAGAGGCTACATCTGAGGGTGCATACGAGTGGCAGTGAAACTGGAGAGAATGGAAGGGCTTTGAGTACAGAATACTCAGAACAATTATGTGTGAAGCATGGGGAAGGGATCACAGAGGTGCTGTTCAGCCTGCCTTTAACACTCTCTTTCAAGTTCCTCTCATACTAACTCCTACTCACCTCTCAAGTCTCTGCTTAATTGCAGCTTTGCAGGAGAGTCTCTTTAAAATCCCGGACTACTATTGATCACTTAATTTTAACCTCCTATTCATTTCACTCCTTTACATTTGATTCATTTCATTCCTCATTTATTGAGCATCTATTATGTGCCAGAAACTGTCTCAGGGGATGGCAATATAATAATCTATACCACAGAAGGTCCCTGCCATCATGGAGCTCAACATTCAAGGGGGTTAAAACAGATATTGTTCTTGCCCTCGTGGAGTTTTCCACTGAACGCTGCACACAGGGAACCAAGTGGCTGCTGCTGGGGGCTTTGTGAAGACTGGAGATCATGAATTCAGGTGCCACTAATCCGCACAGCTGTGCGACTTTTTCCAGCTGCTCATCAGCCTGAGTTTATTTGTGGAGAAGACAAACAGTTAAAAGGATCTGGAGTTGAACTTTTCACACAGGTGGCTGCAGAAATTCTTTCAAAAATTTAAAACATGGTATTGGGATTTGAGGTTGTTGACAAGGAAGTACTTGAAGTGATGGATCATGGGGTTGAGGCTGATAAAGAAAAGTGAAGGAGGAAGAGACTGGCTGGTGCATGTTTCAAAATAACAAAATGAGGGAGCTGAAAAGGTGTGTGGGTGTGATCAGAGAAGGTGATAGGAGTTCACAGTTCATGTATGGAGTGGTCATTGGTGACGACATGGACCGCTGTACAACCAGAAATTAGGAGCAGACTAGCAGGTAAATTATTGACATTAAGGAGGACAAATAATTGAACATTTGTAGAATTGGGTAGTTTTTCCATATGGATGCCAAATTCACCAATAATAAAGGCAAGAATTAGAATAGATACATTCTAAACAAAGTGCCAGAGTCCTCAATAAAGAGGTGCTGCTTTTAAAATATAACAATAAAGATGGTTGAAGAGGCATTGAAAAGAACAGGCTTGAGTCTTGACTAGCTGGGGATTTTATGCTACAGAAGCAATGTTTTCAAAATAACATTGGGAAGGGAGGAAGATGTCATACCCACCTTTTGTCCTCGAATCACACAAAGTGGGAAAATGAACAGCATCACATTGAGAGTACAAGTTGATGGTGAATCCACGAGGGAGAACCAGGATTAACTTAACACAGGGAGAAATGAAAAGTTAGATGAGTAGATTCTGGTTGTACAGAATTTTGTTACCTTCCAATGGGGTTTCAATTAGGGACAGTGGGAAAGTTTGGGAGGCAGGAAAGCAGTGGGAAATTGTATTTTGTTGGTTATAAGATTTCCATGTAGATTTGTTCTAGCACTTCCCAAGAGAATAAAGATTAGTTGTGATAACTCTCTGTTAAAGTTAATTTGAGTGGTTTTCCTTCATGGTGCTTAGAAAGACTCAGGCTTGTCAGGGCCATGGGAAGGTACCTCCTTCTTTCTCTACCTCCAGTTCCACCAAAACACTTTATTTCTGCAGGTTGATAGACAACATAAATTGATCATCTCCTCTCTCTTCTACAGTTGACCAATGTTAGAGATTCCCTACTAGCCTGTTTCAACTGGGTTGCTGCAAGAAAATTAAATCCTAACAACCAAACACATCCATTGTTTGGATTAACTTATCTTCTAAGCACCTAGAATGGTATTTGTTATGTATCATCTTCGGAAGAATTGGGAAAATAATCACCTAAGTCATTTTCTCTGTTCTGTGGTGCAAATGAGGAATCCCAGTTGATAAAGGCCCCTACAACATTGCCTCATCTCAAGAAGGCCAAGTCTGTAGATGATAAACTATGAAGCGGGATTGAGGGTGAGATTTAACATTCACAGATTGTCATACGTGCTCCCACCTATCACTACCCAGCCATAGCTTTATTTCTTTGGAGAAGAAGGAAGCCACATCTTGATCTTTAGAGGTTTTATACACCAGTGGAAACAATTGTGGGGAGAAAAGGCAAGGAATAAAATTTTGGTGTCAGGCAGAATGGATTCAATTTAGCTTACACTGTTGATGCATTAGTGATACCCTGGAAAAGCCACTTCATGTCTTCTGGGCCTGAGTTTCCTAATTTCAGAATTGCTGGCAGTGACACCATGCCCAAAGAATTGTGCATCTTAAGTGTGGTAATTTAAGTGGAAGTGCTCAGCGTAGGATGGGTGCCCACAAATTATTAGCTCACTTTCATTTGATGCCTCCTTGCCTCAGTCCTTTATTCCATCCCTTTCTCCTGTCCCTATTGTTAGAGCCTTAGTAGGATTATTGTTCCCTGAAACAAAGCAAAGAGTGAAGAAATTGTCTTGGCAAAGGCAGGTTACAGGATGAGATGATAAAAGGCCCTCAGGAGGAGGGCTTAGCAGCAAGGTCAGCTCCTCATCTAGGTTATATGAGTCTAGGGTGGGAGGTTGCCTAGAGTGGAAAGTACAAATTCTTCAGGAGCCTCTAATAGCCCCTCTGGCTGTATACTCCTTGTACCTGTGACTTATCTCTTCTAGTTCTACTAGAGGGTCCTTGCCCCGGGCATAGCATGTTCTGCAACCACTCTTGTCCAAACTTCTGCCATGGTCCAGAGAGTAAAGCCTTAGGAGAGGCTTCTTATCTCTCATCAGCTAAGATAGTACAACATGCCTTATGCCTGTTACTGAGAATATGCTTAGGTAATTGTGGGGCGGGGGCAAAGAATATGCTCTCCCAGCTCCCCAGAGGAGAAGATATAAGTGTCAGAAACAAGATAGATTAATTTATAAAGCTATGTACTGGCAGCACAAACAGTGAAATATAAGTGACAGTTCTATTTGTTTGAGGACAAGGGACAATGAGGTTTTTGCACAGTAAATATAGTACAAAACAATATAGACTAGCACTTTAATTGTGTAATTCAAAATTAGTCAAACCCCTGATTACCTAGCTGCACAATTACTTGTTCATACAGATACTTGAATTACTTTGATATAAAATATCTCTTCTTGGCCAGGTGCTGTGGTTCACCTCTGTAATTCTAGCACTTTGGGAGGCCAAGGTGGGAGGATCGCTTGAGGCCAGGAGTTTGAGACCAGTCTGAGGAACACAGCAAAACTCTGTCTCTAGAAAAAATGAGCCAGGCATAGTGATGGCCACCATTAGTCCCAGCTACTCGAGAGACTGAGACAGGAGGATTGCTTGAGACCAGGATGTCGGGGCTGCAGTTAGCTATGATTTTGCCACTGCACTCCAGCATGGGAAAGAGTGTGAGACTCTGTGTCTTAAAAAATGATTAAAATAAAAGGTCTTTTCTTGTTGAATGCTTGGCTATATCCAACAGAAATTGCTGTGTTTTCTTTTCTTGATGATTGCTATTTGTGTGACAAAATGGGTTTTACTCTTATACAGACAGTCCCCTATTTATGATGGTTGACATGAATTTTTGACTACGATGGTGTGAAAGCCATATGCATTCAGTAGAAACCATACTTCGAGTACTCGGACAACCATTCTGTCTTTCACTCTCAATATAGTATTCAATAAATTACAGGAAATATTTAACCCTTTATTATAAAGTAGTCTTTTTATTAGATGATTTTGCCCAACTATGTGGTCAAGTAAATATTCTGAGCACATTTAAGTCAGGCTTGGCTAAGCTATGATGTTAGGTAGGTTAGTTGTATTAAATGAAGTTTTGATGTATGATATTTTCAATTTATTGTTAGTTTATTGGGACATAACTCTCTCATAAGTTGAGGGACATCTCTTTATCTTTTGGTGCCTATGACCTCCTATAACAGACAGACATTTGATGCTTTATCTGCTCAGCATCTCTTTTTATTTATTTATTTATTTATTTGGGAGACAGAGTCTCATTCTGTTGCCCAGGCTGGAGTGCAGTGGTATGATCTTGACTCACTGCAACCTCCGCCTCCCTGGTTCAAGCGATTCACCTGTCTTAGTCTCCTGAGCAGCTGGGATTACAGGTGCGCACCATCACACCCAGCTAATTTTTGTATTTTTAGTAGAGAAGGGGTTTCACCATGTTGGTCTGGCTGGTCTTGAGCTCCTGACCTCGTGATCCTCTGGCCTTGGCCTCCCAAAGTGCTAAGATTATAGGTGTGAGTGCCTGGCCTGCTCAGCACCTTTTAACGTCCTCCCTATGTTTGTAGAATTCTACATCTCTGTCGGAGATGACCAACTTTCCTCTTAAATGCATGCTCCCCTTCTGTAATATATAATTGTCAGTGGGAAGTGGTTGCCAACGTCTTATTCTCCTTGCATCTGTGTGGTCATGTGATTTGTTCTTGGCAATGGAATGTGAAGTGAAGTGATGAGTGTCACTTCTGGGATTAGGCTTTTAAGAATGAGATATGATTTCTTCATGTCTTCATACATTTGTCTGGAACTCATTGATTTGTTTATGAGAGAAATGTAAGACAAATATATTAATTTCTTAAATGGTGGGGTTAGCAGGTCTCCTTTTAGAGGGAAATGTGGATTCAGGGAGATAGGCTTACTGATGTATGTGATGGTGGCCTCTACAAGTGAGATTCTGGCACTGTCTCTCTGCAACGTGACTAGTGTAAACCTGGTTCTTGTGTTGTTGTACTTCGTAATTCTGCTTATTAGGATAGGTCGGCAGAGGCTCTTGTACTTGGTAATGGACTGTCACGCTGCCCTTTACAGGAACATAATACTTTACAATAATCTAACATCACATGGAGTAGCACATGAATGTCCTGCCAGTGAGCACCCTCTAGAGGAGTCAGAGGATATTTTGCAGGCCTATTCATCACCGTTTCTTGTAGGACAAGTCCCAGTCTTCTATTTACTGTTGATCTCCTTTTCCTATGTGTTATGGACAGCACGTTTGACCTCCAAATTCTTACTGCATACTTCTTAGTGTAGTTTTATATGAAATCATATAGTATTTTAAAACCAAAATAAACTATATACAAGACTATTAAAAATAATCATTCTGGTTGTTAGGGTACAAGATTGGTGAGCCACCATGACCAGCCCCTAAATATTTCATTTTTGATGTTATTATGAATAGGGTCGTTTTGGTCAAAATTTCTTTTTCTAATTTTTTGATAAAATATGCAGGTATATATTTTTGTATACAGACTTTTATTCAAAAACTTGCTAAATTCATTTATTAGATGTAATAGCTTTTTCACGTGTTCTTTAGGGTTTCCTGTGTACATGATCATGTCATCTGCAAATAAGGAAAGTTTTATCAGTTGAACTTATGAAGACAGAAAGTAGAATGATGAAATCAGAGTCTGGGAGGGGAAGTAGGAGGGGTCAGGGAGGGAGGTGGGGATGGTCAATGGGTACAAAAATATAGGCTCTGCTGCTTCTATTTTAGATCTACCTATCATGGCATTATTTACTTATCAAAAAATAACAAAAACAAAAAATAAATTGAAGTTCATTTTGATTTTAGAAAATAATCTGAAACATACTATAGCATGAAGACAATACCATGACATTGTTTATTTCAAATACTTTAATCTTTTAATGGCTCTGGACAAAAAGGAATACAATAGTCAAATGGCACACTGAAAGCGAATACAGTTACATGTTTAGTAATTAACCAAATATAATTGTGAACCAATATTAATTTTCACCCTAGATATTTTATGCCTTTATGTAGTGTTTTGCAATTGTTATCCAAATAAAAAAATAGGGGCCCAAATGTACATTTCATAAAATATAAGACACATTCTTTGTACACTTTGCATTTCAGAAACGCAGCAGAATGAGACAGAATAGCAAATTGCAATTCCATTGGGTCCTTTGTTGTTGTTGTTGTTGTTTTTGACTTTTATTTTAGGTTTCGGAGTATGTATGAAGGTGTGTTACATAGGTGAACTTGTGTCACGGGGATTTATCTTTTCTGCTCCTCTCCCTCCTCCCACCCTCCAGCCTCAAGGAGACCCCAGTATCTGTTGTTTCCTTTTTTGTGTTCATAAGTTCTCATCATTTAGCTCTCATTTATAAGTGAGAGCATGTGGTATTTGGTTTTCTGTTCCTACGTTAGTTTGCTAAGGATAATGGCCTCCAGTTCCAACCATATTTCTACAAAAGACATGATCTTGTTCTTTTTTATGGCTGCACGGTATTCCATGGTGTATGCGTACCACATTTTCTTTATCCAACCTGTCATTGATGGGGATTTAGGTTGATTCCATGTCTTTGCTATTGTGAATAATATTGCAGCGAACATTCTCATGTGTGCATCTTTATAATCGATTGATTTATAGTCTTCGGGGTATATATCCAGTGATGGGTCCTTCAATATTAGCCTAATAAAACTAGTTTATAAGACAATTTATGAATTAAAAGCAGACTCTCTTAAAGAGAATATCATATTTCTGAATCTATATCAACCTTCTTACAAAGTGCTTACATATTTTGCTGCTATAATATTGTCTGCCTATTTTCCTCTAGGTCAGTCCTGTTCTTATTGATTTGTAGCTATTATTTACATATATTATGGATAGCAATATTTTTACGGTATAATGCACATAGAATTTTTGTTCTACTGTGATTGTCTTTTAATCTTGTACTGATTTGTACCTTCTCCTGAATGCATTTTGTTATGAAGAGGTTATGCATTTTAGTTAAGTCTGTCACTCATCATTTTAAATAAGTCTCTTCTGTCCTTGGTATTAGTTTCTTTTCCTTTAAGTTCATTCATTTCTATTGTTTATCTAAATTCTTTTAAATGTTGTTTATTTTCCTGAAATTGACTGTTGATCTATTTAGGCATAAAAGTAGATTAGTAAGGACAGCTGACATAGGTTCCTCTGAATTGGTGTATGTCTATTTTGTCAACAGGTCTTTTTCTTGAGGTTGAGGGATGAGTGCAGCCTTTTGTGTGTGTATGAGTGTGCACGTATCAGGGAGTGTCAACTAGAAGGCTATTTTAAACTGAGTAGATGAAAAGCAAGCAAGCTTACTTTGCTCCATCTTATCTCTTACCCAGTTGTGAAAAGAAATTACTTTGGGGAATCATAGTTAGAAGGCTAAACATCAAAGTGTAAACAGAGAGCTGAAATAATGAGTGGCGTCTGTTTTATTCTTTTTGCTTATCTTTGTGTCTGATTTTTATAGCATAAAATCCTAGTTAACCTTCCTCTCACCTCTAAACAAAGAATGGCAAAAGAATCTTGCTTTGACTCACCCACCAAGTCTTCGTACAAGGGAATTGGCAATCCCATTTCTTGCCTGGATTCAGCCTGTCCAGCAGTTTGGAAAGATAACATCTTAAGTAGAATTCAGAGAACATTTCTCAGAAAGGAAGCATACTTAAAGTCTATTTATAAGTAAGATATTAAAAGCAATTTGTATCATTGATCACAACCGGAGTTACAGTAACAAATGTTGAGAGGTGATTTTTTTTTTAACTGACCACATCTAAAAAGCAACATTTCATTATCTGTTCCAGCTTACTCAAGAGAAACTCTATTGCTTAGCTATGAAGGGCTTTGAAAATGAGGAGATCGTGTGCTTCTTGTACCCAATCCAAGACTGCATAAAGCCTGTCTGATATTAAAGAATTGGCACAGAGGAACAAAAAGACTTAGGAATACACTGAAGTGGGCAATCAATACTTCTTCCAGGATGTAATAATGTCATCTTCAGAAATAAGAAATATGAATTCTCTCAATACAGGATGCCCTCTAAATGATGAATAGAATATAAAGAGGTAGGTTGTGGAAGGATGTCCAGCCAAGCACATGACCAGTACATTTTCTGAGTAAAGCAACATCTTTTATTTGAACACTTTGTCTTCAGTCTCCCTAGCATTGACTCATGGAAGGCAGCTGCAGAGGCAGCTTAGCATAGTGGCAAAGGCCTTTAATTTTAGGTTCATGCAGACTTGTGTTGATCCCAGTTAATTTCTTGTTGGCTGTGTGACATTGGGCACGTTATTAGCTTCCTAAATTGTAGTTTTCCAATTAAAAAAATTGAGGCATATTAATTTCTGCTTCATAGTGTTCCTGTGACGATTAAAGTAAGTAATGCATTTGAAATGCATTTGTCATCTACTCAGCACATGGTAAGAGGTCATGGAGCTGGAAAATGAGTTGAGAGCAAGTGGATTCTGGTAGGCCACTGATCAATTCTTATGCCTCATCTTGATGTATCAGCATCATTTGATGCTTTATCCTCCTTGACAAACTTAATTCAGTTAAGCTCCCAGAGCATCATGCTCTCTTGGTTTTCCTCCTACCTCACTGGAATGAAGCTTCTCAGTGTCCTTTGCTGCTTCTTATTCATCAATATTGGGAGTCCGAGGTCTCAGGTATTAGACACTTTTCTGCAGTCATAACCTTGACAATCCCAGTCAGTCTTATGGTTTAAAATCTCTCCTATTTACAAGACAATTCCACTTAGATGTCTATTGCACTTCAAAGTGAACATATCCTAAACGAAGATTTTTATCCTCCCTCAAGCAAAAAGACCAATCTGAACTTTCTCCAGCCCTATCCATCTCTGTCAGTGGCAGCTTTATTCTTTCAGTTACTCAGACTAAAACTGCGATGTTATCTTGACTTCTTCCTTTCTCTTCAATCTACAAGTGGCCGTATTTTCAATAGCTACATAGGGTCTGACCATTTCCCACCCTCTTCTCTGCTGCACTTAAACCCTATTAGCTGTCATTTAGATTTTGTGACACCCATGCAACAGGTTTTCCACTTTTATGCTTTTTCTTCCTCTCAGTCTATTTTGAACACAGAAGCCAGAGGTGTCTTTTGAAATTATATCAGATCATGTCAGCACTGTCCAATAACCTCCATCTTAGAGGAAAAGTCTAATTTTTTACTATGGCCCCTAAACATGCACCCCCATTACTCTTCTGACATAATCTCCTTTTTCTCTTTCCTCATTGCTTCACTCTATCCGTGTGTTCTTGCTGTTTCTTGAACACACTGGCATGGTCCCACCTCAGGGCTTTTGCACTTGCTCTTCTCATTGCCTGGCCGTCTGTTGACCCAGATACTTTTATATCCTTCCTGAAATGTCACTGCCTCAAGGAGTCTTTTCACAAATACCTCATTTAAAACTGTACTCTTTTTTGCTCAGGACTTCTCATCTTCTTTCTTTCTATTTTATTTTATTGTAGTTTTTTGAGACAGAGTCTCACTTTGTCACCAAGGCTGGAGTGCAATGGCACAATCTCAGCTCACTGCAATTTCCACCTCCCTGGCTCAATTGATTCTTCCACCTCAGCCTCCCAAGTAGGTGGGATTACAGGCACCCGCCATCATGCCCAGCTAATTTTGGTATTTTTTTGAAGATGGGGTTTCACCATGTTGGCCAGGCTGGTCTTGAACTTTTGACCTCAGGTGATCCACCCACCTTGGCCTCCCAAAGTGCTGGGATTACAGGCATGAGCCACCACGCCAGTCTTCTCATCTTTCTACATCTCGTTTTGCTTCAGAGCCCAATCGCCATCTGACATACTATATATTTATTCATATGATTTTTTTTATCTGCTCCCCACTTTTGAATGTATGCTGCATGAATGCATATCTAATTTTCAGGACCTGAAAGAGTTCCTGAAACATACTAGACTTCCAAAAATTATTTATGGAAAAAGGAGGCAGAGCAAGATGCCTCAATAGAAGGCTCCACTGATCATCCTTCCTCCCCTGTGCAAAGGCACCAATTTGACAACTATCTACTCAAAAAACACCTTCATGAGAATGAGCATGCATAGTAGTTGATTTTTAGTTCCTGTCACTGAAAGAGGCACTGAACAAATAGGAAACACAGTCCTCATTCACAGCCGCCACCCTGCACTCCCATTCCCACTCCCCTGTCAGTAGCAGCAGCAAAGAGAATCTCTGGGTGCTGGGGGAGAGAGGGAGAACTCAGCAATTGTGAGGCAGTGAACTCAGTGCTGCCCAGTTAGAGCAGAAAGGAAAATTGGACCAAACGCAGCTGAGTCCCACCCACAGAGAAAGTGTTTCAACCAGTCCTAACCAGAGGGAAACTGCTGATCCCAGTGGTCGGAACTGGAGTACCTGCAAACCTTTCCACTGTGGGCTAAAGGGCTTGGGTCTTTAAGTAAACTTGAAAGGCAGTCGAAACCACGAGGACTGTAACTCTTAGGTGAGTCCTAGTGTTGAACTGGACCTAGAGACAGTGGACTGGGGGGCACACGACCTACTAAAACAGTAGTTGGGGCAGCTAAGGGAGTTCTAACATCACCAGGCTGCACAATTCACAGCTCCAAAAGAGACCATTTTCCTCCACTTGAGGAGAGAGAGAAGGGTAGGAAGGACATTGTCTTGCATCTTGGATACCAGCTCAGCCACAGCAGGATCGGGCAACAGAGAGTTGTGAGACCCCCTTCTAGGCTATAGCTCCTGAAAAACATCTCTAGACACACCCTGGGCCAGAAGGGAACCCACTGCCTTGAAGGGAAGGACCCAGTGCTGGCAGCACTTACCACCTGCTAGCTAAAGAGCCCCTGTGTCCTGAATAACTAGCAGTGATAACCAGGTTCCACATTGATGGCTTTGGGTGAACCTATGAGACTTTCTGGCTTCAGGAGGCTCTCAACACATCCCCAGCTGTGGTGGCTGTAGGGCAAGACTCTTTCTGCTTGATGAAAACAGTGAAAAAATAAAGAGGACTTTGTCTTATGCCTTAAGGACCAGCTTGGCCACAAGGGAGTAGAGCATCAAGTGGGCTCTCGGGGTCCTTGATTCTAGGACTTGACTCTTGAACATTTCTGGACCTGTCATGGGCCAGAGGGGAGCCCACTGCCTTGAAGGGTTAGTCCCAGGCCAGGTAGCATTCACCACAAGCTGACTTAAGAACCCTTGGGCCTTAAGGAAATGGGCAGTAGTCTGGCGGTGTTCCTTGTGGTCTGTGGTTTTGGTGGCCATGAGGTAAGGCTCCTCTGCTTTTGGAAAGGAGAGGGAAGAGTGGGAAGGACTAAGTCTTGTGGTTTGAGTACAAGCTCAGCTTCAGTACAATAGAGTACCAGGGAGGTTTCTAAGGTTTGTGACTCTCGTCCCTGACTCCCCATGGGAAACTCTGTACCCACCTGGGGCCTGGGAGACCTTCTGCCTTAAAAGGAATGACTCATTCCTGGTTGGCTTTACCATTTGCTGATTGTAGAGCCCCAGGACTTTGAGGAGTATCCAGGCAGTGGTTGCAGCAGGTCTTGGGTGAGATCTAGTGCTGTGCTGGCTTCAAGTCTGACCCAGTGCAGTCAAAGTGCTGATGGCCACAGGGATGCTTGTGTCACTCCATCCTCAGGTTTAGGTGGCTCAGAACAGACAGACAGAGAGAGAGAGAGAGAGAGACAGAGAGAGAGAGAGGGAGACAGACTTTGTTTGGGAGAAAGTAAGGGAAGAGAACAAGAGCCCCTGCCTGGTAATACAGAGAATTTTCTCAGATCTCGTCTAAGACCATCAAGGTGGTATCTCTAAGAGTCTGCAAGAACCACAGTATTGCTGGATTTGGGGTGCTCCCTAAAGCAGATATAGCTTAAATCACAACACTCAAGGCCTTTTGAATATTTGGAAAGACTTCCCAAGAAGGACAGGTAAAAATAAGCTCAGACAGTGAAGGCTGCAAAAAATACCTAAGTATTAAATGCCCAGACACTGAAGAACATCTACTAGCAGCAACACCATCCAGGAAAGTATGTCCTCACCAAATGGACTAAATAAGACACCAGGGGCCATTCCCAGAGAAACAGAGATATATGACTTTTCTGACAGATAATTCAAAATAGCTGTGTTGAGGAAACCCAAAGACAAAAAATCAGCTGGGCATGGTGGCGCGTGCCTGTAATCCCAGCTACTCAGGAGGCTGAGGCAGGAGAATTGCCTGAACCCAGGAGGCAGAGGTTGCGGTGAGCAGAGATCGTGCCATTGCACTCCAGCCTGGGTAACAAGAGTGAAACTCTGTCTCAAAAAAAAAGAAAGAAATTCAAGGTAACACAGTGAAGGAATTCAGAATTCTATGAGATAAATTTAACAGATTTAACTAATTAAAAAGAATCAAGCAGAAATTCTGGAGCTGAAAAATGCAATTTGCATACTGAAGAATGCATCAGAGTCTTTTAATAGCAGAATTGATCAGGGAGAAGAAAGAATTAATGAGCTTGAAGACAGGCTATTTGAAAATACACAAAGGAGATGGAAAAAAAGAGTTAAAATAATGAAGTATGCCTACAAGATCTAGAAAATAGTCTCAAAATGGTAAATCTAAGTGTTATTGCCATAAAGAGGAGGTAGAGAGAGACATATGTGTAGAAAGTTTACCCAAAGAGATAATAACAGAGAACTTTCCAAACCTAGAGAAATATATCAACATCCAAGTACAAGAAGATTATCAAACACCAAACAGATTTAACCCAAAGAAGACTACCCTCAGGCATTTAGTAATCAAATTCTCAAAGATCAAGGGTAAAGAATACTAAAAGTAGCAAGAGAATATAAACAAAAACATACAATAAAGGTTCATATGTCTGGCAGCAGACTTTTCAGTGGAAACTTTACAGGCAAAGAGAAAGTGGCATTACATATTTAAAGTGCTGAAGAAAAAAAAATTTTACCCTAGAATAGTATATCTAGTGAAAATGTCCTTCAAACATGAAGGAAAAATAAACTTTCAAAGACAAACAAAAGCTGAAGGATTTCATAAACACCAGACATTTCCTGTAAGAAATGCTAAAGGGAGTACTTCCATCAGAAAGGAAAGGATGTTAGTGAGCAATAAGAAATCACCGGAAGGTAGAAAACTCACTGGTAATAATAAGTATACAGAAAAACACAGAATATTATAACACATAACTGTGATGTGTAAACTACTTTAATCCTAAGTAGAAAGACTGAAAAGTCAACCAAAAATAACCACAACAACTTTTCAAAACATTACAGCAAAATAAGATATAAAGAGAATCAATGAAAAGTTAAAAAGTAGAGGGATGAAGTTAAGGCATAGAGTTTTTATTATGTGTTTTCTTTTTGCTTGTTTATGTAAACAGGGTTATTATCAGCTTAAAATAATAGGTTATGAGATAGTATTTGCAAGATTCATGGTAACCTCAAACCAAAAAAAACATACACTGGATAGACAAAAACTGAAAGAAAGTAAATCATATCACCAGAGAAAATCACCTTCACTAAAGAAGACAGGAAGAAAAGAAAAAAGAGAAGGCCAATAAACAACCAGAAAAATGAAGAACAAAATAGCAGGAGTAAGTCTTTACTGACAAATAATAACATTGAATGTAAATAGACTAAACTCTCCAAACAAAAGACATACAGTGACTGAATGGTTGAAAAAACAAGACCAACTGATCTGTTGACTATAAGAAATACACTCCACCTATGAAGACAGACATAAGCTGAAAATAAAGGGTTGCAAAAATATATTCCATTCCAATGAAAACCAAAAAAGAGCAGTAGCTATACTTAGACAAAATAGATTTCAAGAAAAAATTATAAGGAGACAAATAAGGCCACTATATAATAATAAAGTGGTTAATTCAGCAGGAAGATACAACAATTTTAAATATATGTGTATCCGATACTAGAGAACCCAGATATATAAAGCAAATATTATTAGAGCTATAAAGATAGACCCAAATACAGTAATAGTTGGAGATTTCAACACCCTACTTTCAGCATTGAACAGATCTTCCAGAGAGATAAAATCAACCAGGAAACTTCAATGTAATTGCACTGTAGATCAAACGAACCTGATAGATGTTTATAGAACATTTCATCCAATGGCTGCAAAATACACATTCTTTTCCTCAGCACATGGATCATTCTCAAGGATAGACCATATGCTGTTATCACAAAACACATCTTAAAACATTTAAAAATAGTGTCAAGGATCTTCTCTGACCGCAATGGAATATAACTAGAAATCAATAACAAAAGGAATTTGGGAAACCATACAAATAAATGAAAAGTAAACGATATGCTCCTGAATGACCAGTGGGTCAATAAAGAAATTAGGAAGGAAATTCAAAAATTTTTCTTGAAACAAATGAAAATGGAACCACAATATACCAAAACCTCTGAGGTAAAAGCAGCATTAAGAGGGAATTTTACAGCTGTAAGTGCCTACACCAAAAAAGACACGTGCACACATATGTTCATTGCAGCACCAGTCACAGCAGCAAAGACATGGAATCAACCTAAATGCTCAACAGTAGTACACCAGATAAATAAAATGTGGTATGTATACACTGTGGAATACTACACAGCCATAAAAAATGAGATCATTTCCTTTGCAGGGACATGGATGGAGCTGGAGGCCTATATCCTAAGCAAGTTAACACAGGAACAGAAAAAACAAATACCATGTGTTCTCACTTATAAGTGGGAGCTAAACATTGAGTCCACATGAACACAAAGATGGAAACAACAAACACCAGCGCCTACTTGAGGTGGGAGGAGGGTGAGGATTGAAAAACTACCTATTAGGTACTATGATTATTACCTGGGTGATGAAATTACCTTTACACGAAACCCCTGTGACATACAATTTACCTATATAACTAACCTGCACATGTTCTCCTGAACCTAAAATAAAAGTTAATTCACAAACACAAACATACACACAAATGTGATTAGTGTTACAAATACAAATGGTAAGAGCTGTAGGGGCTCAAAATAGGAATTAATTAAGTCTATCAGAGGAGTTAGGAAAACATCACAGAGGTCTTACTTAATCTGAGCCTTAAAAGACAAGGATTTTCTGGGAGGTTTTGAGATTTGGAAAGAAACAATTTAGAATTTGATGAAAATCATCGTTAGGACTTGGTGCTGACAAATACACCTTTGTATCCTGAGTGAAATATACTACTGGAGTTCTGCTGGAGTGTATCTATCAGACATGGGAAAAAATGGTGTAGAAGATGGACATCTACTTGGAGAGGAAATTTCCTCTTCTTTCATGGTCTTGAACATGGAGGCAGTGGGAGTGGGGTTGAGAAGCTTCCAGAGCACCATACTTGGCTGAAGTAAAGGTTTAGAACAATAAAACATCTCATCTTTCTTGATTCTAGTTAGAAAAGGCTAAAAGAAACCCATACACTAATCTGGAGTCCAACTTCTTAGTTCTTATTGGGCGCTAAAGTGGCAAATAAATGATTTCCTGCATAGCTGGACTCATATTCATCTAATCCTTGGGTTATCTCTATTTAGTGTATTTAGAAATGGAACTAAGTCCCTTAGTGGAACTTTCCCTGGTTGGGTCAGGGAAACTTTCACATATGTAGAGATGATTGAACTTGGTTTTGAAGGAAAATTAGGAGTTTACTAGGACCAGTTATATGGAGGGGATAGGGAGTCTAATATAATTTGTAAAGAGGGATTTAAATGTGAAAAGAAACAGATTAAGGAAGTAAAAGTTCAGGAAGGTGTACTCATTAGTTTGGCAGAAACATAAGTGGTTTCATAAAATGTCCCAGGAGAGGAGAGCAGGGACCAGTTTATAGTAAGTTGAATGGTGTGCAAAGGATATTTGATCTTCTGAAGAATTTTCAGTTGTTGAATTTTGCTCTACTAGATGGACAAGTCTTTATGGGAAACTCTCAAATAATATCAATGTATCTAGCCAAACCTAAAAGTAATCTTACTCCTAGAATGACTATCTAGAAGCTTTATACATTAAAAAAAATTGTTATTGAATGTGCTTCTGTGTCTATCTTGACTAATGACTTAATTTATCTTTCAAATTGGGTTTCTTTTGTGAGAGGCAGCCCTAGCCGGATGGAACATTGGAACAATAGGAATAAGATAGGATTATCCCACACAAAGCAGGGCACATGACCAACCAACCTTGACCCAAATGGGGTGAAAGTTCAGATGGAAAGTCATAGTTCCTGCTCTCTAGGAGCACATGTCCTGGGGAAGGGGGAGGAAGGATGATATGGTGGAACATTCTGTGATTGTGAGCTCCATATTTGGGGATGTAGGTGTGTGTGTGTTGGTGGGGTGGACTTGGATTTCCTGTCTGTCGATGTGGGTTAAAATGAGAGCTCAGAGCTCTAACAGCACTCAAACTCTGCATCTTGAAAGACCTGTGGGACACGGACCACTGGACAAAATTTCGCTGCCTCTTTCTCTTGGGAAGTCTGTAAACATGAAGCTGTTTCTGGTTCTCATTATTCTGCTGTTTGAGGTACCCACAGGTAACTTGTCCAAACGTACCATAACATCCTAAGAGAAATGACTATTTATAAGAGTGGGAACAGGAGTTTCAATATTATTTATATTTGGCCAAAATCGTTTAAAAAAATACCCATTCTCCTGGTTGCCTTGCTTGCGTCTGTGCCTTAGAAGAGAGCACCCAGGGAGGTAAGAGGAGGTCAAGGCTATACTGTACTCTCAGGAGTCCTCTTCAAAGGTATCCATGAACTCATCATCTAGAATTATCTTTAAAATGCTGGACACAGTTTTCACCTGAGAGCCTGGCCATCCCCTTTTCCGTCCAAATTCATTTTCAGTCTGTATTACAACAGTAATTAGAATAACACATATTTTGAAGTCATGTCAATGTGAGGTTAAAAGATGTCTTCATCATTGACTTGTATGAATTGAGCATGTTATTCCCTTTTAATCTCAATTTTCTCCTCTGTCAAGGAGTATAATGACTATATTTCATGATTCTGTTTGATGTGTAGATTACATGAGCTAACAAGCACGAAGTACAAAGTTCACAGTAGAAGCTCTGTCAGTGAGAGTTCTCTTCTCTCTTCCTAGGAAGAAGGCATATTATATTTTTGTGGCCCCAAAATATTACTCCTCTAACCCTCAAAGATGTTCCCTGATTCTGAAGTTTAGGATAGGGAGAATATGTCTCTGTTCTCCATCTTAATTCTTTGGGCTTGTTCAAATTTTGGGTAGAGGGGCAAATAAGGATTAGAAACAAGAAACTTAGAATCTCAAAGCATTACCCTGAGTAGGCGACGGTGTAGCTCTCTAGCGCCAAATTCATTGAATTGAATTTGATCCCTGGGCAACCCATTTATCTGAGATCAAGGAGAATGTGACAAATGACAGACAGAAGGAGCCAGATTAAGGGAAATCATTCTTAATAGCACCTGTTGCTGAGACCCATGAGATCTTGTCGAAGGGAAATTTCTGCTGCCCATATCAGTGAGTGTAAAACCCAATTAAGTTACAAAGTCTTGTTTGTGATGTTTTTTCAAAAGTTGCTTTGGCTCTGAGCTGTGC
Source organism: Sapajus apella (assembly GCF_009761245.1). Lineage (NCBI taxonomy): Eukaryota > Metazoa > Chordata > Mammalia > Primates > Cebidae > Sapajus > Sapajus apella. Next base: position 11,950,774 of record NW_022436973.1, on the reverse strand, counting down.
CAAAGGTGACATGTTAGTGGTCTCTGGGGACATGAGTCTGAGGTGGAGCTGAGAGAGTACTGACTTTGGAGCTTGCTGGAGAGAGTCAGCTTTGCCAGGGCTCTGGTTAATAACCAGGAATTGAGCTCTCTCTTCTCTTTTGTCATACCAGTTCTAATGTTTTCAGAGGCAACTGGACATTGGCTGAGAGCCTGGGATTTTGAATGTCCTTAATTTGGGATACTTTTCAAGGAGGGGCCTCTGAGTTTCCTTTTGTTAGAATAATGTTCACTTGGGACCACAGGAGGCCGTGACTTGTGGGGAATCGTATATCTACCTCTTCTGCTCTCTCTCTCATGCACTAACCTTGGTTCAATGTTGTTTCCTATGCACAGATGGGGCAAGACTCAAAAAATGCTTCAATAATATAACAGGCTACTGCAGGAAGAAATGCAAAGTAGGAGAAATATATGAAATAGGATGTCTAAGTGGGAAATTATGTTGTGTTAATTATGAAGAAAACAAAAAACATGTGCCAGTTAAGAAGCCACATACACATTCTGGTGAGAAGCCGACCATCCATCAGGATTATGTCATTTTACCCACTGTCACCATTTTCACAGTAGAATCCTAAATCAAGCCCTTGTCTCACTGGTCTCCACTCTTCCTAAATAAAAAGTGCTGTCTAATCCAGCAGGCTGCAGCAAAAGCTTTCTCCACTTCCTTCCATGAACTTGATTCCCCACATAATAAAGTCCTGTGCTTCCCTCTGGGTTCATTTATTGATGTAGTCACTCATTTTTTAAATACTTCAAACATAAATGAATGGTTGCCATGCTCCAGGTTTTATGCCAGTAAGATAGGGAATATATAAATAAAGTAAACACATTGGTAGAGGTGGAAGTTAGCCTTTCCATTAAAAAAATAATTTCAGCTTTTATTTTAGGCTCAGGGGTACATGTGAAGGTTTGTTACACTGGTGTACTGTGTGTTGTTGAGGTTTGGGTTACAATTGATCCCATTGCTTAGGTTCTGAGCATAGTACCCAACTGTTAAGTTTTTCAACCCTTTCCCCTCTCCTCCTTCCCTGCTCTTATTAGTTCCCAGTGTCTATTGTTCCCAGCTTTATGTCAATGTGTACCCAATGTTTAGCTCCCACTTATAAGTGAGAACATGTGGTATTAGGTTTCCTGTTCCAATGTTGATTTGCTTAGGATAAGGGCCTCCAGCTGCATTCATGTTGCTGCAGAAAACATGATTTTATTTTTTTATGGCAGTGTGGTATTCTGTTGTGTACAGGTAGCACATTTTCTTCATTCAATCCACCGCTGATGGGAACCTAGGTTGATTCCATGTCTTTGCTGTTATGAATAGTGCTATGATGAACATATACATGCATACATCTTTTTGGTAGAAAAATTTATTTTCTTTGGGGTATATACCCAGTAGTGGGATTGCTGAATTGAATGGTAGTTATGTTTTAAGTTCTTTGAGAAATCTCCAAACTTCTTTCCATAGTGGCTGAACAAATTTACGTTTCCACTAACAGTGTATAAGCATTCCCTTTTCTCTGCAGCCTTGCCGGCATCTGTTGTTTTTTGATTTTTGAATAATAGCCACTCGAAGTGGTATAAAGGGATTGTGATTTTGATTTGCATTGCTCCGGTGATGAGTGATGCTGAAGACTTTTTCACATATTTGTTGGCCACTTGTATGTCTTCTTTTTAGAGGTGTCTGTTCATGTCTTATGAGCACTTTTTAATGGGGCTGTTTGCTTTTTGCTTGTTGAATCAAGTTCCTTATAGATGCTTGATATTAGACCTTTATCAGAGGCATAGTTTGTGAGTATTTTCTCCCATTGTGTATGTTGCCTTTTTATTCTGTTAATAGTTTCTTTTGCTATGCAGAAGCTCTTTGGTTTAACTAGGTCCCATTGTTAATTTTTATTTTTGTTGCAATTGCTTTTGAGGACTTAGTCATAAATTATTTCCCAAAACCTATGTCCAGAATGGTGTTTCCTAGCTTTTCTTCTAGGATTCTTATAATTTGAGTTCTTACATTTCTATCTTTAATCTATTTTGGGTTAATTTTTATATATGGTGAGAGGTAGGAGTCCACTTTGATTCTTCTGTATGTGGCTTGCCAACTATCCTGGCACCATTTATCGAATAGGGAATTGTCCCAGATTTGGTCATTTGAAGCTCTTTTAGACCGACTCCTGCATCCCTTTAATATGTCCCTATCCTTTGATTTTTAAGCCATTGCTTACCTTCTGGCACCACAAGATATTCTAGGCTTATCTTACATACTCCCTATCCTATCCCTAGAACACTAAATAAGAGAGAGATTAAGAGAACACATGCCACACATTAGTGGTGAATGTTACAGTGGATGAACTAAATCTTTAAAATGCTTGTAATTGTTATAGTGAAATGATATAAGAAACAAAATTGAAAACTGAGTGTGAAATGTAGTTGAAGAAACTTTCCATGTTAATAATATTCAGAAGGTACATCTTTAAGAATGCAGCAGACTATGAACATGGATTATTCTTCTTGCATATCAAGACAACAAGAGCACTACAATTTGGATGAATTCCCAGGTCCAAAACTCCCCTAAACTCCAAAGGGCCCCAATAACAAAAAGATGAACATGTTAACGGTAACAACAAAGCAAAAATAAAAAAACTTCCGTGTTGGAGTTATTTACTTAGGTCTTCCTTCACATTATAGAGTGAGCTCCACAACAGTGGAATCTTATTTATCTCTATCTTCCTGATTCAATGCTGGTACACAGGAGCTTAGGAAATAAGACTTCCCCATAGTTCAACTTTGAGTGCTCTGTTCATCCAAACAAAGTGCATGTATAGTTTCCTAAAATGATCTGTCTTTTCCAATTTTATTCCATTAGTTGATGTCATTCTGTTCACTCAAATTGCCTTCCCTACCAAACCTTAGCCATTGAAATTCTACTTATTATTATAAGACGCTGCTTTATTCCTAAACTTATTCACGAATTTACCCTGAATATTTGCTTCACCTTTTCCTGCCCTAAATTACGTCAATGTTTCTGAGTTCCTTTTTCCAGACTTCCACACTATAGGATTTTTTTTTAAGTGTACTTATTATATCCCCTTTTCAAGGAGATTTCTGGGTTCTTATCAATTCTTTTCCGAGTATATAATGAGTGTTCTATCCCTGGTTAAAGAACAAAATGAGACAGAAAACTGGCAATGCACTTTATTGAAATATGCTCGAAGGTCATTTTAAGGATCAATAAACCAAAAGGAAGAAGATGTAGATCTCATCACCTTAGTTCATTAGACTATCGCATTTGATTTATGTAGACTGTCTTCAGGGTTGCGAAATTTTCTATTACTGTAACATAGTCTTGAGGAAGAGTCAGTGCAAGTGTTGCTGGCTTTGGACAAGGTAGCTTTGTAATTTTTTTTATGTGCTTCCAGTTCCTTGATATTGAGGCAATAATCTCTCCCATTTTCACATCGTACCTCATGTACTTCAGTTACTTTCAGATTTTCCTGCAATGTCCTTGTACATGGTTATCTCAGCACTTCTTAAGTTGTTCGGTTACAATACACGGAAAGGTGCAATAGGACAATATCAGTGTTTGAGACTGAGGGCACATTGGTTTTAGGGAAAACAGAATCCACAAGGCAGACCTTCATATATTTTAAAGAGGATTTTCCGACAAGGTGAATCTCAGTGTTTATATTTAACTGGATCACTTATATTTAGGTCCTGTAAGGTTTTAGGCCTCCCTTCAACGTCTGATAGCCTCTGCCAAGAATATAAGATCTTGTCTGAGAAAATAAAGGAACTGAATTCTTGATTTTAGGCTATGGAACAATGCCGTACATGGGAACCTCAGCCAATCTGTCTCCATCCTGAATGCTCCCAGGGCACGACTCACTACGGCACCTCCTCTGATGCTCAGAGAACAATATATTGTTACTATGTGTTTATGTCTGAGTCAAACGATTCTCCCCAGTTCATACCCACTATCACCACTATTAGGGTCAAGAACGACTTTCTTGTCATCCAGTAACATAATGGTCTATTGGGTCTTAAGAATGTGGAGGGCCAGGAATAGGCCATTAATATTCTTATGATAAGGGCCACATGTAAGAAATCTGGTTTTGAAAGAGGAAAGGAAACTCTAATTTTTGAGTTCTTAGTATGTGCCAAGCTTCACATAGGTTACATCATTTAATAAAACTTCTGTTAATCAGGTGTCATTATCTCCACAGATGAGGAAGCTGAGGCTCATAGTCTTCACTACTTACTCAAATTTGACAAACTGGTAGATACTGAAGTCATGTTTCTTAAACCTGACTCCAAAATTTGGTTCTTTTTCTGTTCACACACTTTAGTGTAATAGAACACACACACACACACACACATACTTGAGTAAAAGGAAATCTAGTTGAGCATCAGAGTAAAAACCATATCCAAAGATATAAAGATATCCCTAGATATTGGAATCATTCCTTTCTATAACAATACATCCTTCCCAGAAGAAATTGTGACCTCTTTTCAGCTCTGTGGGTATTCCTTTTTAAGGATAGTACCATGCAATAAGGCTCCAGGAAGAGGAAATTTCTGATAATATTGGATAAACTTTAGCCATCCTTGGGGGTCTGTTTCCCTCTAGTGTGGATTAGGAAATTCCCTTGGGCTCTTGAAAATATTCCATCCCATTGTTGATTTGAGTGAGCCACTGGAAAGCTTTGGTTTACCTCTGGGTTTCTGGAACAGTGGAATTGAAATGATCATGAAGAGCCCCATAGCCAGGCTTTCTGGAAGAGGTGCAGCCAAAGTTTTTGGTCCAGTGAACTGCACACTATGCCACCGTCCTCAGAGACTTGGATTCTTATGCACTGAAACAGAACAGATGGGATGATATGAAGTGTGTCCCTAAACTGAACTGTGAGTTTTGTGTCATGTAGGCAGACACAGGAAATTTGATGTCACCCACTCAAACCCAACATGGAATAAAGACACAGCATGTTCCATCCCATCACACCTAATGCCACTCTGTGGGCTGTAGACTCTGGTGGGAAGAATCCATTCTTCCCTGCTTTGACTCTCTGCCCAGCTAGACCAACATTGATATGTACTCACCGCCAAGAATGAATATGGCAATATAAACCAAGACATAAATCCAAAACTCTGACAATAAGAAATTCGAGTAGGTTTCTTGCATGTTTGAAAGGAAGGTACGATGTAGTTGGATGTGATTCGAGATCACCTGATTTTTTTATAAAAGCACCAAGAACATACATTGGGGAAAGGAGACCCTCTTTAATAAATCATGCTGGAAAAACTGGATTTCCATATGCAGAGAAATGAAACTAGACCCCTATCTATCACCACATAAAAAATTAACCCAGAATGGATTACAGACTTCAATGTAAGACTTGAAACTATAAAATTCTAGAAGAAAACATGAGAACTATTTTGGGACATTGGTCCAGGCAAAGCTTTTATGACGAAGATTTCAAAAGCACAGGCAACAAAAACAGAGAAATTGGACTATATTAAACTAAAAAGCTTCTGTACAGCAAAGGGAATAATCAACAGAGTAAAGAGACAACCTTCACTCTGTTGCACAACAGGTAAAATATTTGCAAATTATTCATTTGACAAGTAACTAATATCTAGAATATACAAGAAACTCAAACAACAGCAGCAAAAAAAACTCCAAATACTCAACATCACTAATCATCAGGGAAATGCAAATCAAAACTGTAATGAAATAGCATCTCATCCCAGTTAGAACAGCTAATACCAAAAAGCCACAAATAATAAATATTGGCAATGATGCAGAGAAAAGGGAATGCCACTGTTGATGAAAATGCAAGTTAATACAGCCATTTTGGAAAATAGTGTGGGGTTTTCTCAGAAAACTAAAAATAGAACCATTATACCGTCCAGCAATCCTATTACTGGGTATTTTTCAAAAGGATAAATTTTTCTATTCCATATTTTAAGATATAGAATCAACCTAAATGCCTATCAACAGATTAATAAAGAAGACATACTGTGTATCTTCTTTATACATATACATATCTTCTTTATACACATATATATATATATTCATTAGCCCTATATATATATTAGACATACACACACACACAAACACACACACACACACACACACACATACACACACATACACACAGACACAATGGAATACTATTCACCCATAATGAAATTCTGTCCTTTGCAACAACATGGATAGCCTGGAGGACATTATGTCATGTGAAATGTCAGGCACAGAAAGATTACCACATGTTTCCATTATGTATGGGAGCTAAAAAAGTTAAGCACATGGAAGTAGAGAGTAGTGTTACAGATATCACTATTAGAGGTTGGTAATGATTAGGAGGAGGGGAGGATGAAGAGAGGTTGACTAATGAATGCAAAATTACAACCAGATAGGAGGAATGACTTCTGGTGTCGCAGCACTGTAAGGTGAATATGGCTAACTACAGTTTATTGTATACTTTAAAAGGCTAGAAGAGAGGATTTTTGATATTCCCAAATACAAATGATAAATGTTTGAGGTGATGGATACGCTAATTACCCTGATTTGAGCATTACGCCTTATATACGTGTATCAAAATATCACTTTGTATCCCATAAATATGTATGATTATGTGTCAACTAAAACTAAAAGAAAAAATGACTAAAATGGCTAATGTTACATCATATATTTTACCACAATTAGAAAAAAAAGATGCCTGAGGGTATTTTTTTTCTACCAATGGCACCTTGTCTTTGAAAATATTAAAATATCTCCACAAGGAAGCAATGTTTACCTAGATTGTTCTTAGATCATTGATTGCAGTTTTCAAAAAATTTCAACCCTGTTAACCACTGATATGCATTAAATAAATAAGCCGGTTGGCTTGGATAAGCCCTATGACCATTATTCAGGTCACACAGTAGTTTTACACAAGAATATATTTACACTGATAGATATTGGCATAGAATAAATCCTTTATGGAGACAATGTAAATTTAAGAGCAGTTACCTCGGAGGTCTCAAGGATCACCTCTCTTTACTTTTGCCACCAGCTTTTACATGGCTTAAGTCCTAGTCAAGGGATTGGTTTTATTATTTATAGTCTTTCTGTGAATGAGAACTTCCCCTAAAGGTGACTTGGTGGTGGAGCATCAAATAAAGACCCTACATCTGAGCAGTCAGGAGAAATACAAAAAGCCTTCCTATTAAAGTTGTATTTCTGAAGCTGCATGTTAATAATAATAAATATAAGCATAGGAATGGGTCCTAATAGCAAGCACAAAGTTCTAATAAAACAAATAAATTTTATAATATTTATATTAGCAGAAGAAAATAAAATTTATCCAACAGAAACTAAAAAAATGAGGAATAGGTAAGTCACAACTGGAGGGCAGAAAAAAGTTTTAAGCATCAGTAGTTATAATACATTCACATGGCTTAAACTCACTGATTGGATGGTAGAGATTTATCATTGAATTAAAAAAGATATTTAATTTCAGCAATATTAGACAATAAGACACATGTATACTGGACTGTTGTTAACAGAAATATAGTTGAATAGATATATTGAACAATGTATCTGGTGAAAATAACCAAAAACATGGGTAAATATAAAAAGGAAATTATTACTGCATTAAGCAACCATCAAAAATGAAAATCTGAACAGGCCAAAAATTTAAGATTGCAAACCCTGAAAGATAAGTTGAGCATTATTTTGAAGGCTATGTGTGATGCATAAAGCTAAGGTCTCGTTCTAGGGGAGACATATAATTGATAACCTTATATAAATCTGGGATTTAAAGGCAACAATCTCAGTCTAAGGAAGAATGAAATCTCTCTCTCTCTGACACACGAGTGTACACACACAACCCCCCCCCCCACACACACACACAAATTAGACAGCCTGTATTAGATTGTATTTTGTCAACAGTAACCTTGGCTCTGGATGGAGAAGGAAAATTCTCATGGGTTTTCAATCTAAGTTTAAGCTGTTTATGTGAATTTTTAAAATCAAGTAAAGAATTTGATTATAAGAAGAATCAGTTGTTACTATAGCTAGGTGTTTTGTGGAAGCAGATGTGAATCTTTTCTTCATACATCCAAGAAACCCAAGAATTCCTAAATATGAAATTCCAATTAAAGTGAGAATCTTACAGGTTAAAATTATAAAAACAGAATGAGATATAGTCCCATGAGCCTGAATCATTAGAAGGTCCAGACATTAGAAATAGAACAAAACACAGCAATGACAGTAACACATGGCTAATGCTTATATAACACTTTCTGTGTGCCGGCCCTCCTGTAGGTGTTTTATTTACATAAACTCACCCTTACAGCAACATTTTGAGGTAGATATTATTATCTCCATTTTACAAATGAGATGCTCAAAGGCACAGAAAACATAAGAAACTTACTCCAAGTCACACTACTAGAAAGAATTTACAATAGCAAAGACCTAGAACCAACCCAAATGCCCATCAATGATAGACTGGACAAAGAAAATGTGGCACATATACACCATGGAATACTACACAGGCATAAAAAATGATGAGTTCGTGTCCTTTGTAGGGACTTGGATGAATCTGGAAACCATCATTCTCAGCAAACTCACACGGAATGGAAAACCAAATACTGCATGTTCTCACTCGTAGGCGGGTGTTGAACAATGAGAACACGTGGACTCGGGGAGAGGAGCATCACACACTGGGGACAGTTGTGGGCGGTGGCTAGGGGAGGGACAGTGGGGGTGGGAAAGGTGGGGAGAGATAACATGGGGAGAAATGCCAGATATAGTATACATCTATGCAACAACCCTGCATGACCTGTGCATGTACCCTAGAACCTAAAGTGAAAAAAAAAAAAAAAAAAAAAAAAGAGCGGGAGCTGGGTTTGAATCTAAGTTCTAAAAAGGCAATTTGTAGCTATTAGCAGCATGGCTAGGAAGTCCTAATTGGGGAGCGGGTATTGAGCTGGTGGGATAGAGGGAAAGCAAAAAGAGAAAGCAGATAAACTAAGTCTGCCTTTCTTTATGGTCTAGGCCACATAGCCCTCCTGTGCAAATAACTCACATTTTTCCTGTGTCCAGCATCACCAAACCCTTAGCTGATAGAAAAATGCAAGTTAGTGCACTGCAACCTCGGCATTGTCAGTACTGCACATAGCTCTCTCCAGCAAAAGCACCATCCCATAAAACCCCCAGCAAGCCTTTGTCTTCTTGCAGTCAGCTCTTCTCTTGCTGATTTGTCCACTGCTTCCTTGCAACATATTTTCCTACTTTCTCTAATAAGTCTGCCTTTCTTTACCTATAACTCTCTTGGTAAATTTGTTTTACTGCCCATGCGACACCAGCCCTGGATAATGGCATCCATGATAATGGCTATTGAAATTAATTAAATGTAAGTAAAATTAAAAATTTAGTTCTTCAGTACTTTTAGTGCTCAAAATATTATAGAGCACATATCAAGTGCTTTATGACCACATGACCAGTGACTATCATATTGGATAGTGCAGATTTAGAACACTTTCATATTTTTAGATACTTCCATTGAAGAGCGCTGCTCTAGAGATTGAAAATTCACTACTGTACTATGTACCTAATACTAGATTATCAGATCCTTCTTAGACTTATGCGGCCATCAACAAATCAAAATATAGAATTATTCATCATGAAAAGATCTCCCTCTCTTATTGTCTTACTTACCTCCTTCCCCTAATTATTCATAATTTCTGTCAAGCACTAATTTGTTCTACCTTTCATAATTTTTTAGAGAATGCTATATGAGTATAGTCATACACTATGTGACCCTTTGAGATTGTCTTTTTTTCTCACTCAGCATAATGCTCTTATAATCTATATAAACTATTGCATGTATCAATAATTCATTTTTTTTACTGCTGAGAAGTTTTCCATTGTATGGATGTTAAATGACATTTTGGTTATTTACACTTTGGGGCTATTAGAAATAACACTACCATTAATATCCCTGGCCAGGGGTTGTAGAGAAAAACACTTTCATTTCTTTGGCGTAAACACCAAGGAGTGTATTCTGTTGTCATTGGGTGGAATGTTTTATAAATGTCTACTAGATCCTGTTGCTTTATTATGGTTTTGTTTGTTTGTTTGTTTGTTTTTGTTTTTGAGACAGAGTCTCGTTCCGTCACCCAGGCAGGAGTGCAGTGGCATGATCTCAGCTCACTGCAACCTCCACCTCCCAGGTTTAAGCGATTCTCCTGACTCAGTCTCCCAAGTAGCTGTGATTACAGGCGCATGCCACCACACCCGGCTAATTTTTTATATTTTTAGTAGAGATGGGGTTTCACCATGTTAGCCAGGCTGGTCTCAAACTCCTGACCTCATGATCCTCCTGCCTTGGCCTCCCAAAGTGCTGGGATTACAGGCATGAGCCACCGTGCCTGACTCTTTTTATGGTATTTTAAAATTCTTCTACATCCTTGTGGATTTTATGTGTAGTTGTTCTATCTATCGACTGTTGAAGTTGATATTGTAGACTTTTCCTTTTTTCTTTCTTAGACAGGGTCTTGCTCTGTCACACACACTGGAGTGCACAGCTCACTGCAGCCTTGACCTCCCAGGCTCAAGCCTTACACATCAGCCTCCTGAGTAGCTGGAATAACAGGCGTGGGCCACCACACCTTAGTTTTTGTATCTTTTGGAGAGATGGGGGTCTCACTATGTTGCCTCAGGTGGTCTCAAACTCCAGAGCTCAAGCAATTCACTCATCTCGGCTTCCCAAAGTGCTGAGATTACAGGCATGAGTAGCTACATCCAGGCCAATGTTGTAAATTCCTTTCTCCTCTTTAATCAGTTTTTGCTTCATGTATTTTGAAACTCTGTTTTTCAGTTTGTAGACAATTAGGGCTCCTATGTTTTATTGGTTGATTGATTGACCCTTTTGGCATTATGTAATTTCTCTCTGTGTCCTTGATAATTTGTTTTGCTCTGAAGTCTGCTTTAACTGGTATTAATATAGCTATTCCTACTTTCTTATGATTCATATTTGCATGGTGTATCTTTTTGATTCATGTTAGGAATTAAGTTACCATTTTATATTTTGTTTTCTATTTGTTCCTTAGAATTCCATTATAATTTAGCTCTGATTTCTTGTTTATGTATTTTTTTTAGTGGTTGCTGTACATAACATCACAGTCTACGGTGTCAGTGTTTTACAAGTTTGAATGAAGTATAGAAAACTTACCTCACTTTAAATTTCTTTGCCTTACCTGGCTTATAATGTCTTAAGTACTTCTTCTACATCTATTTAGAACCACATCAGGGTCACAATATTTGCTTCAATCTACCAAACATGATTTTAAAACTATTTAATAAAAAGATAGTCTCGCTTTGGGAGGCCAAGACGGGCAGATGGCATGAGTCCATGAGTTCGAGACCAGCCTGGGAAACACAGGGAAATTCTGACTCTACCAAAAATAGAAAAATTAGCCGGGCCTGGTGGCTGGCGCCTGTGGTCCCAGCTACTCACTGGGCTGAGAAGGGAGGATTGTTTGAGCCCAGAAGGTTGAGGCTACAGTGAGACAAGATCGCACAACTGGACTCCTGCCCAGGCAATAGAGCCAGACACTATCTCAAGAAAAAATAAAAACATATTCTTTTATATTCACCTCCCATTTTATCCATTCTATTGATCTCTTCCTTTCTGAAATTCCAAACCCCCTGTTATCATTTACTTTCAGTTTAGAGAGGTTTCTTTGACTATTTTTTAGGGTAGGGCTGCTAGTGACAAGTTCCCTTAACTTTTTCTTATTTGGGAATGTTTTTCTTTCCCTGTTTATTCCTAGAGAACTTTTTTTTTTTTTTTTTTTTGCTAGATATAGAATTTGGATTTAATAGTTCTTTATTTTGGCATTCGAAACATGTTATGATATTTCTTTTTTGCTTCCATGGTTTCAGATGACAAATCCCATCAACCAAACCATTGTTTCACCACCGGTGGTGTATTGTTTCTAAATGCTCACTTGATTTTTTCTGTCTTTAGATATTAGTTTTAGTTTGATTATACTTTATCTTGGCATGGATTTCTTTGGATTTATCTTATTTTGGGTTAATTCAAGATCTTGAATTGTAGATTTACGTATTCTGTCACATTTGGGATATTTTTCAGGTATCATTCCTTCAAATATTTTTTTTTCAGTTCCACACTCTTCCTCTCCTTGAGGACTCTGATGACATGAACATTTGATCTCTTTATGTCCCACAGATATCTGTGGCTCTGTTCATTTTTTTCAGTCTATTTTCCTGTTTATAGGTTGGGTAATTCTATAGATCTGTCTTATTTTTCCTCTGTGAAAAAGTGCCCAGAAATCTTACTCTCACCTCAGGAGAGAAGTCAAACTTTTGAATGAATATGCACTTGGGATTGAGTATCAGTGGCTGGTGAAATCTAAATCTCATTTAATTTATTTAAGGCAAAAATGTATTCAAAACACTAGAATCTGAATGTACATAGACATGCATGTGCATGGTTTACATAGCTACGTAATATGAGTAGAAGTCAGCTTTGAGAATATCATCAGGATTAGCATGAGATGGGGTAGAGATGTGAGCTTGAGAACAGGTTAAATTGGCTTACAAATATGGTTGTTCTTGTGCAAGATCCTCTTTCTCCTTGAAACTCAGAATTTCCATATTTTATTTTTTGAACATTTCATATTTTAAACCGTAATAACCTATGTCTCATATGCCTTTTGAAATCTACATTTCTTAGAATTTCATAGGTGCTAGAAATCATAGTGCCCTATATGCCTTATCTATTTTAATTTTTAGAGTGATTCTAAGAGGTAGATGTGTGATTATACCTGTCTTGCTAATAAGGAAATTGATATCGAGACCACATGATGAGTAAAATTAGTAAGGAACAAACCTAGATGTAGCCCTAGATACATTTTGCTCCAGGTTCCTCAGCTTTAATCATCTTGTCATAATTATTATACAATGCTTTTGTTTAAGAAATTGTGTATTAATGTGCTTGGCACATTGCAGGTTCTCACACAATAAAGGTTCCTTTTCCCTTGGCCTCCTAATGCCAATAGTCAACTCCAAAGCAGGAAAAGATTATTTCCCACCTAAGTTCCAGAACAGCATAAAGGAAGGGTAGGATGTAAGGCAAGAAGATAAGAGAACAACATTTCAGGCTGCAGCACTAAGATTATTCATTGTCTATAATCAAAGTGATAATAGCTCTAAGATGTTTTCAAGGTAGTGATCAAGGTGATTACTGAAAAGAAAGCACAGCAAGTTCTACTAGAAGCCTTTAAAATCTCATCTGGCTGTTCAAGGAGATCCCATGACTCTCAACTCTGTCACATTCTTCCCCACCTAATAATGACTCTTCCCCCAGGTGAAACATAGGATATAATCACCCATACTCATGCAAGGTAGCCAAGGTCCAGTGGGCAGGGCCCTGGGAAAATGTGCCGTACTGTTCCTTATCCAGGGAACAACCTGTTACAGCTAAATTCCTATGACCATGATTACCATTTTAATATATTGCTCTCACAGCCCTCAAAGTACCTTGAGTGGGAGTAACCATTTTCCCTGTTCTTCAAATTCAGCAACATAGGCTCAAAGATGGGAAATTATTTGTCTATGGTCCAAGAGTGGATATGTGGTGGGATCATGGATGACCTCAGATATGTCTGACTCTAAAGTTATATATTTTTTCTACTATTCTACTCTGCTGAAGTAACTTGCTTCCACCCGACCACCTTCTTGTATGAGTTCATGAGTTCTCCCTACAAAGATAACCCTAAGTGTAAGAGGCAATGATGTCCTACCAATTGGGACAAGCCACCACTCAAATGTAATGACAACAGATCATAGACGTGTTTTCTAAAGGAGACAGAAGCCTGTTTCCTGGAGAAGATCTAAAATAAATAAAAATGAGATTTCAGTGCTATCCAAAGATCTTTCAGGCCTTCGAGAATCCCTCTACTTATTCAGCAAGAATTAATATAGAATCTTGTTAGGGGATGGTAGGAGAAAGAGAAGATAAAACTGTTCCTGTTCCTGAATAAAATTTCAAAGTCTAGTAGGGGAGAAGACATAAGCAGATATTCAGAGTGAAGCATGTGACATGATGACTTAAAATTCTGGATAAGTCATAATAGTGGAGCACAAATGGTGGCAGTAGTTCTACTGTGGGAAGAACAGTGTGGTTATCAAAGTCCTCCAGAAGAAAATAAAGACTTTTTTCCAGGCAGTTATAAATGGAGACAGAAGAGTATGTGCAAAAACTCAAAACTAGTAGCAATCCAGTGAGTTCAACCCAATCACAAAGAGATGTGTGTGACAGGATAGCAAGACGCCCTGTGAGAGCGCTTCGGAGGTAAAACTGGAAATGCAATCCAGGTTCTGAATGCTAAGGGTAATAAAGGCTGCATTGAGAAGTTGTCCTAGGATGCTACGGGCAAAGATGCCAGAGGGGAGGCTACTGATTAGATTTGTGCTTCAGGAAAATGATTCTGGCTATCACAGTGGCTGATAGATGGGTGTGTGTGTGTGAAAAGAATGCAAAGCAATCAATGGGAAGGCTATTGCAATAATCCCAGTAGCACCTGGAGATAGAAGTCATGGCACATATTGGAGGTGGTAGAATGAACATGGATCTTCAATGGGATCAAGTAAAGAAGGAAAAGGAGTCTGTGATGACACACATGGACTTGTGTCTACAGTGGAGAGAGCCCTTCCAACAATGTTTTCTCCAACTTTTATATCTCTGTACTAAATCCCTAGGAGCTTATGGGGTCAAAGGCGAAGCTGACCCCAGAAAACATAAGCTAATCTTACATTTCCAAAATCAGAAAGATGTAGTATGACAGGAGTGGGGAGAAAGATACTGAGTAAAACAATATCATTTCATAAGTGAGCAAACTGAGATGACAAAGACAAACACAGCAACTACAAGTGTCCAGAGAGTGAAGGCAATTGTATTTCCTATTCTCCCTCTCCAACTATCAGGAAAGTGGGCCTGAGGCATGGATGACTATAATATACCCAGTCGTATTCTTTTATTGGTGCAGGCAGAGCTGGTAAGGGAAACACTCTATTGCTTGGGATGAGTGCCTGTCCTAACATTCAGGCCACACTATAAAGCTCTTGATCTCTCTTTCATTATATTTAAGTTGGAAGCTATGAATGAGGATGTCCAGGGTGAGAAGAAAATTGTGTAACCTCATGATGCAGTGACAGAATGCTCTCAGTAGTCAATTTAGTCTGTCCCAGTCTTCTAATGCTTAGAAATCAAGTTTCCTATTCTCTAAAGTGAAGTTATAATACCTACATTCTCAGGTAGTTGTAGGAAGTCTAATAAGAAAATAATTATCAAAGCATTATGTAGGATGCTTTTGTGTTACTATCTACTTCAAAACTACATAGGAAATATAGCCTTCAATCTGTAGAAAATCACATCCACAGTTGGTGTTCAGTCCTTTCATATTATAAGCCAATTGTTCTCAGAGTGTGGTCCCTGGACCAGCAGCACTAGCATCACCTGGGAACTTGTGAGCAATGCAGATTCCCAAGCTTCCTTGCAAAATAGGAAACTAAAAGTGAGCCCTAGAAATCTGTGCTTCAGCCATCTCTCCAGGTGTTTCTGATGTACATGAAGTTTGATTATAATTGCTATGGCAAGTTATGGGCCTAGAACTGTCTTCAAGGATGACATTGCTACTACCTATCATTCCTGAGTGGGTGTTTTGGACTAACCCTCACTTGTTCCTGGTCCTATCTTATTTGCATTTCTACCCTAGAATTGCTAGTGCAATTAAATTGTGGTGCTTTTCCAGACATCGTTGAATGGAGGGAGAGTGGAAAGGGGGCTGTAGAGAGAAAACTGACACCATAATTATCCTCTTTGCTTTAATGAATTGGGGATCCTAGAGCAGGAGACAGAGGCTGGAATGTTCAACTGGTGACAGAAACAGGGGTAGCAGCCACCCTAGTCACTGAAGCCATCGAAGACATCAAAGCAGTATTCATCATCAAACTTCTTGTTGTTGTTGCTGTTGAATGTCTTGTAGTCTTTTTCTCCACACAGACAGAAGGATGACCAGAACGTCTAGCTGGAACACAGCATACACTATCTTTGCCGCACATCTTCTCAGCAGGCATTGCATGCATCTCTCCAGGTTTGCACGTCTTCTTGCAAATTCCAGTTTTGTTTGCACACTTTTTCCCAACCCAATTACCTGCATAAAGGAATTATATAGATTATTAAGCCTAAGTATTTGTCACAGGAGAATAACATTGCAATCGTTTTTGAGCACTGATTATTCAAGTGTCTTTCCAGTTGCTTTGGCATATTTTTCCTAATCATAAACACCTGCTTTGAGGACTAAGTGAAATTTCATAAATATAGACACACACAGAATTCTTTAGAAATGTATGAGATTCTCATTTCTGAAATCAGAATTCTGTATACAAATACTAGGGGACTATTTCCCGTTATTTTAAATTGGAAAATATATAACATGTTATTATACATGAATACAAAATCTCCAACCAGTTTCCTAAAATGTAGCTAAAACACAAATAACACCTAAATAGAAGTGAAAACTATCATTTTAAAAATAAAAAATGCTCAAATAATTGATGTCATCTTTCTCACCATTACGGAAACACATATGGCTTTTGTCGTCAATTGGTGAGATTTTCAAAATGTCCTTACATGTTTCAGAGATCCTAAAAGTATATTTAGAAGGTAACTCTAGGGTTGTCTTATATATTACCTGGTTAAGAATGTCATGTCGAGTTATGGAAAGATAAATACGAAATTTTAATCTATATCTATATGCCCATATGATATTGAGATATAGGTACATTTTATAAAATTTTGAGAATAAAAAAGACATTCTATTAGGAATATATTCATTAGGGAGACATTCTTCAGGGTTTGCCTGTATACATGTACATATTATATACATATGAAAATATCTCATCACGTGGTTTAACACAGAGACCCTAGCATGATGTTCGAGCTCTTTCTTACCTTGCTTAACTCATTACTCTATTTAATCAACAAGTATATAATGAGTGTTTACCATGTCAAGAATTCTGCAAGATGCAGGGAATAAAACAATGAACAAGAAGACACGATTTGATGACCTTTCATTAAAGAGAGAGCAAAAGAAAATAAGCAAGTGAATAAACAAAGTAACTACAGATTGTGATAAGTACAATAAATGAAAGAAATAATGTAAGGTAATTGACAGCAAGTGAAGAGAGCAAAGTTTTTTGAATGCTATTACCACTACTGTTATCCATTATCAGCTGTTTAATCCTCTTCTGATGATCAACTGAGTTTTTAACTATATATATATATATATATATATATATACACACGTACATTAGAATAAACACACACACACACACACAAAGTGTAAAAAAAAAGACTACATACAAGTATGTGAAGTATGTCGATGTATGTCATTAATGTTCCAGAGACAGAAGGAGAAATGAGATAATTTAAACTCATAGAATTTCAAGGATGCAATAGGTCTGAAACATCTTTTGAGACAACAATGAGAGCTTTATAATTTCCTCTTATCCACGATCAATTTGAACATTTCTGCAAATTCTAGGGAACATAAACTACTATCTCTACAGGCAGGCTATGGAGTTTTTATATAACCCTCCACCCACTAGGAAATTATACTAAAGGTGGTTAGTTTATTTCTTTGTGCCTTATGTAAAAGGCAGGATTGAGTTCAGTGTAAAAAACAAAATCATAGGTGAATAACTCTTCTCAACATGGAGAAGGACTTTCCAAGTTAATGGAAGAATGCAAAAAAAAAAAAAAAGAAAACACCAACAGATTTGACATCATGAAAATGAAAATTATGTGTCTCCATGCACAAGTATGTTCACTGTGGCACTGTTTACAATAACAAAGACCTGGAACCAACCCAAATGCCCATCAATGATAGACTGGATAAAGAAAATGTGGCACATATACACCATGGAATACAATGCAGCCATAAAATAGGATAAGTTCATGTGCTTTGCAGGAACATGGATGAATCTGGAAACCATCATTTTCAGCAAAGTGACACAAGAACAGAAAACCAAACACTGCATGGTCTCACTCATAGGTGGGTGTTTAACAATGAAAACACATGGACACAGGGAGGGGAGCATCACACACTGGGGTCTGTTGGGGGGTGGGGTGCTAGGGGAGGGATAGTGGGGGCGGGGAGATTGGGGAGGGATAACATTGAGAAAATACCTAATGTAGGTGATGGGGGGACGAAGGCAGCAAACACTATGGGATGTGTATGTATACCTATGTAACAATCCTGTAAGATCTGCACATGTACCCCAGAACTTAAAGTATAATAATAAAAAAACAAAAATTATATGTCTCAAATAAATAATACATTTTAGAAGCAACCAATATATTTGGAAATATTTGCAAGAAATATGAAATACAAATGTTAAAAATACAAATATACCAATAGTAACCATTGGCAATATGTGCCAGTTAACTTAGAAGAAATAATACCCTTGGACCAAGCAATGGAACTTCTAAAATTTATCTATACAATCAGAGAATCTCACAGTGATATATTAATAAGATTGTACAATGTTATTTACAATAGTCACACGTTAGAAAAAATAATCCAAATGACACACAATTAAGGACTCTCCAAGTTAATATTGGTACAAAAATATGACAGAATCCTAAGAATCTACTGCAAATTGTGTTTTCAATGAATACTCAAAGACCTGTGAAAATTTTCCTGGTACAATCTTAGGTAAAAAAATAAAGTAGGTTATAAACTCATATACCAGTCAGTTACAAATGAAAAATGAAAGCAGTGATGAAATGCGGCCCATTTATTTCTAAATTGCTTTCAGTGTTCTTGTCTTGATTTTGTAAATACAAGCTACAGGATAAATTAAAAATAAGAAATGCTTGGACAAACAGAGCTGAAATCTGATATAGACTTCCAAAGTTCCCACACAGAATTTTTTTTTCTTTTCCGTTTTACAGTCCTATACGTATTTAGAAACAGCCTTCCCTATTCTGTTAACCACATCCAAGAATAAACAAAAAATCAGAGACCTTCTCTGTAAGACCAAGAAAACTGAGTGAAGTAATATTACATAATTGTTATCTTGGAAGGGAGTATCTACGACAAAAAAAGTAAAATGAGGCAGGGCTTGACTGGACTGACCCAAAGTGACAGGACAGAAGTTTGGGATTTCAAGATCATTTCTACCTTTGGAGGCAACTTTATGGGATTGGCCTTACCCTCCTCCCCAGCTCCGATCATAGATCCTGCTCTACCTAAGAGCTTTGAAGTTTCTTAGAACAGAGGTGGTTTGAAGAAGTAGGACAAATCTCAGCCCTGGTCCCAGTGAGAAGCCAGACCCCGCTTCCACAGACCACTTAGAAGAAACAGGGACTCCGTGTGCAGGACCCTGTTCTAGGCCAGTGTTTTTTCTTCCCCGAGATTCTATTTACCTGAGACCAATTGGGCCAGGAGCATAAAAACTGCAAGGGTGAACAGCAAGGACTTCATCAGGAGGCAGTGCATTCTATAGAGTCCAGAATTCTCTATTCAGTATGTCTCTGAACACAGATTTTTATTGTCCTTCTTAGCTGGGGTTGGGCTCAGCCAGTAAACTGGGAGGATATGGGGTATTGTGCCAACATAACTTCAATCTATTGGCCAGCAACTCTAACTGAGGCATCACTGTTCAAGAGTCCTGTGCTAGGCATGCCTTGGGGGAAGAATAAAGTCTTAGACTAGAAGTTGCAAACTCTGCTGAAGTGTATGGCAATTCAGAAAGAAAGGATTACAGAAAGAATTTATGCTGCTCTACCACGGCTGGGTACTCATAGCTGTTTTTTGTTGTTGTTTTTTTTCCCCACAACCTCCTGTGTTAGTTCTATCAGGGTTCCTCTTACTGCATGTAGCAGTTTGTTCATCTCTCTGTCTCTCCACCTAAAATACAATGTCTTTCTGAACACTTATGACATATTATTCATATATATATAATACATAAAATTCTTTTCTTTTCTACATTATTCTTTTCAGAGAAGAATATAAGCAATTGTTTTTTAACTGACCAAATTAATACTTTGTTGATGATCTGGAAATTTAGAAAGTCATTTTATAAAGAAATAAATAAGTGCTCAAAGATAAATGCACAAAGAAGTCTTTAGATCTACATCTTAGTTCTTCTACAGCATAGCATAAAATAAAGTACATCCATATGATTTAATTCTGTGCTTCTGTTAAAAAGAGGGCAGCAGATTTTATTTTACTAAACATTTTTTGAGTGAAAAGGCAACATTTTAGAACAACATGCATAGTAATAATTCTAATTTATGTGAAAAAGTTGTGTCTGTGTATATAAGTAAATGCATGAACTAAAAATGCAAGTCACATGTCATTCTAATAAAAGTAGTTTTCTCTGGATGGGACTGAGTTTAAGTTGGCATCCAAAGAAAATTTTATTTGTGTTAAAGATTTTTTTTGAGTCCCTGACTATGTTGTGACTGGAAGCTATAAGGTCCTAGAGGTTTTGTTCTCTGTGAGTTTTTATTTTTTTATTTCCAAATTATTGAGATGTAATTGTTATACATTGAACTGCATTATTTAGAATGTATAATTTGATGAAGTTGGCAAATGATGCACTAGTGAAACCATTACCATAATCAGCATAATGTATATACCCTTCACTCTCAAAATGTTTCTCATACCTCTTTGGTATCTACTGTTTCCTCTTCCCTTCTTTCCCTCTACCTCCATGATACCCAGGCAATGACTGACTTACTCTTTGTTCTCAGTTTAGCAGGATATAACATTTGTGTTTGACAGCTTTTTTTTCTTTAAGAAGCCCCAAAATTGGGCCCAATCTCTTCTGGCTTGTAAGGTTTCTGCTGAGAAGTCCACTGTTACTCTGATAGAATTTCCTTTATAGATGACTACATGTTTTTCTCTTGCTGATTTTTGATTTTTTTTCATTCATGTTGACTTTAGATAGTCTGATGACTATATTTCTTAATGAAGTCTGTCTTGCAAATGTATCATCCTGGCATTCCTCGAGGCTCTTGTATTTACATGTCTAAATCTCTAGCAAAACTAAAGAAGTTTTCCCCAATTACTTCCTCAAACAGTTTTTCCAAACTCTCAGTTTTTCTCTTCCCTCTGAGTACCTGTGACTCATAGGTTCAGTTACTTTACTTATGAGTACTTTACATAATCTTACGTAATCTCATACTTCTTGAAGGCTCTGTTCATTTTTTAAATTCTTTTTTCTTTATTTTTGTCTGACTGGGTTAATTCAAAAGAGACTTGTCTTCAAGTTCTTAAACCCTTTCTTCTGCTTGGTTTAGTCTATTGTTAGAGCTTTCAACTATATTTTGTAATTTCTTAAATGAATTTTTCATTTATGGAAGTTCATTTAAAAAAACCTATTTAGGCTGGGCACAGTGGCTCACAACTGTAATCCCAGCATTTTGGGAGGCCAAGGTGGGCAGATCACTTGAGGTCAGGAGTTTGAAACCAGCCTGGCCAACATGATGAAATCTTGTCTCTATCAAAAATACAGAAAAATTATCTGGACATAGTGGCACACATCTGTAGTTCCAGATTCTCAGTAGGCTGAGGCAGGAGAATCACCTGAACCCCAAAGAGGGAGGTTGCAGAAAGCCGAGATCGCACCACTGCACTCTGGCCTGGGCAACAGAGCAAGACCCAATCTTAAAAATATAAATAAATAAATAAATAAACAACAGAGAAAACTATTTTTAAAAAATCTATCTCTTTAGTAGATTTTTCATTTATATTCTGAATTTTATTTCTGATTTGTATCGATTATTTACTATCTCTTGGACCTCACTGAATATATGCTTGATCTTTGTTAAAAATCAATATTTTGAATTCTTTGTTTGGTATTTCAAAGATTTCATTTTGGTTAGGGTTCATTGTGAAAGAGTTAGTGCAATCCTTTGGGGTGTTGTAACACTGTTTTTTCATACTTCCAGAATTATTTCTTGGGTTCCTTCTCATTTGGATCAACTACCTGTTCTTATTTTTTAATTTACTTTCATTTGGTCAGGACTTTTTCCCCCTTGAGGATGTGATTATAATATATATATTGTGTAGGGTCATTTGGCTTTGGTTCTGGGTGCTTTCAGTGGCAAAGACTCTGTATGAGTTTCTTGATTATAGATAGCCTTTGTGTGGTGGCTTTCTCAAATGCTGGTTGTAGTAGTGATGTACTGGACTAGGCTCACTGCCTCCTACAGAGCCAGAGTGCAGAAGTCTCAGGAAGCTTAACTTGTTTTCCTGTGCTGTGCACTTGTGTTAGCCAATTTTTTATTGGGTTGTGCAGTTAGATCTCCAGCCCAGTACGTGTTGCTTACGAATAAAATCTGGGCAGAAGCAGGTGGATATATGCTTGATCTTTGTTTACTGGGAGAAGCTCTCTGTTGCCTCAGGCAATGGGCAGATCTATGGAATACACACTGGCCTGAGCTCCCTGCTCAGCCCCTAAGGGGAGGATAAAGCTGAGTGGAGCTGAACTGTCAAACCTGCCTTCAAATAGCTCATTGGCAGGCACAAGCACCAGCCCTTGCAGTGACAGGGAGAATGGCATGTACTCTGTATGAATTCCTTGGTTATAAATAGTCTTCTTGTGGTGACTTTCTCAAATGCCAGTTGTAGTAGTGATGTACTAAGCATGTGATGAAGCTCACAGTCTCCTGCAGATCTTGGGAAGAGGTCTTAAGAAGCTTATCTTATTCTCAAGCACTGTGGACTCATGTCAACACATCTTCTATTGGGTTGTGCAGTTTGACCTCCAGGCCAGTAGGTGACACTTGCAGCAAGAGCTGAATATGGTGGTAGCAGAGAGTTTATATTTTATCTTTGTTTACTAGGAGAAACACTGTTGTCTCAGGAAATGGTCTGTCTGTGAATGCATAGCGGCATGGGCTCCATTCTCAGCCCCCAACTGAGGGCAAAGTTGGGCACAGCTGGACAAGGCAGGCCTGCCCTCAGGTTTCCCAATGGCAAGCACAATCATTAGTCCTGATGGGAGTGTGGAGGAATTATGTAGACTTTTTATGATTTCCTTGTTACAAATAGCTTTACTGTAGTGGCTCTCTCAAATGCCAGCTGCAGTAGTAATGTACTGAACAGCTAAGTGGGCTCAGGTATCTTGGATAGCTGGGGCATTGTGAGGAATGGTGGCAGCTGAGGTCATGGAAGCTTATATCCTACCTGAACATACTGCAATTGTCTCTTGCTCACTTTTGGTTTCTGTGTCATGAAGTATCTTTTTCTATCACTTTATTATCAGTCTATGTATCTTAACAGGTGAAGTGAGATTCTTGTAGGCAATATATTTTGGGTCACTTTTTTAAAAAATTCATTCAGTCAGGTCTATATGTTTTCACTGGAATATTTAATCCACTTACAGTCAAACTTACTATTTATATATGAGGACTTTTTCTTGTCATTTTGGTAATTAGTTTTTGGTTGTTTTATATACCTTTTTTTTTCCTCTCTTTTATTATTTATAATTATGGTTTAGCGTTTTTCTGTAGTGGTAACATTTGAGTCTTTTCCTCATTTGTGTGTTTGCTCTAACAATGGGTTATACTTTTCTGTGTTAAACAAAATCAGAAAAGAAAAAAGGGGACATCACAAATGATACCACAGAATACAAAAGATCATCAGAGATTATTATAAACAATGATACACTAACAGACAGGAAAATCTAGGAGAAAAGGTAAATTCCTGGACACATACCAGCCACCAAGATTAAATCTGGAAGAAACAGAAATTCTGAACAGACCAATAATGTGCAATAAGATTGAATTAGTAATAAAAAATCTCTGAATAAATGCCCAGGATCAGATGGATTCACTGATGTACCAAGTTCTACCAAATGTATAAATAGTTAACATGAATCCTTCTCAAACTATTCCAAAAAATTGAAGAAGAGGGAATTCTCCCTATAGCATTCTATGAGAATTACTCAGATACCAAAGCCTGACAAGAACACAACAAAATGAAAGGAGCTACAGGCCAAAATCCCTGATGAACATAGATGCAGAAATCCTAAACAAAATGCTAGCAAGTTAAATCCAACAGCACATCAAAAAGATAATATATGATAATCAAGTGGAATTTATCCCAGAGAAGCAAAAATGGTTCAGCATATGCCAATTGATAAACATGATACATCAACAAAATGAAGGACGTAAACAATATGATCATCTGAATAGATGCAGGAAAAGGCATTTGATAAAACTCAACATCACTTCATGGTAAATTTCAACAAACTAGGCAAAGAAAGAACATACCTCAACATAATAAAGGTCATATATGACCAACACACAGCTAACATCATATTGAATGGGGAAAGGTGATAAGCCTTTCCTTTAAGAACTGGAATAAGACAAGATGCCCACTTTCATCATTCCCATTCAACGTAGTACTGGAAGTCCTAGCCAGAGCAATTACACCAAAGAAGAAATAAATAGTATCTAAATGGGAAAGAGGAAGCTAAATTATCCATCTTTGCAGATTACATAATTTTATTTAAAGAAACCTGAGGACTCCTCCAGAAAACTCTGAGAACTGATAAACAAATTCAGTAAAGTTGCAGAATGCAAAATCAACACTAAAAAATCAGTAGTATTTTTATATGCCAATAATGAACAAGCTAAAGAAGAAATCAATAAGGTAATTCCAGCTACAAAAAATACCTAAGAATAAATTTAACCAAGGAGGAGAAAGATGTCAACAAGGAATACTCCAAGACACAGATGAAAGAAATTGAAGAGGACACAAAAAAATGGAAATGCCTCTTAGGCTCATGAAAAGGAAGAACTAATTTTGCTAAAATGACCATGTTTTCCAAAACAATCTACAGCTTCAATTCAATTCTTGTAGAAATACTAATGACATTTCTCACATAAATAGAAAAATTAATCCTGAAACCTATATGAAACCAAAAAACCAAAATAGCCAAAGCAATTCTGAGACAAAAGAGCAAAGCTGGTGGCATCACACTACCTGCCTTCATAATATATTACAAGGCTATAGTACTTAAAGCAAACAGTATGATATGGGTACAAAAATGAATGTATAGGTCAATGGAACAGAATAGAGAATCCAGAAATAAATTCACGTATTTTCAGCCAACTGATTTGCAGCAAAGGCACCAAGAACTTCCACTGGGGAAAGGACACACTCTTCAATAAGTAGTCCTGGGAACTGGACATTTATATGCAGAAGAATAAAACTAGACCCCTATCCATCATCACATAAAATATTCAACTCAAAACAGATTAGAGACTTAAACCAAAGACCCAAAACCATAAAACTACTAAAAGAAAACACAGGGGAAACACTCCAGGACTGGTCTAGGCAAAGATTTTATGGCTAAGACCTTAAAAGCACAGGCAACAAAACCAAGAACAGACATCTGGAACTGTATCAAACGCAAATAAGCAAGGGACTAAACCGAAAACAAAAACCAAAACAAACAAAAAAACCCAGAAACAGAAACAAATAATCTCCTTGAAAAAATGAGCAAAGAACATGAGCAGACATTTCTCAAAACATATGCAAATGGTCAACATATATATGGAAAAAAGCTCAATATCAGTAGTCATCAGGGAAATGCAAATCAAAACACTGTTTGATGCTCTGTTTTTAGGCACATACACATTAAGGATTGTTGTGTCTTCTTGGAGAAATAACCACTTTATTATTAGGATAAGGTAAGATGTTTTTTCTTCTGTCTTCTTTCAAGATTCTAGCTTTATATTTTGTTTTATGCAGCTGGAATACGATCTGACTAGGTATAGTTTTGTTTATTTGCATTTATCCTGCTTGGTATTCTTTGAGCTTCTTGGATCTGAGGTTTGATGTTTGATATTAATCTGGGGAGAAGTTTTTTTTTCATTTTAGTCTTTTAAGTTTTTTTTTCTTTCTTTTTATTTTACTTTAAGTTCTGGGATACATGTGCAGAATGTGCAGGTTTGTTACATAGGCATACATGTGCCATGGTGGTTTGCTGAAACTATCAACCCATCATCTAGGATTTAAGCCCCACACACATTAGATATTTGTCCTAATGCTCTCCCTCTCATTGTTTCCTACCTAACAACAGGCCCTGGTGTGTGACATTCCCTTCCCTGTGTCCATGTGTTCTCATTGTTCAACTCCCATTTATAAGTGAGAATGTGCAGTGTTTGGTTTTCTGTTCCTATGTTAGTTTGCTGAGAATTTTGGTTTTCAGCTTCATCCACATCCCTGCAAAGGACATGAACTCATTCTTTTTTATGGCTGCATAGTATTCCATGGTGTACATGTGCCATATTTTCTTTATCCAATCTATCATTTATGGGCATTTGGGTTGGTTCCAAGTCTTTGCTATTGTAAATAGTGCTCCAATAAACATACGCATGCATGTGTCTTCATAGTAGAATGATTTACAATCCTTTGGGTATATAAAGCCTTTGGGATTGCTGGATCAAAGGCATTTCTGGTTCTGTATCCTTGAGGAATCGCCACACTGTCTTCCACAATGGTTGAACTGATCTACACTCCCACCGAAAATTTTCAATTGTTGTTTTAATATTTTTTCTGTTTCTTTCTCTTTCTTCTCCTTCTAGTACTCCCATTGCATGTAGGTTACAGCTTTTGCAGTTGTCCCTCAGTCCTTGGATATTCTTTACCTTTTTTTGTCTTTATATTCTTTGCTTTTCAGCGAGTAAAGATTTTACAGGCCAAAAGTGAAATAGATCAATACAGAGAATAAGTTGGATATACAAGCTACTTTTGATGGCTTTGCAAATTTTGGACTAACTATATTAATATCTGATGTATTTGACTCTAAGACAAGCAGTATTTTCTAGAGATAATGGAGGCCATTTCATAATGATGAAAGGGTCAATTCATTAGAAAGACATGATGTATGTAATCATAGAACTTAAAAATACGTGAAGTAAAGACGGAGAAAAGTACATTGAAAATAGACAAATCCACAATTAATTAGAAATTTTATCATTCACTGTTGGTTATTGTTAGCATAGCTAGACCAAACATTTAGTAAGAATGTAGCAAATCTGAATAATACTACCAACCACCTCAATCTAATTAACATGTATAGAACACTACATCCAATAACTACAGAATACCCACTTTTTTCACATGCACATGGAATGTTCACTGAGATAGAAAAGTGTTGATTCTTTAAAGAAGTCTCTATAAATGTCAAAACATTAAAATATTGCAGAAATAATTGAAAAATAGCAATCAATTAAAAATATGGTATCTAGAAAAATATCGGTATTAAGTTGGAAACCGATAAAAATAAAATGTTAGAAAACATACAAAATATTTTTAAATTAACTAGCATACTTTTATGATATAAAAGTATTTAAAATATAATTTAAAATTTAAAAAGTATTATTTAAAATTATTTAAAAGCCATGTGTTAAAGATAAAATTATAATAATTAATATATATATTGAATTGAAAGATGTTAAAATACAACATTTTATAATGTATGAAATACAGTTCCTGCCTTGCTTAATAGAAAATCTTTAGCTGTAGATGCATATCATCAAAGAAGAAAGGTTTACAAACAAGATTTTTTTTTCCTACCTAGTAGGGTTCCTACTAGGAATGCAAGACCATCATTCTCAGCAAACTGACACAAAAACAGAAAACCAAACACCATATGTTCTCACTCATAAGTGGGTGTCGAACAATGAGAACACACGGACACAGGGAGGGGAACATCACACACTGGGGCCTGTTGGAGGGTGGGGGAGCTAGGGGAGGGATAGCAGGAGGTGGGGGGATTGGAGAGAAATAATATTAGAAGAAATACCTAATATAGATGATGGGGGGATGGATGCAGCAAACCGTCATGGCATGCGTATACCTATGTAACAATCCTGCATGATCTGCACATGCACCTCAGAACTTAAAGTATAAAAAATAAAATAAAATAGTAAATCAATGTATAGAGAGTTAGTTGGCCACGTGTTGTGGCTCATGCCTGTAGTCTCAAAACTTTGGGAGGCCAAGGTGGACAGATCACAAGGTCAGGAGTTCAAGACCAGCCTGGCCAATGTGGTGAAACTTCATCTCTACTGAAAATACAAAAACTAGCCAGGCATGGTGGTGCACACCTGTTGTCCCAGCTACTCAGGAGGCTGAGGCAGGAGAATTGCTTGAACCCAGGAGACAGAGGTTCCAGTGAGCCAAGACCGCGCCGCTGGACTCCAGCCTGGGCTATAGAGGGAGACTCCGACTCAAAAAAAAAGAGTGAGTTATAGTATTCTCTTATTATCATTTTATTTTATTTCCACAGGGTCTTTAGTGATATCCTTTGTTTTAGTCCACATGCTGGTAATTTGTGTCTTTATTTCTTGGTCTTGCTAAAAGTTTGTCAGTGTTATTGATCTTTTCAAAGAAGCTGCTTTTTATCTCACTGATTTTCACTGTTGTTTTTCTGTTTCCAATTTTATTGATTTGTGCTGTTATCTATATTATGTTCTTTCTTCTGCTTACTTGCTTACTTTGCATTTAATTTGTTCTTATTTTTCTAATTCAGGCAAGAGCTAACATTTTTCTTCTTTTGTAATGTAAGCATTCATTGCTCTAAATTTCTCTCTTGGCACTTCTTTAGAGCAAATTATGACTATGTTATTTGTTTATATGTTCATTTTCATTTAATCTAATACATATTTTATTTTTATTGAGACTTCTCTTTGACTTGGAAGTATGTTGTGTAATTTCCAAGTGTTTGTAGGTTGTCCACTGTATTTCTGGTATTGATTTCTAGTTTGATTTCACTGTGTCAATCATATAGAGAATACATTTTGATTTAAATTCTTTTTAATTGGTTGAGTCTCTTTTTTTTTTTTTTTTTAGCCTAGGATACAGTCTATCTTAGTATACATTCACTGAGCTCAAAAAGAATATTTTTTCTGCTGTAGTTGAGTGGAACACTCTTTAAATGTCACTTGGATCCTGTGGTTAATGTTGTTTAGTTCTTCTATTACAGTTACTGATTTTCTTGCTGTTCTATCAATGCTGAGAACTGGGCGGTGATATCCCAATTGTGTTTTTGTTTACTTCTCTCTTTTAACTCTCTCATTTATTGCCTCAGATATTTTGCAGCTTTGTTTTTTTGGAGCATACAAATTTAGGTTTGCTGTATCTTTTGGTGGATTGGAACTTTTGTCACTATGTAATGACTTTTTTTATGCTGATGTTCTGAAGTCTACTTTAGCTGGCGTTAATGTAGTCACTCCTGAAAACGTTTTATTAATATTTGTATGGTATAGCTTTTTCCATTCTTTTACTTACAGTCTATGTCATTATATTTGATGTGAGCTTCTTGTAGATATCATATTATTGGGTCACTTAAAAACATACTTTGCCAATATTCATCTTTTAATTTGTGTGTTTAGGTCATTTAAATTTAAATAAATTATTGATATGTTAATGCTTAAATCTTTCATTTTGTTTTTGTTTCCTTTTGCTTGTCTTATTTTTCCTGTCATTTGTGACATATTTTTCCATAGATTAGAATTCCATATTCATTTATCTGTAATATTTTTAAGTGTACCTCTTTGCATAGCTTTTGTAGAGACTGTTCTGTGTTACATTACATATCTATAACTTATCACAGTCTCCCTTTATATCTCTCTGATAACCCCCCCATTACTATTATAATCAACTGAAATATTTTACTCCACCTACATTGAGAATCACAGTAGAGGGATATTTTTTGCTGTTTCTGTCAAAAATAGTTTAGAAAACTAAAAAATAAGTTAAAAAAGCTTATTGCATTTTTGATGTTTTTGTTCTTTCTCTGCTTTTTCCTTTAAGTTCCAAGATTCCTTTAAAAAAAACAACAACTTTATTTCACTGTGGAGGACTTCCTTTAGCCATTCTTTTAGGTATATCTACTAGTGACTCCCCCTCCTTTTTTTTTTTTTTTTTCCAGTTTTCCTTAAACTGGGAATGTGTTTATTTGGTCCTTATTCTTGAAGGATATTTTCTTGGACATAGATATCTGGGTAGAGATTTACTATTCTCAAGAGAGAAGAAAACTACATGTTTTAAACTTAAGAGAGTTTAATTCTCAATTATATTCTATCTATAATCCATGATATACCGGTTAGAAAGCATAATAGGCTGTCATATGAAACAGAAAAACATGAAAAATGTGTTTTGTTCATTTATTACAAATTCAGATTTTAT
The DNA here is from genome assembly GCF_009761245.1 of Sapajus apella. NCBI lineage: Eukaryota > Metazoa > Chordata > Mammalia > Primates > Cebidae > Sapajus > Sapajus apella. Next base: position 11,920,454 of record NW_022436973.1, on the reverse strand, counting down.
TTTTCTTATATAACATAAAGTCCATAGATTCTATAACAGCTTCACCATGCTAATCACCCTCTACTCTTCTGTTCACATGCTCTTACCCAGTGTTTTTGCCTCATTGTTGTAGATGGCAGCATTACCTCCAGCATTATGACCATGTTCCAAACAGGAGGAAGTGGAATGCCAAAGTCAAGTGGGTGTCAACCACTTGAATATTTGGATCACTCATCTCTCCCATTAGTAATTTTTCCCAGAGACCCCACCAAAAACACATATCCTGTTTAAATATCATTGCCAAAAATTGTGTCACATTCCATAACTGTGCATTTAGGAAGTTTGGAACAGTGGCTTATGTAAGTACACTGTTGAACCCAAACCAACATTCTGACATAATACAGTGTAATAAGGGGCAAATAAACAGAAATGCCAAGGGCACATTCATGCCTCAGCAGATCTCACTCAGTTCTCCAAGAAGGGTGGCACATCCTGCAGGGCCAAACTAATGATCCCTTTCTTGGAACATGAAGATCTGATTGTACTGGTAGCCTGGAGGCATATCCCATGAATTGTGGAACATCATAGATGTTTAGGAGAGAAACTTCATGTTCATGCCACCATCCATTAAAGGAGCAGGCTAAAGAAGTGGAGGATAAAAGAACTTTGATGACTGGTGATAAATGCCACTACTGCTCATTTAAGTCAGCTGAAGAATTCAACAGCTGAAAATATCAACCTATATCCCCTGGAGTATATAGGGGCTTCTCCATAACTCTGCCATCCTAGGATACAATATATTAATATTTTAATCCTAAATGGATTAAATATACAGACACAATACATTGTTAGTGTTGATGAAAAAATATTCAGAGTTAATAATATTCATGCAAGCTACCTATTGCCCTGCTCATTCCTCTGGTCCCTGTTCCAACTAGGCTTTTTTGTTGTTGTTATTTAGCTTTGTTTTAGTAAACAATTGATACAAATAGGCTAATTCCCTTCAAAAGTATCCAATCTGAGATTAATTATTTTAGCACTTAAATAAGGATACTATAAGATAAATGGAAGAAATATGTGTGATAAACAGAAGATGATCAAATAATGCTCCTCTAAAATAATGTCATAAAATAGAACATTAAATTACTTATTATTTAATAGTCTTAGGCTGCTACATTTGTCTACCTTAGAGTTTATCTTTTTTTAATGCTGCAATAGATGAGGGTGTATCGTAACTATATTTTGTCTCTGGAACATTTATTCTTTCTTCTATGATGTGAACTGGTTGCTTCCTATGCAGCCTACAGAGCTGTCATCTTAGAATTTTGTTTTACTAATCACCTGAGTTGGTACAAATATTCCTGGAAATTATGTTTTCATTTTTTTAGTTAGTTACTTTTTCTGCCTAGGTGATGACCTCTAAAGAAAGACTATGAGAAATAAACTTCAATATTATGCATTCCAGCAAACATGTCTTTTCTATCTTCACAGTTCAAACATTTTAAAACAAAAGCTGTGGACAAGTTTGCACACATAAAATGGCTCTCTCTATATATAGATATAGATACAGATATAGATATAGATATAAATATATATATATTATATACATAAAATATAAATAGGCAAGCTAGGCTAGCTATCTGTGAAAAATCTTTAATATGACTGAAAATAAATGAAGAAAGTCACATTAGAAGAACTATTACTTAGGAGTTGGAGAGAGTTTCAAGAGTGTATTTCATCCATAACACAATAACATCATGCTATGTTAGGAGAAGTAGTAAGCTTTTGGAAATTAGAAAAATAATTAAGTAACAGCCATATTTGAAGATAAAGTGAGAAAATCTTTGAAGTCCAAAAACAAGTAGAAAGTATGAGCAAAATATGTAAGACACAGATTGTCCATTCAGGAGAGCCAATCTCTGATTAATAAGATTTTCAAAGAGAAGGGGAAAAAATTAAAGAAAAAGAATTACAAAAAGCTACATAAATTTGAAAAGATAATAAATCTTATTATTTTTCTAGAAATACTCTAAGAAACACTATTCCAGAAAGTAAATAAAAATTGTCATCTAAATGAAATGACAAAGAAAGAGAAAAGCTGAAAACAGTCAGAGAGAAAAACAGAAATCACACTTTTGATAGAATAATTGTTACACTGACAGGTGATTTTTCCCAGAAATAATAGAAGCCATAATCCAATGGACTGAGTTCTTCAACATATTTTTAAAAGTAAATGCCATCCTAGAAATCCATATTTATGAAAATATTTTTAGAAGAAAATATAAATACAACCTTTTCAGATAGAGAGAGACATCAGCAGATCTCATGAAAGGAAATTCTAAGGGATGTTCTTTAGTTTAAAAAATGACCACATATGGAAAGTATGTGATGAAGAGGCAATAAAAAATGGGATAAAAGTGGATTAAACTGGCAGAATTAAATAAAAATGTTTTATAAGATTTAAAAACATAATAAAACATCAAAAGTCTGAAAATAGAATCAATTGAGAGTTAAATAGAATTAAAGTGGTCTATGTTCCATGTTATTCAGAGATTGGTAAATCTATGGATTAATTCTAGTTGCTAGACTGGATGAAAAATTAGATGCTATTTACAACAGATAAATGTAAAAACAAGATATGGAGAAGATTGAAAGTAGAAATATGGGGAAAAAAACTTAACATGCAAATACCAACAAAAGGAAGTTATTCTACTTCTTCGTAGCGAACAAAATAGTATTTAAGGCAAAAATTATCTTAGCAGAAAATGAGTTACTTTATAATGATAACTTGTTGGATTCACCCAGAAAATAGAACTATCTATAATTGTCATGTGTGCAATAATATTGTCTTAGTATTATAATATATGAAAGTAAAATAAAGCAATAGACTATAAACTGGAGGCAGGTAAAATGGAGTTGTATTCCATGAATTGCCTGAGGAGAAATACAAGTTTTTGGTTCATATTAGAAATTGATAGGTTAAGAATGTATGTCTTTATTTCTAGAGTGATGATGAATAGAAAAGGAGAATAAATTAAAGACTAGTGAGGAAGAAAATAAAAAAGAACATTTAGTGTACACAGAAAGATTAAAAGAAAGGAGAAAAAATAGAAATATAGAAAACTCAGGGAAAATATAAATCATGTTAAACAATGATTGTGTTGGCCAAACGCAACAGCAATTAAGATTAAATTGGATTGAGAAGTTTTGCTCTTAGGGAGAAATTAATAAAGTCACAGAAAAGCAATGCCTTTGATGCAAAACCTAGAAAAACTTGATTTTGTTAAAATAATATTTCCAAAGCATTAGAGAACCAGAGAAATTACTGGTATCAGAAGAGTTGATATTCTAAAGAGAGAACAGGACAGGCTTTCTGTTTCTGGAGGAGGCCAATAATTGCCAGCCATTTCCTCCCTGGGTGCCTTTGTCAGTTTGGGACAGACTGGAAGTGAAGCTTGGCCCAGAAAGAAAGGCTCTCTGGGAAGTAATTGAATCAGCCAAACTAGCGGAGATTCTATGAATTACAAATTGGACTTTCAGGTGCCCCACATTTTCGTTCCCCCAATGGAGCATTGGAACACTAGAGCTTTGTGAGAGGTTGGAAAGCTCAGCTGAAACTTTTGAAAGGCAATAGGAGATTTCTCGTACTCTTGCAGTGCATAAGAAACAGATATGATAGTGACATGGAGCCTACCTCAAACACATAGACGGTCTCCCTTTTACTGAGAAACAGGAACAAACTAGGTATAGGTGGAATCATTACTAGCACTGAAACCCAGCCCTGAACCAGCTTAATGCCTTGTTATATTGAATTAATCATGTCCTCATCTCTTTGCTATCTGGAGAAAAGGAGAACTTTTTATACTGAAAGATAACATCACCTGGAGTCTCCAAAACCCATTTGCCCAATGTTTGGCATACAATAAAAATAACATACCATAAAATGAAACTTATAAGCAATGGACAAAAACAAAAAGAAAAAAGATAAAATTAGTGTAGCAGTCATTACTTGTGAGATCAGTTTCTTGAACACAGCAGATGGATGGGTCTTATTTTATTGCCCAACTTGCCACTCTGTGCCTTTAAGTGGGGTGTTAAGATCATTTACATTCAAGGTTAATATTGTTATGTGAGATTTTGATCCTGTCATGAAATTGTAAGCTGGTTGCTTTATCATTCCTATTGTGTAATAGCTTTAAAGGATCTGCGTGCTACGTACTTAGGTGTGGTTTTGTGGTAGAAGATATTGTTCTTCATCTTTATATTTAGAACTCCCTTAAAGATCTTTTGGAAGGCTGGCCTAGTGGCAATGAATTGCTTTAGCAATTGCTTGTCTGAAAATGATCTTATTTCTCTTTCAATTATAAAGCTTAGTTTAGCAGGGTATGAAATTCTTACTTGGAGTTTCTTTTCTTTGAGAATTAAATAGTCCCTCAGTCTCTTCTCCATTGTAGGATTTCTGCTGATAAGTCTGCTGTTAGCCAGATGGGCTTCCCTTTGTACCTCATCTAACACTTTTCTCTAGCTGCCTTCAATGTTTTTTCTTTAGGGTGTCGATTTTAGATATTTCCTAGCTTCTCTTTTGGGCATTTAGTGCTATAAATTTCCCTCTAGACACTGCTTTAAATGTGCCCCAGAGATTCTGGTATGTTGTGTCTTCATTCTCATTGGTTTTGAAGAACATCTTTATTTCTGCCTTCATTTCATTACTCTATCCAATAGTCATTCGGGAGCAGGTTGTTCACTTTCCATGTAGTTGTGCACTTTTGAGTGATTTTCTTAATCCTGAGTTCTAATTTAATTGCACTGTGGTCTGAGAGACTGTTAGGATTTCCGTTCTTTTGCATTTGCTAAGGAGTGCTTTACTTCCAATTATGTGGTCAATTTTAGAATAAGTGAGATGTGGTGCTGAGAAGAATGTATATTCTGTGGATTTTGGGGTGGAGAGTTCTGTAGATGTCTATTAGATCTGCTTGGTCTGGATCTGAGTTCACGTCCTGGATATCCTTGTTAATTTTCTATCCCGTTGATCTGTCTAATATTGACAGTGGGTGTTAAAGTCTCCCACTATTATTTTGTGGGAGTCTAAGTCTCTTTGTAGATCTCTAAGAACTTGTTTTATGAATCTGGGTGCTCCTGTATTGGGTGCATATATATTTAGGATAGTTAGCTCTTCTTGTTGAATTGATCACTTTACCATTACATAATATCCTTCTTTGTCTTTTTTGACGTTTGTTGGTTTAAAGTCCGTTTTGTCAGAGACTGGGACTGCAACCCCTGCTACTTTGTGCTTTCCATCTGCTTGGTAAATTTTCCTCCATCCCTTAATTTTGAGCCTATGTGTGTCTTTGCACATGCAGTGGGTATCCTGAATACAGCATACCAATGGGTCTTGACTCTATCCAATTTGCCAATCTATGTCTTTTAACCGGGGGCATTTAGCCCATTTATGTTTAAGGATAATAGTGTTATGTGTGAATTCAATCCATATTTAATAAACAGTGCTAAGAAAATTGGCTATCCATATGAAGAAAACTGAAATTGGACTCCTTCTTTATACCTTATACAAAAGTTAACTCAAGATAGATTAAAGACTTAAACGTAAAACCCAAGACCATAAAAACCCTAGAAGAAAACCTAGACACTACCATTCAGGACATAGGCATGGGCAAAGACTTCATGATAAAAATGCCAAAAGCAATTGCAAAAAAAGCCAAAATTGTCAAATGGGATCTAATTAAATGAAAGAGCTTCTGCACAGCAAAAGAAACTATCATCAGAGTGAACACACAACCTACAGAATGGGAGGAAATTTTTACAATCTACCCAGCTAACAAAGGTCTAATATCCAGAATCTATAAGGAACTTAAGCAAATTTACAAGAAAAAACAAACACTTCCTTCGATAAGTGGGCAAAGGATGTGAACAGATCCTTCTCAAAAGAAGACATCTATGCAGTCGACAAACATATGAAAAAAAGCTCAACATCCCTGATAATTAGAGAAATGCAAATCGAAACCACAATGAGATACTATCTCATGCCAGTCAGATGGTGATTATTAAAAAGTCAAGAAACAATAGATGCTGGCAAGGCTGTGGAGAAATAAGAATGCTTTCAAACTGTTCATGGGAATGTAAATTAGTTCAACCATTGTGGAAGACAGTGTGGTGATTCCTCAAGGATCTAGAACCAAAATTATCATTTGACCTAGCAATCCCATTACTGAGTATATGCCCAAAGGAATATAAGTCATTCTATTATAAAGACACATGCACATGTATGTTTACTGCAGCACTATTTACCATAGCAAAGACATGGAACCAACCCAAATCCACATCAATGATAGACTGGTTAAAGAAAAGTGATACATAGAACCATGGAATACTATGCAGCCATAAAAAATGAGATCATGTCCTTTGCAGGGACAGGGATGAAGCTTGAAGCCATCATCTTCTGCAAACTGACATAGGAACAGAAAACCAAACACCACGTGTTCTCACTCATAATTGGGAACTGAACAATGAGAACACATGGACACAGGGAGGGGAACAACACACACTGGGGCCAGTGAGGGTGTGGGGGGAAGGGGAGGGAGAGCATTGAGACAAATAGCTAATGCATGTGGGACTTAAAACCTAGATTATTTGGGTTGATAGGTGCAGCAAACCACCATGGTACATGTATACCTATGTAGCAAACCTACATGTTCTGCACTTGTATCCTGGAACTTAAAGTTAAAAAAAGCTAATCAACTTTATAGTCAATAACTGCTTCTCTGTACTATCATAGAAGACACTTACTGACCCATCTGTTGCCATACAAAAAGCACTCACATGCCTACAGCCATACAAAGCAGAGAAACACTGCACACAATTAGCATTCACGGACAGAACGGGGACCTGAAGAGGCATTTTATGAGGCTGCCATAATTGGAAGTTGGACTTCTAAGTGGAAAGAACATTGGAAAAGTAAATAGAATTTGAGATGCACCTTTTCATTTAATGTGATGTACTGTCAAGACAAGTCCCACTTTTATCTCTACCCAGTTAGATCAGTGTTTGTGCTAAATGAAAGAATTAGCTTCTAACTCTAACTCTTAGTTACCAGCTAGAACCTTAAACAAAATTTGATGTCATGACACAGAAAAGTACTTAGGGTCAGAACTTGCAATAAAAGGTGGAGGGTAGAGAAGGGAACATTTGTCTGGAACCCTTTCTATATGCTTTTTTATGTTCTCCTAGATATGATAGCAGTGGACCAGGCACTCTTAAAGTAAAAATTCTTGTCTTAGTCATAATAGGCAGCTCCAAACAATGGTGTTTGTTTTTGGTTTTTGGCATGGAAAAACACATAGACACACAAATGTTCAGGTGAGATAAAATTTAGCTTACATATTTTAGTACATCAGAGGAAGACAGACGAAGAACTTAAGTCCAATTAAGAGAATCCTTGTATCTTCTATACATTTCTGTCTACACATTTCTAATTGTAAGGCAACTATCTTGGCTGTTGTTTTGGTAGTAGCAATCATGTCCATCCTAATTGTCATCCAATCCCTGATGGAATTTTCCTGGTGAAATTGGATTGGTAGAATAAACTCTTTGGATATTATTTCCAGCAGTATTTCTAATTTTCCATACTAGCAGTAAATGCTAATTGATTATTAGTAAGAGCTGTCTAAGGAGATGATGGCGTAGTAGTCTTGGAAGTAGTGGCCTTGGGTGGTGGCATAGTAGTCTCAACAGTAGCGGTCTCGAGTGCCGTGATTTCTGCAGAATTAGTTGTTCCAAATGTTACCAGATCATTCAACCTAGATACTGGGGAGCCAGTAAAAGAGTCCACATAATTATAATCAAATGTTATATCCTCTAGGTGAATCACAGGAAATGCTGGTCGTTGAGTGTATTCATGTGATATTATTATGGAAATGCAGCATGATAGCTTGTTTCTACAAAGAAGTATGTACCTTTCAGTATCTAAACATCGTCTTCTGCAATATCCTATATTATTCTTCCAACATTTTTGGGGTGCAAAGCTACCTGTAGAGAGTAAAATATAGGTCAAATTTTTAACTCTGGCATCAACAGAACAATTTTACATTCATTCAAAAATTTACAAGTACTACCACTGACATCAAGACTAATGTGATGTCAAATACAAAATGCCGTTAAAAGAGACAGACAGGAGAACAGAAGGTATATATTAAAGTTGTGCTATGTGCCATCAAAGAATTTGGGTGGAGAAAAGGAGAAAGGTAGAAAAAGGGAGGGAAGGGCAGAGAGGGAGGAAGGGAGGAAGAGAAAAAGAGCGAGCGAGAGAGAGAGAGTGCGCATACTTAAACTGATATGAAGCCTGGATAAGAAGGATGAAAATGAAAAGCCCAGCACGAGATGGATTCACAGCTGAATTCTACCAGATATACAAAGAAGAGCTGATAGCCTTCCTACTGAAACTATTCCCCCAAAATTGAGAAGGCAGAACTCCACTTTTACTTATTCTATGAGGCCAGCATCATCCTGAGACCAAAACCTGGCAGAGAAACAAGAAAAAAAAATTCCAGGCCAGTATCCTTGATGAAAGTCAGTGCAAAAATCCTGAACAAAATACTGGCAAGCTGAATTTAGCAGCATATCAAGGATGCAAGGTTGGTTCAACATACACAAATAAATAAATGTGATTGCTTATGGTTAGCATTTAAAGTACAGAAATTGATAAACCAAGGTGGGTTCGAATAATATGAGAAAAAAGAGGACCAGAATTGAATTCTAGTGAGTTTCAATTTTAAGAGATCAGATAAGAGGAAATTACTTAAAAGGATCAATAGGATAAGTCAGAGCAAAACAGGAGACTAAGACACTAGAATCTTAAAGTGGACCCCCAGCAAAGCAGAGCCCCAGCAAAGATTTGAGTATAATAGTTTAGTTGAGAGGCAATTCCTCCCTCAAAAAAAAATCAGTGGAGAAATATAGAAATCAGGAAAGCAAGAAATCCAGGAAAAGGTGAATTATAACCTGTTATCATAAGTTCATCTCTATCAACTGCTGGCCAGCAGCATGGCTATGTTCTGTTTACCCAGAGCACAATCCCACAGAGAAGCCCAGCAGCTAGGCTACAAACAAGCTCAGACTCATGGTTGAGCCTGGAGGACATCTCACATTCTGTTAAGTGAAATAGACAGACATAGATAAACACCACATGTTCTCATTCATAAGTAGGTGCTTAAAAAGTTGAGTTCATCGAAGTAGACTGTAGAGTAGTGATTACTGCAGGCTGGGAAGGGAAAGGGGGATAGGGAAATGTTGGTTAACAGGTAGAAAATTACAACTAGATAGGAGGAAAAAGTTCCAGTGTTCTGTAGCAGGGGTCTCCAACCCCCAGGCAGCTAATGGGTACTGGTCCATGGCCTCTTAGGAACCAGGCCACAGCAGGAGGTGAATGGCAGGTGTGCGAGAATCACCGCCTGAGCTCCACCTCTTGTCAGATCAGCCGAGGCATTAGATTCTCAGAGCATGAACCCTATTGTAAACTGTGCATGTGAGGGATCTAGGATGTGTGTTCCTTGTGAGACCGTGGCTACTGCTTGATGACCTGAAGTGGAACAGTTTCATCCTGAAACCATCCCCACCACCACCTTCACCCCCTTGGAAAAATTGTCTTCCATGAAACTGGTCCCTGGTGCCAAAAAGTTTGGGGTCCATTATTCTATAGCACTGTAGGGTGATGGTAGTTAACCATTGTTTATTGTATATTTTCAGATAGCTAGAAGAGAGGATTCTGAATGTTCCCAACATGAAAAAATGACAAATGTTTGAGGTGATATGAGGTGATGGATATGCTAAGTACCCTGATTTGATCATTACACATTGTATACATGTATCAAAATATCACTCTGCATTCTTCTAAATATGAACAATTATTATATGTCAACTAAGCGTAAAAGAAAAAAATAGCATTTAGTTTTTACAAACAAACAAAAAACTTAAAAAAAATGTTTAATTGTGCATTAGTCCCCGAGGGTGCAGAGTTACAGAAAAACCTTGAAGAACAGAAGGGTGCACAGTTATAGTAAAAAACTTGAAGAACTAAAATCCATTTACGTTTTCTCCCCATAATATTCTTGAACTGCAAGTAAGGGAATTACCACAAGAAAAAAAAAATTACCAAGCCCCAAAATTATTCTACACCAGCCTCAAAGGACCTGGACTATGTATCCAGCTTCCTGTTAGCCCATAGATGCTAGATGATCCCAGAGACTGCTGATAATTTTCTGGCATTTCTGGATTGCCCTGTACAAGGGTATTTCACAAGCAGCTGGTGAGAGACTGGGGATACTGACAGTTGTAGATCTGGCTGATAAGCATAAAAACAGCACTTGCATAGAGGTTATATGGAAAGTTTTATCAGATACAATTATATTAAGCATGAGAGGAGAATGTTTCTTAAAGAACAGAGTGGTCATTTTGTGGGCAAATACTGCTGAGAGGTTAAAAAAGATGAAGGCAGGGGCCGGGCATGGTAGCTCACGCTTGTAATCCCAGCACTTTGAGAGGCCGGGGTGGGCGGATCACCTGAGGTCAGGAATTCGAGACCAGCCTGAACAACACAGTGAAACCCTGTCTCTACTAATTAGCTATGCGTGGTGGTAGGTGCCTGTAATCCCAGCTACCAATTAGGCTGAGGCAGGAGAATTACTTGAACCCAGGAGGCAAATGTTGCAGTGAGCTGAGATCACACCACTGCACTCCAGCCTGGCTACAGAGTGAGACCCTGTCTCGACAACAACAACAAAGATGAAGGCGGGAAAACGTCCATGCTTTTAATAGTATGAAGGTCACTTCATACTGAAGAGAGCAGCTTCTGAGTGGCACGAGAAAAGAAACTAAATTGAAGTTGGTCAAAATGTGAGTGAGAGAGAAGTGAATGTAGGACTTGTAGGATGAAAACCTTAAGAAGTTTAGCTCCAAAGGAAAGCAAAAAAATAAATAACTTGTTAGAGGGCAATGTAAGGTTAAGGGAGTGTTTTCAGGTTTGTTTTGAAGAATGAAAAATATCAAACCATGTTTGCAAGCCATTAAAAAAGAAACAAACAGGCCGGGCACAGTGACTTATGCCTGTAATCCCAGCACTTTGGGAGCCCGAGGTGGGCAGATCGTCTAGGTCAGGAGTTTGAGACCAGCCTGGCCATGGTGAAACCCTGTCTCTACTAAAAATACAAAAACTTAGCCAGGTGTGAAACTTCCAAGTGAAGTTTCAACTACTTGGAAGGCTGAAACAGGAGAATCACTTGAACCCAGAGGGCAGAGGTTGCAGTGAACCAAGATCGTGCCACTGCACTCCAGCCTGGGCAACAAGAGCAAGACTCCATCTCAAAAAAAAAAAAGAAAAGAAAATGAGATAAGCAGAAAAGAAGAGATTAATATAGAAGAGGGTGATGAGATGACAGAAGGGCATAGTCACAAATTCACACAATGCAGACTGATCTTTAGATGGAGAAGATACACTTCTCTATAGCAAAGGGGGCAGAGGAAATGAGTAAGAAGTTCCTATTTGAATTGTTTAAACAAATGGAGCATGGGATAAGCTGAGGGGGAGAGCCACGTAGAGAAGAGGAGCAGGCAAATTAAAGACAAAGATCAGGATAAAATACCTGTCTAAAAAAGAGGGAAAGTGACTGAGTGTGGTGGAATCCCAGCACTTTGGGAGATTGAGGCGGGTGGATCACGAGGTCAGGAGATGGAGACCATCCTGGCCAACATGGTGAAAGAAACCATGTCTCTACTAAAAATACAAAAATTAGCTGGGGTGTGGTGGCACATGCCTGTAATCCCAGCTACTTGGGAGGCTGAGGCAGGAGAATCACCTGAAACGGGGAGTTGGAGGTTGCAGTGAGCCGAGATCGCACCACTACACTCCAGCCTGGCAACAGAGCACGACTCTGTCTCAAAAAAAAAAAAAAAAAGGAAGGTTCATTTACAAGAGAAGTGCAGTAGCATTTCTAAGCAGTGTGACTACTCATTTGAGGGGTGAGGATATAAATCTAAAGGGAAACTAGTGTGCTGCATTGTATGTTCATTTATCAACCATTAAACTGCAGGATCATCTTTCTCAAGACATGTGCCCAAGGAGTACCTAGATAAGTGTATTCTAGGCAGAGGAAGCAGCTAGAGATAAGGCTCTATGGAGGAGGAAGCCTGACATATATACAGAAGAGCAAGTAATTCTCTAAACAACATTGCTTGAATGTAATGTGATAACATGCATAAAGCATATATAGATGTATGTATGTATTAGGCTCACAATAATTTGGTTCATATTTTATCCTCTGGAAAATGTTGACTCTAGTCCCACTTCACCAATTGTTTATTCTACCTTCCCTCTTCTACAGCTATTTATTCTATCTTTGTTATTTTACTGGCTCCATTTTACTTTGTACTTCGTGGAATTTTCTATAAATTTCAAGTCTAGACCTTCCACTTCTTTCGTGCAAGACAAACTCTAACCTTGCTTCTTCATTTCTCACATCTACAAAGACTTATATCTTAATTTTTTCCTCCAGTATTATCCATACTTAAAATATGTCATCTTGGCTCTCTTCTTCTTCTTTGCCTTTGCATCACCTTGTTCTGTCATTTATTCTTCAAAATTTTCATTTACATTCCCTTTTGCCTGTTTTAAATTATCCCCTCCAGACTTAAATTAGGCTACCGTCACACAGTCATCAAAGTTTCAGACCCCTACTGTGGTGCGGGCACCATCCTGGGCCCTTGAGGTACATCCGTGACTAAACAGACAATAATCACATGGAGCTGACTTTCTAGCAGAGGGAGACAGACAATAAAAAGTAAGTGCACTCCCTGCTAGACTGTATGGTTTACAGATTTAAATATAAGACCTAAAACTATGAAACTACCTGAAGAAAACACTAGGGAAACACTTCAGGACATGGATCTTGGCAAAGATTTCTTGGGCAAGACCTCAAAAGCACAGACAGCCCAAGCAAAATTAGACAATTAGGATTACATCAAACTAAAAAGCTTGATCACAGCCAAGAAAACAATCAACAAAGTGAAGCGATAACCCACAGAATGGGAGAAAATATTTGTAAACTATTCATCTGACAAGCAATTAACAACCAAAAATGTATTAATATAAGGAGCCCAAACAGCTCCATAACAAACAAAAACAAATAATACGATTTTAAAACAGGCAAAAAGATCTGAATAGACATTTCTCAACAGAAGACATACAAATGGCTCATATGTATACATGAAAATATGGTAAAGACATGGTAAAGATGGTAATTTACATATGTATATTTTACCTCAATAAAAAACAAAGTACATTATTTTGTAGATGAAAAGGTGGTAAATGGTTTGCAGACAGAATAGAGAGTAGATTTAAGAGTAATAGAAGATTCATAAACAGGAGTTGCACAGGCCTGTGTAACAAGGTGATTATTGAACAACTTGAAGGAGGTAAAGGAATTAGTCACACCAGTGTCCGAGGCAAGGGCACTCTAAGCAGGGGGAACAAACAGAGCTCTCTGGGTTGAGTAAGTCTGACGTGTTTGGGGAAGAGCACTGGGGACAGTGTGACTGTAGTGGAGTGGACAAAGACTATAGTAGTATACCAGTATATACTAGTATAGTATAGTACTAGAGAGAGGTCATAAGGGCCAGATCCTGTAGGGCCAGGTGAGCCACTGTATGAACTCTGGTTATTGTTCTGAGTGAAAAGGGGACCATCACAGAGTTTTGAGCAAAAGTACATGATCTGACTTCCTGTGTAAGTGGATCACGCACTATGTGTTTTGACAAGATAGTGGAAGGCAACAGCAGAAGGAGAGAGATCGTGAGGAAGCTATGACAGTAGCAGGTGAGAGATGATGGTGACTAGAATCAGAATGGTAGCAGTGGAGGTGGCAAGAATAATTGCATTCTGGATATAATTTGCAGGCAGATGTAATAGACTTCCTGATAGATATGAGTGTTGTAGATACAGAAATACCAAAGAAAATCCCAATAATTTGGTTTAAGCAGCAGAATGATGGCAATTGGGAATAATTTGTAACTTAATGTTTTTTTTTTCTAGAGTGACAACAGTCATTTTTTTTTTCAAAGAGTTTCAGTCCAGAATTATTATATTATTAGGACATGTGGTCTTCATCACCAGTGTCTCAAAATCCTGAAATTAGAAATATGACTAGCAATTGTATGTTTCTAAGTAGGGTAGCCATCTAGCCAAAACATTATCCCATGTGTGGAATTCTTTCTAAAACATACCAGATATAGAATCAGCTAGCATCAACTTAAAACATATCTATTGATAGCAGTCTACTGATAGCTTGGCTTTGTAATAAGTTGTTTCACAAGCCATCAGGTCCTGTCTCACTTGCAAACACATAATATAAAGCCCAGAGAGACTAAAGAGTTAAATTTCAAAACAAACCTATAAGAGCTAACAAAAATGAAAATCTCTAAATCAACAGAAATGAAAACTAACCCTCCAAAATAAAAGGGAAAAGCAGGCATAGACAATTTGTAGAAAAGTAAAATATATAATAAACATATTTGAAGTTTGACTTTCCCATTACTCATAGACATAAATAATTTATTTACATATTATCTTTCATTTTTAAGACTTGGCAAGTATTCAAATATTGATAATACATAAAGCAGACAAGAAAAAGTACATCTCCAAGAATTTTATGCTGAATGATTTATGTATAAGAAAGGTTATGCTAGCCATTTTTGTCTATATAACATAAATGCACTTATTTATGTAAAAACAATTTGGCTAAGTAATTTGACCAGTATCCATGCAATAAAATTTTATACAGTCATTGGAAAACAGTTTTTGAAAAATATTTAGTAAATGGGAAAATACTAATAGTATAATAGAAAATTTGTAAGTAGGGTACACATTTTTATTCAAATACAACTGAGGAAGAACAATAGATCAAAATTTTTTATGTCTTTTTTAACTGCTTTACAATTTTTTACTACAATTTCAAAAGTTCAAAAATTTCAACAAACACAATAGTTCATAATCATAAATGAATGCAGATATTAATAATTCTATAACTCATGTTACATCAACATGTGAATCAAGACATAGCAGATCAAAGGCATAGTTTTATCCATTTAATGGTCATGAATAGCATCTTTCTAGGCAAAATATAACATCTCTGAATTTAACAAAAGTCAAATTTCTTAGTATATAAAGATAAATAAGAAAGTTTAGAAATCTAATGGACTAAATGTTCAAACTCATTTATAATTAAAGTGTCATGAATTCAAACAACAGGATGTAATTTTTACATATTGGACTGTAAAACCTGGAAGAATGTAGTAGAAGAAACAAAGGACTGATGAGGGTGTGGAAGCTGTTACTCTTGCAACTGGTGATAGGAGAGTGGTTCCACTTTTCTGGTAGGTGGTTTGACTGTGTGTGTGTGTGTGTGTGTGTGTGTGTGTGTGTGTACAGTCATAAATAGAAAGATATACAATTGTTTACAAATTTTTCTTGCTGAATTGTTTGTAATAATTAAAGACCTGTTTTTCATCAATATCGGAGTAATTAATGTGAGGAGATTCATCTCCTCCTCCTCAAAGTTTTACTTATTGATTAAAAACAATGAACTAGGTTTATGTATGGATAAGCTGTCTCTAATATCTCTAATATATTGCTAGTACATTGCAGAACAATCCACATGGTTCATTTGCAATTGGATTTTTAAAAATCTAAAAGGCATATGCATGTAAATAAATATACTTGTATTTGCTAGGATATATAATAAATTGGTAACATTCATTGATTCTGAAGGGTAAGGCTGAAGAACTGGTATTCTTGGACAGGCAAACACTTTTCTTTTCCCTAAACCCTATAAATCTCTCAATTGCTTGATACATAAGTCAATTGCAAGTATTATTTTTAAATAAAATGTTAACAATTTTTAAAAGTAGCTTTATTAAATAGTGGAAACAGGCTGTTCCTATTCCTCTAAAATTAGAAGCTCCCCATTGGTCACTAGTCTTTCTATCTTGTCTTCACGCCACTTATTTCCACTTCTACCCCAAACATATATGTTGTCTCTTCCATATGATAGAGCTACAGAATCTACAGACTGTAAATGGACTTGTTCACCATATCTAAGAACATGAAAATGAGGGCCTCCCCTCTGAAGGTACTCTCAGGGCAAAGACGAATTCAAGATGGTAGAAGAACTGATAGGACACAACAATGAAATGGATACAACAACATAATAATCAAAATAGAAGTGAAGTGAGGCTAAGCTAACATTGGATAGTTATATAGAGAGACAGATAGGGTGGCTCAGAGTACTAAGGAAATTCTTGTCTTTGGATAAATGTCTCAGAGAACATCCCAGCTTTCTAGATGCCCCTAACAGAAAGATTCTCAGAGACTGGAGACATGGAGCTGCCAAAACAAAGCATTTCTGCTGCTCTTTATTGGTCCAGGTTTTTCCTGTAGATTCCCTCTTCCCCATCATGATACCATGGGAGCCCAAAAGCAACAACTCATCCTAGTTCCATCAGCTCTGCTTTATAAGGTTCCATTACCTTTGGTTACCTGAGTTAGCAACGCACAGATAACAAAGGTCAGCATCAGGAGATTCATGGCTCCTGGGAGAGAGGAAGCTCTGTGTCCTGAGGAATACAGAGCACTGCACAGCAAGGAATTTAAGTGGTCACCTTCACTAGTCTATCATGGGTGATGAACCAGAGAAGGGGGAAATGCCATGCCACCCAAATCACCAGGCCATTAATTTGCAACACTGAGTGTGCATGACACAGTAATGTCTGCTTCTAGAAATTATTAAAGAAAACTGAGGCCTTATGAGATAAGCTATTATCCTGTAGAACTGTAAGGTCTGATGGAAAGCAACAGCCCCAAGAAATTTTTGTTAACTTGGGTCAATTGCCTTGAGGTCAATTGCCTTTCTCCTCTGCCTGTATGCAACACTTTGTACGTACCCAAGGACAGCAGAATGGTGTGTAAAGATATCACTTGTGGCAGTCCAATCAATCCAGCAATCTCACTGCTGGGTATATACCCTCCCCCCTGCAAAAGGAAATAAGTATATTAAATAGATATCTGCACACCTGTGCTTGTTGCAGCACTATTCACAATAGCCAAGATCTAGAAGCAACCTAAGTGTCCATCAACAGATGAGTGGATAAAGAAAATGTGGAACTTACACACAGTGGAGTACTATTTAGCCATAAAAAAGAATGAGATGCTGTCATTTGCAATAACATGGATGGAACTGGAGGTCATTATGCTAAGTGAAATAAGCCAGACACAAACATTGTATGTTCTCACTTATTTGTGAAATCTAAAAATCAAAACTATTGAATTCACAGGAGATAGAGTAGAAGGATAGTTATCAGAGGCTGGGAAGAGTGGTGGGCATGCATGGGGAGGTGGGGATGGCTAATGGGTACAAAAAATAGTTAGAAAAAAAGAAATAAGACCTGGTGTTTAATAGCATAGCAAGGTGACTATAGTAAAAAATAACTTTACTGTACATTTAAAAATAGTGAAAAATGTATAATTAGATTATTTGTAACACAAAACATAAATGCTTGAGGGGATGGATACCCTACTTTCCATGATGTGGTTATGCATTGCATGCTTGTATCAAAACATCTCATGTACCCCACAAATATGTACACCTACTATGTACCTACAAAAGTTAAACATTTAGGAAAAAAATGAGTAGAATATTTTGGCAGAAGATAACACAGACTTCTCCTTAGTATATTTATAGTTTTGATGAATTTTGTTTTGTTTTTGAAAAACAAGGAATCTCTAATGTTCTCATCTGTCAGAGATGTAGTGGTGAAATTGGAGAAGTGAGTTTAAAAAGTGGAAGCTATAAGGGAAAACCAGGAGCTTGATTAAGAATTTTCCATGGAGATGAGGGAAAAGTGACTTTCCAGTTGAGAGATGCAATATGATCTGCCAAATTCAGAGATCACAAAAAGGTTGTCAGAAAAATGTATAGCAGCATGTGGGTGCTCTTGGACCACTCAAGCACCACCTACTTGAGAATACCAATCTGTGAGAATGACTTCCAAGGACAATGGCCACAGAGCCTTCCTTCCTTAGACTAGCTCAGCCAAGTCAGAGATGGATACCCCACCTCTGTGCATATGGTTTTGTTAGTGTACATATTCTCTACTCTGCCATTGGTAGCTACCCAGTTGGAGTATTTGGGGTAGGGTAAGGTGACATAAGGATAGGGGAGATAGAGAAGGTCAATATGGTGTTTTTTAGATTTTGTGTCACTAAGAAAATAATTAATAGTGATTCTAGTAATCTCCCTGAAAAATCAATGTAATTAATTATTTGAAAACCAATGGAAATAGAATCTCAGGACCAAGAAAATTAGACTCAGCTATAAAATAGATTTCATACTTGCACAGTTTGCATCTATTTTGCTATCACTGCACTTCCTTTTTGAAATTTCTGTATTTTAATTGAATTTTTAAAATCTTATCACACTTGGCCAGGTGCAGTGGCTCAGATCTGTAATCCTAGCACTTTGGGAGCCTGAGGCAGTAGGATCACCTGAGGTCAGGAGTTCGAGATCAGCCTGGCCAACATGGTGAAACCCCGTCTCTACTAAAAAATACAAAAATTAGCCGGGTGTAGTGATAGGTGCCTGTAATCCCAGCTACTCGGGAGGCTGAGGCAGGAGAATCACTTGAACCTAGGTGGCAAAAGTTGCAGTCAGCCCAGATCGCACCATTGCACTCCAACCTGAGTAACAAGAGCGAAACTCCGTCCTCCCACTGCCACCAAAAAAAATCTTATCATCTTTCTTCTTTAACCTGTATTGTCTCTATTTCTCTGTGGGATGTAATCAGATCAGAGGCACACACTAAATGTTAAAAGTGCTTTTATCCTGACTTATATATGTATATAGGTATATCTTATCAGTGTCTTAGAAAGGACCCTCTAATCTTAGAGTAGATATCAAATATTGGATATCAAATGCACAGCATAGCATAAAATCTTTGCCAAGGCACAGCATACATGATTGACCTGCCCATTTCTGTTGCTGAGGTAGGCATCTCTGTTTAATCACAGAACTCCTTCTCACTGAGGCTGAGCCTAAGTTCAGAATTCTTTCTAGGAAAGTTGGTGTCCTTATCATCTATAAGCTAAGCACAACCTCTACTTTACAGATGGAGAAATTGAGGCCGACATAAAGGTCTCAATGTGATCCTCTAGTGTGATCCAGGTTGTCTACATAAGCCGTGTCCAGAGAGACAATCTAATCCTAACTGCTCGTTTTATAAAAGAGCACATTCAGTCCTCAAGAAGGAAAATTATTTGCCCCAAAGTAAAATAATATGCCCCCGGTCACATAGTTAAAGAGCATGAAGCAAGACTTTCTCATTCCAATGGAGAAAATTATCTGCCCAGATAAGGGGGGAGAAAACAGAAGAAGCAATGATAACAGCAGAGAATGTCCAGAAGTTACCACAATGTTCTGAGAAAGGATCACACCAGTGACTTCTGTGCATGCCCTAGTGGTGGTAGCATTCGTAATCATAATGTGTTCTCATCTCTGGAATGCATCTGCCCTCCAGGAAGATCATCAAGTAGCTGATGTTACCAAATATTTGGGTGTAAGTTATTTGAAATCTGAAGATTGGGTGGTCTCTGAATCTGAGACAGCCTCAGATAAAAATGTTTCTTTCTTTTGCTTTTTTAATTTAAAAAATTTTTTCAGTCAGTCTACAGTTAGGGAACACTTCTTATAAATGGAACAAAGATAAGAAAGATAAAAGGCATCATCACACATAAGGCAATATGAGAGACATTGGAATGAAATTTTTAATATAAAAAAGAGGAAACACTTGTAATTTAGAATTTTTATACCCAATGAGAATATATTTCAAATATGAATACAAAGTAAAGAAATTTTCAGGCAAAGAAAAGCAGAGAATGTTCATCACTAACATATGTTCACTGCAAGAAATGTTGATAAAAGTTCTTTTTTTTCAACGTTTATTTTAGATTCAGGGGATACACATGCAGGTTTGTTACATAAATTGCTTGTCACTGGATTTGGTATAAAAATGATTTTGTCACCCAGGTAGTGAGCATAGTACCTGATGGGTAGTTTTTTGACCTTCATCCTCAAGTAAGGCCCAATGTCTATGGTTCCCTTCTTGATGTCCATGTGTACTCAGTGTTTACCTCCCACTTATGAGTGAGAACATGTAGTACTTGGTTTTCTGTTACTGCATTAATTCACTAAAGATAATGACCGCTAGGTGTATCCATATTGCTGCAAAAGGCATGGTTCCTTTTTTTGTGACTGCATAATATTCCACTGTGTGTGTGTGTTTGTGTGCGCATAGTATTCCACTATTTATATGTGTGTGTGTGTGTGTGTGTGTGCGTGTGTGTGTGTATGTGTACCAAACTTCCTTTATCCAGTCCACTTCAAAAAGGCGTCTAGGTTGATTCCATGTCTTTGCTGTTGTGAATAGTGCTATGATGAACATACAAGCGCACTTGTCTTTTTGGTAGAACAATTTATATTTCTATGGGCACATACCCAGTAATGAGATTGCTGGGACAAATGATAATTCTGTTTTAAGTTCTTTGAGAAATCTCCAAACTGCTTTTCAAAGTGGCTGAACTAATTTACATTCCCACCAGCAGTATATAAGTATTTCCTTTCCTCTACAACCTCACCAACATGCTATTTTTTACTTGTTAACAAAAGTCATTCTGACTGGTATCTCACTGTGGTTTTGATTTGCATTTCTCTAACAATTAGTGATGTTGAGCATTTTTTCATATGTTTGTTGATCACATGTATGTCTTCAAGGAGTGTCTGTTTATGTCCTTTGCCCTTTACTTTTTTTATCTTTTTTTTGTTGAGATGGAGTCTCACTCTGTTGCCCAGGCTGGAGTGCAGTGGCATAATCTCGGCTCACTGCAACCTCCACCTCCCAGGTTCTAGCGATCCTCCTGCCTCAGCCTCCCAAGTAGCTGAGACTACAGGCACATGCCACCATGCCTGGCTAATTTTTGTATTTTTAGTAAAGACAGGGTTTCACCATGTTGGCCAGGCAGATCTCGAACTCCAGAATAGACCATTTTTGTTGAGCATGCTGAAGTGAGAGTGATTAAGCCCCAGTATTATTTTTTTGTGGGTGAAATTTTTTAAATTGCCAAATAAAATTGTATATATTTGTGATTACAACATGATGTTGTGATAAATGTGTACATTGCGGAAAAGCTAAATCAAGCTAAATAACATGCATTCCTTCACGTAGTTATTTTTAATGGTGAGAACAAATAAAATCTACTCTTAGCAATTTTCATATGTGCAATAATTGTTATTAACCACAGTCATCATGATGTACAATAGATCACTTGAATTTGTTCATCCTGCCCCACTGAAATTTTGTGCCCTTTGACAAATATTTTCCCAGTCCTACCCACACCCAGCCTCTGGTTATCACCATTTTACTCTCTACTTCCATGACTTCAACTTTTTTAGATTTCAAATCTAAGTGAGATCATGTGGCATTTGTCTTTCTGTGCCGTGCTACTTTCACTTAACGTAATGTCCTCCAGGTACATTCATGTTGTTGCAAATGACAAGAATTCTTTTTATTGACAAATGAAATTGCATGTATGTATTGTATACAACATGATGTTTTGAAGTATGTTTGCATTTGTGAGATGAATAAATTGAGCTAATGAACATATGCATTACTTCACATACTTATTGTTACGGTGAGAACACAAAGTCTATGCTTTTAGTGATTTCCAAGCATGCAATACTTATTGACTCTGATCACCATGTTATACCATAGATACCTTGAATTTATTTCTCCTACGTAACTGGAATCTTGCATCATTTAGCCAAGATTTCTCTATCCTCATAACCACCCCGGCCCCTGAAAACCACTATTGTATTCTAGAGGTTCAACTTTTTTAGATCTTATGGAAAAGTGAAACCATGCATTTGCTTTTGGTGCTTTGTTTATTTCCCTAAATATAATGTACCCTTGATTCACTCATATTGCCGTAAAGGATTTTGTTAATGGCCAAATAGTATTCCATTGTGTGTATATACATTTTGTTTACTGATTTATTAGTGGATGAACAATTAGGTGGATTCTATATCTTAGCTATTGTGAATAATTTTGAAGTGAACATGCGAGTGCAAATATGTCTTAAGCATGCTAGTTTTATTTTCTTTGGACATATGTCCAGTACTGGAACTGTTGAATCATATGGTAGTTCTATGTTAATTTTTAAAAAATCCTCTATACTGTTTTCCATAAGGGTTTTATTAATTCACATTCACACCAACAGTATATAAGGGTTCTATTTCTTCACAGTCACACCATCACTTGATACCTTTTATTGTTTTGGTAATAGCTGTTAGTCCAAATTGCATCAGTTTGTAAGTTCCCTGCTATTTTTCAGACTTTAGTCAAAGTGAAATGTTTCACTTTGGAATATTTGTCCACCACAAGATTGACAAGGAGCTACTTTGGAGGCTGAGGCAGGAGAATCGCTTGAACCCAGTAGGCGGAGGTTGCAGTGAGCCGAGATCACGCCATTGCATTCCAGCCTGGGCAACAAGAGCAAAACTCTGTGAAGAAAGAAAGAAAGACAGAGAGAGAGAGAGAGAGAGAGAGAGAGAAGGGAGGGAGGCAGGGGAGAGAGAGAAAGGAGGGGAAGAGAGAGAGGAGGAAGGAAGGGAGGGAGAGAGAGAGATGGAGGGGAGAGAGAGAGGGGAGGAAGGGAGGGAGGGAAAGAGAGAGAGATGAGGGGGAGAGAGAAGAGGATGGGAGGGAGGGAGAGGGAGAGAGACAGGAAGAGAGAGAGAGAAAGAAAGAGAAGAAACCTCCCTATCTTATCTTGCTGGACAAAGGTCCAAGGAACACCATCCTGCCAGAACAAGGGCCAGAACCACCTATCATGGAAACATCTTATGAATATCCTGATGGGCAGCAAGCCATACTGCCTAGACTCCTCCTACCCATACCTGTAAGTACCCTCAGCCTGTAAGCAGCAGTGGGCTCTGCCATTAGGCTGGTTCCCCCCTTCTGTAGGTTTCATGCTGGACATAAAGCCTGCATTTGCTGATGAACCACCCTGTTTCAGAGTGTGTGTGTGTGTGTGTGTCTGCCTGTCTTTAACACTTGTCTTCCCTTCAGAACCCAACAATAGTCATTCTGGGTGTGAAGTGATAGCTCATTGTGGTTTTAATTTGCATGTTTTTGATGATTAGCAATTTTGAGCATTTTAAAATATATATATGTTGGAGGCCAGATGTGCACTCACACCTGTAATCCCAGCACTTTGGGAAGCCAAGGTGGGTGGATCACCTGAGGTCGGGAGTTTAAGACCAGCCTGACCAACGTGGAAAAACCCTGTCTCTACTAAAAATACAAAATTAGCCAGGAGTGGTGGTACATGCCTGTAATCCCAGTTACTCAGGAGGTTGAGGCAGGAGAATCACCTGAACCCAGGAATCACATATATATGTTAGATGTTGGATACTTGTATGTCTTCTTTTGAGAAATGTCTGTTCAGGTTCTTTGTCCATTTTTAAGTAAGTTATTTGCTTTCTTGCTATTGAGTTGTTTGAGTTCCTTGTATATTTTTGTTACTACCCCCTTATAAGATATATCACTTGAAAATATTTTCTCCTATCTTATAGATTCTCTCGTCACTCTCTTGGTTGTTTCTTTAACTTTGCAGAAGATTTTTAGTTCTAATTGATTCAGTTTTTTCTATTTTTTGCTTTGGTTGCCTGTGTTTTGGGAGTCATATCCAAAAAATCATTGCCCAGTCCAATGGTCATGGAGCTTCTAGTAGTGCTATATAATTACATTCAAGTGTTAAATACACTTTAGTTGATTTTTATATGATATGATACAAGGGTCTAATTTTATTCTTCTTCATATGGATATCCAGTTTACCCAGAATCTTCTATTGAAGAGACTGTCCTTCTCTTCTTTGAGTGCTCTTGGCATCTTTCCAGAATATCAACTGATCTTACATATGTGGGTTTACTTCTGGCTTCTTTATTCTATTTTGTTGGTTTATGTGTCTGTCTTTATGCCAGTACCATGCAGTTTGAATACTATATGTCTGTAGTATATTTTGAAGTCAGGTAGTGTAATGCCTCTAGCTTTGTTGCTTTTGCTCTGGGTTGCTTTAGCTACTTAGGTTCTTTTGTAATTCCGTGCAAATTTTAGTATTTTCTATTTCTATGAAAAATGTCATTGACATTTTGATAGAGATTGCACTGAATTTGTAGATCACTTTGAGTTGTATGGATATTTTAAAATATAGCAGTACTGTTCATTGTTTGTTTGTTTATTTATTTTTCTTCAACTTTTATTTTGGGTTCCAGGGGTACATGTGCAGGTTCGTTACAAAGGTATGTTGTGTGCGATGCTGAGGTTTGGAGTATGATTGAACCCATCACTCAGGAAGTGAGCATAGTACCCAATAGGTAGTTTTTCAAATCTTGCTCTCCTCTTTTTTTCCCTTTCTTATTTCCCCCAGTGTCTGTTATTCCCATCTTTATGTCCATGTGTACTCAATATTTACCTCCCGCTTGTAAGTGAGAACATCAGGTATTTGGTTTTCTGTTTCTGCATTAGTTGGCATAGGATAATGGCCTCCAGCTGCATCCATGTTGCTGTAAAGGACAAGATTTAATTCTATGTTATGGCTGTATAATATTCCATGGTATATATGTACCACATTTTATATATGCATTCCACCATTGACGGGTACACTGTTGATTCTGTGTATTAGCTATTGTGAATAGTGCTATGATAAGCTTGTGAGTGCAAGTGTCTTTTTGGTAGAATGATTTATTTTCCTTTGGATATATAACCAGTACTAGGATTGTTAGGTCAATTGATAGTTCAACTCATAGTTCTTTGAGAAATCTCCAAACTGTTCTCCA
Organism: Sapajus apella; assembly: GCF_009761245.1. Lineage (NCBI taxonomy): Eukaryota > Metazoa > Chordata > Mammalia > Primates > Cebidae > Sapajus > Sapajus apella. Next base: position 11,895,474 of record NW_022436973.1, on the reverse strand, counting down.
CTTTAGCTGAACTAATTTACATTTCCACCAATAGTGTATAAACATTCTCTTTTCTCCACAGCCTCACCAACATCTGTTGTTTTTTGACTTTTTAACAAAAGCCATTTTGACTGGTGTGAAATGGTATCTAATTGTGGTTTTGATTTGCGTTTCTTGATGATTAATGATAATGAGCACTTTTTCATATGTTTATTGATGACTATTTGTATGTTCTCTTTTAAGAAGTGTCTGTTCATATCCTTTACCCACTTTTTAATGGGGTTATTTTTTTCTTGTTGATCTTTAAAAGTCCTTTATAAATGTTAGATATTAGGCCTTTGCCAGATGCATGGTTTGTGAATATTTTCTTCCATTCTATAGGTTGTCTGTTTACTTCATCAGTAGTTTCTTTTGTAGTGCAGAAGCTCTTTAATTTAACTGGATCCCATTCGTCAATTTTTGTTTTTTTTAACAATTGCTTTTGAAGATTTAACCGTAAAGTCTTTTCCAAGGCCAATGTCAAGAAGGGCATTTCCTAGGTTTTCTTCTAGGATTTTTATAGTTTGACATTTTACATTTAAGTCTTTAATTCATCTTGAGTTAATTTTTGTATATGGTAAAAGATAAGGGTCCAGTTTCATTTTTCTGCATATGGTTGGCCAGTTACCCCAGCACCATTTTATTGAATAAGGGGTCCTTCTTCATTGCTTATTTTTGTTGACTTTGTCAAAGACTGGATAGTTTTATTGTGTATGGCTTTATTTATGTGTTCTTAATTTTGTTCCATTGGTCTATATGTCTGTTTTGGTACCAGTACCATATTGTTTTGGTTACTGTAGCCTTGTAGTATAGTTTGAAGTCTACACTAATGTGATGCCTTCAGCTTTGCTCTTTTTGCCTAGGATTGCTTTGGCTACTAGAGCTTTTTTTGGTCCCATATATATTTTAGATAGTTTTTTTTTGAATTCTGTTAAGAAAAGCAATTACAACAAACTAGAAATTGACAAGTGGAACCTAATTAAACTAAAGTGCTTCTGCACAGCAAAATAAACTATCAACAGAGTAAACAGACAATCTGTGCAGTGGTCCAAGAGTATCATTACCATGATTTCAGTTTTTCTAAATTTAATAATTTGCTTTATGGCCAAGCATGTGGTCAATCTTAGAGTATGTCTTACGTACTGATGAAAAGAATGTGTATTCTGTGGTTGTTGGGTGGAATATTCTGTAAATGTCTATCAGGTCCAATTGGCCAAGTGTCAAGTTTAAGTTCAGAATTTTTTTTGTTGTTGTTAGTTTTCTACCTTAATAATCTAATACTGCCAGTGAGGTATTGAAGACTTTCATTATTATTGTGTGGCTGCCCAAGTCCTTTCATAGGTCTCTAAGTACTTGCTTTATTAATCTGGGTGCTCCAATGTTGGATGCATATATATTTAGAATAGTTAGGTCTTGTTAAATTAAACCCTGTATCATTGTATAATGCCCTTCTTTGGCCTTTTCGACTGTTGCTAAAGTTTGTTTTATCTATATAATGACTCTTATTCTTTTTGGTTTTTCATCTGCATGATAGATCTTTTTCCATCCCTTTATTTTGAGCATGTGGGTGTCATTACATGTGAAATGGGTCTCTTGAAGACAACGGATGTTTGAGTTTTGTTTTTTAATTCAACTTGCCACTTTGTGCCTTTTAAGTGGAGGCATTTGGACCATTTACATGTAAGCTTAATGTTGATATGTGTAATTTTGATCCTGTCATCATGTTGTTAGCTGCTTATTTTATAGACTTGATTGTGTAATTGCTGTATAGGTCTGTGAACTATGTACTTAAGTGTGTTTTTGTGGTAGCAGGAACTGTTCTTTCATTTTCATGTTTAGAACTCCCTTAAGGATACATTTTAAAGCTGGTCTAGTTGTAGTAAATTCTCTTAGCATTTGCTTTGCTTGTCTGGAAAGAATCTTTCTCCTCCTTCTTCTCTATTTTTTGAGACTGGGTCTCACTCTTTCACCTAGGCTGGAGTGCAGTGGTGTGATCACAGCTCATTGCAGCCTCAACCTCGTAGGCTTACATGATTCTTCCACCTCAGCTTCTAGAGTAGCTGGGACTACAGGTGTGTGCCAACATGCCTGCTAACTTTTGTGTTTTTAGTAGAGACAGGGTTTTGCCATGTTGCCCAGGCTGGTCTCAAACTCTTGAGTTCAAGCAATCCTCCTGCCTGTGCCTCCCAAAATGCTGGGATTACAGGTGTGAATCACCATGCCCAGCCTATTTCTCCTTCTTTTATGAAGTTTAGTTTTGCAGGATACGGAATGCTTCATTGAGATTCTTTTTTTTAAGGATGCTAAAAATAGGCCTCCAATCTTGTCTGATTTGCAAGATTTCTGCTGAGAAGTCTACTGTTAGTCTGATGAGGTTCCCTTCGTAAATGATCCCACGCTTTTCTCTAGCTGCCTTTAAGAATTTTTCTTTCACATTGACCTTGGAGAATCTTATGACACGTGTCTTGGGGATAGTCATTTTGTGTAGTTATCTCACAGGGGTTACCTGAATTTCTTGAATTTGCATGTCAGTCTCTCTAGGGAGATTGGGGGAATTTTCATGAACTATCCTCAAATATGTTTTCCAAGTTACTTATACTTTCTCCTCTTTCAGAAATACCAATGAGTTGTAAGTTTGATATCTTTACATAATACCATATTTTTTAGGGGTTTTGTTTATTTTTTAATTTTTTTCTTAGTTTTATCTGACTGTTGATTCAAAGGACTGATCTTTGAGCTCTAAGATTTTCCTCAACTTAATCTATTCTGCTGTTAATGCTTCTGAATGTATTACAAAATTCCTATAATAAATTTGTCAATTGCAGAAGTTCAGTTTGGTTCTTTCTTAAAATGACTATGTTATCTTTGCATTCTTGGACTGCTTTTCTGGCTTCCTTGGACTGGGTTTCAACTTTCTCCTGAATGTTGTTGAGCTTCCTTGCCTTCCAGATAATGAATTCTATGCCTGTCATTTCAGCCATTTCAATCCGATGAGAGCTAGTATAATTGTTTGGAAGTAAGGAAACATTCTGACTTTTTGAATTGCCAGTTCTTGTGCTGATTCTTTCTCATCTAAGACAGCTGGTGTTCCTTTATCTTTTTGAAGTTACTACCATTTGGTTTTGACTTTTTTTTTTTATTCTTTTTTATTTTCCTTGATATTTGACTGTGATGTATGTTGAGTACAGGTGGCTTTTTCTTTTTTCCGTCTGTTTTCAGAGGGCCAAGATTCTATGCCAAGTCTTTATTTTTGGCTATTTCCCTCACTCTACACTTAATCCTGTGTGTCTCTCACACACACACTCACTCTCACACACTCACACACACACACACACACACGTATATATTATTCTCTATTCCCCTTACTCTACACTCAGTCCTGTGTGTCTTTCATACACACACTCACACACATACATATTCTCACATACACACACACAAGTATATTATTCTCTATTCTCCTTTCTCTATATTTCTTTATAGCACTTATCGCCAGCTACATTATATGTCTGTTGTACCTCTCCCTAATTAGAATGGCAGGACTTTGCTTTCTACTCTTAGGCTTAGAGCCTAGAATTGTGCCAGTGTGCAGACTTACATGCAGTCAATCCAGCCAGCCTCCCTGCAGAATCTAAGGGAGGTGACCATGTCATCTCAGTTTGCAACTTTAGAACAGCAGGAGCCACCAGCTCCACCAGGCAGTCTAACTATTTTCCAGATGATTCCCATCTTCAGAGGTCTTTCTGATGAGTTTAAACTTATGCCCCTGAAGTTTCCACTCAGGCCTATTAGTTCTGCCCTGTGGGTCTACATAGAACATGCCTTTCAAATACTTGAAGATAGCAACTATGACTCTCTCCAGCTATTTACTGCTTTTCAAGTTAAACACACCTCTCCTTCCATCACTACCCAGGGTTCTAACTGCAAAAAATCTCCTAGGCCCTCACAGGTCCTGAGACTAGTCTGGAAAGCTGCCAGGAATCCACTTAACTACATTGTTCCAGGGAGAGAATTTGCACTGGGGCCCACCCCTAGAACCCATGCTGCTATAGTATGGTGCCATTTTGAAAGCACATACAACAGCAGACTGTATCCCGCCATGGAGACCAATAGCCCCTGCATCTCCACATCACTGAGACCCAACCAATATCCCCCCACACCCACTCAAAGGGCTGCAGCATCATAGTGCTGGCTGGACCCAGTGGCACAACCACACTGCCAGCACCTGAGACCACATAACATCCTACACCCCAGGGAACAGATGGTTCAACACAATAGTTACACTGGCTCAAGGACATACAGAACCAAAGTGTTCTGTTTGAACTCCCCAGAGTTCATACAGAACTCCCAAGTGTGAGCTCCCCAGAGCCTGAGAGCAACCTTCCAGGACCTGCTGCCACCAACAGTAACCTCACTCCCCTCCTGCAGTGGGGCCATGAAACACCATGAATACCACCCAAGGGCCCAGAGACTGACCTGCTCAACCCACTACAGAAACCACCAGCTCCCAACTACCTGACTCAGGAAACGGAACCAGCCCACTTACCAAACTACAGATATTGCCAGCACTTGTGTGTCCACCTGGGGGGCCCAAGGAGGAAACTGCCCAGACAGCATCTATTCTCGGCTTGAGTGACCAAGGACCATCCCACTCAGGGCATTACACTGCCACTGGTGGTGCCTGTGCATCCAACCTGGAGCCCACAGACTAACCCACATGAAGTACATAACCATCACCACCAGTGCTGGCACATTCAACCTAGGGGCCTATGAACCACCCCACCCAGCACATCTGAAACTGTCAAAGCCTCACCACAGCTTTCACAAACAACTACACCTAGAATGCTAAGGACCTCACAGATATCACTAATGTTAATGACAGCCAAAGTAATCATATGGAGATCACATTACAGTGTCCACCCAAAATCAAAGCCAAAGCACCCTAGCCAACTTACATTATAGATACTTCTACAAGGAAATGTTTTTCCTTACAAAAGCAAAATTAAAAAGAAATTAAAAGAAATGTCAGTTACACCATGTGTACATATATCAATGTAAGGACACAAGAAACATGAAAAAGAAGCAAAGAAATACAAAACTTCCAAAGGGACAAAATAATTATTCAGTAACAGACCCCCCAAAAAAGAAATCTGTGAAAGTAATTTAAAATAATGATGGTAAGAAAACACAGAGATACAATAGAACATAGATAAATGTTATGAATAAATCAAGAAAACAATTCACTGTCTGAATGATAAATTTAACAAAGAGATACATATCATAAAAAAGAACCAAACAGAAATTCTGGAACTAATGACACAATGAATAAAAGCAAAAACCCAATGGAGAGCTTCTACGATAAACTAGATTAAGCAAAAGAAAATTTCTGAATTTGAATACTGAACTTTTGAAGTAACCCAGTCAGATGAAAAAAAAAGAAGGAAAAGAAAAAGGGATAAAGACATATGGAATACCAAAGCAAACAAAATTCAAATTTTAGGAGTTCCAGAAAAGATGAAAAAGTTAAAGAAAATTTATTTCATAAAATATTAGTTGAAAACTTCCCAATTCTTGACAGGCATACAGACATCCAGATACAGGAAAATCAATGATCCCTAAATACAGTCAATCCATAAGTGTCCTCTCTGAGGCACATTATAGTCTAACTGTTAGAAATCAATGACAAAGAGAGAATTCTAAACATAGGAAAAGTGTCAAGTCACATATAAGAAAATCCTCATTAGAATAATAGCAGATGGCACCACACAGTGTGGCTCATGCCTATAATCCCAGCACTTCGGGAGGCTGAAGCTGATAGATCACTTGAGGTTTAGGAATTCAAGACCAGCCTGGCCAACATGGTGAAACCCCATTTCTTCTAAAAATGCAAAAATTAGCCAGATGTGGTGGTGTGCACCTGTAATCACAGCTACTCAGGAGGCTGAGACAGGAGAATTTCTTGAACCTGGATGGCAGAGGTTCCAGTGAGCTGAAATTGCACCACTGCACTCCAGCCTGGGTGACAGAGCAAGACTCCATCTCAAAAAACAAACAAATAACAAAAAAAATAGAACAGCTTGCAGCTCCAGCTTGGACAAACAGAGCAGCTTGTGGAGACTTCCATCATAAACTTCTCCAGAACTGCTGCAAGAATATACCAGGAAACCTGAAAAAATCCACAGACCTTCTGAAAGAAGCAGATTGCTCTTGCAAGACCCAGGAGACATGCCAAATACTGTGAGTGCTCAAGCTGTGAAAGTGGATAAAGGAATCATCTGCCTCTGAACACACATACTGATTGGGGAATCTGAAGGTCTAGATCATGGAAGAAGGAATCTACAATGAACCCAAACAAACAAGATAAAAACAAACAATCCCATCAAAAAGTGGGCTAAGGACATGAATAGACAAATCTCAAAAGGAAGTTATACAAAAGGCCAACAAACATAAGAAAAAATTCTCAACTTCACTAATGATCAGGAAAATGCAAATCAAAACCACAAGATACCACCTTACTCCCAAAAAAATGGCCATTATCAAAAAATGAAAAAGTAATAGATGTTGGCATAGAAGTGATCAAAAGGGAACACTTCCACACTGCTGGTGAAAATGTAAACTAGTACAACCACTATGGAAAACAGTGTGGAGATTCCTTTAAAAACTAAAAGTAGAACTACCTTTTGATCCAGGAATCCCACTGCTGGGTATCTACCTAAAGGAAAATAAGTCATTATACGAAAAAGATACTTACAAATGCATGTTTATAACAGCACAGTTCACAATTGCAAAAATGTGGAACCAGCCCAAATGCCCATCAATTAACAAGTAGATAAAGAAACTGTGGTATATACCTGTGATGGAATACTACTCAGCCATAAAAAGGAATGAATTAATGGCATTTTCAGAAAACTAGATGAGATTGGAGACTGTTATTCTAAGTGAAGTAACTTAAGAATAAAAAAACAACCACCATATGTTCTCACTGATAAGTGGGACTTAAGCTATGAGGATGCAAACGCATAAGAATAACACAGTAGACTTTGGGAACTCAGGGGGAAGGGATGGGAAGGGAAGGGGCTGAAGGATAAAAGGCTACAAATTAGGCTCAGTGTATACTGCTTAGGTGATGGATGCACCAAAACCTCATAAATCACCACTAAAGAACTTATTCATGTAATCAAATACCACCTGTTGCCCAAAAACCTATGGAAAGAAAAAATTAAATATATATATATATTTTTTTTAATTAAACAAAATAAAATTAAATATATACAAATAAATATATATAATTTTTATATTAAATATATACAAATAACATATATTTTTTATATATATTTTAAATATATATATTTGTTATTTGTATATTATATACAAATATTTGTTATTATATACAAATATTTGTTATATTTATTATAAAATAACAAATATATATATGTTATTTGTATATTATATATATATATATTTGTTATTTTTATATAATATCCTTTTCCTGGATAGTGACTTTTTAAAGTGCATTCGTGATTTTTCTAATACCAATAGCTTTCCCCCATACTATTTCTAAATGACATCTTTTTTTCAGATTTCACTTTTATTGCCAAACTAGAGTGCAATGGCGAGATTTTTGCTCACTGCAACCTCCACCTCCCAGGTTCAAGCAACTCTCCTGCCTCAGCCTACCAACCACGTCCAGGCAATTTTGTATTTTTAGTAGAGACAGTGTTTCTCCATGTTGGTCAGGCTGGTCTCGAACTCCCAACCTCAAGTGATTGGCCCGCCTCAGCCTCCCAAAGTGCTGGGATTACGAGTGTGAGCCACCATGCCCAGTCAAGTCTTTTTTATAATACACTAAGATTTCAAAGTGTATTGCCTCAGCATAGCCTGGCTTAACTTGAAAGATGCAGGAGAAAGCCTCCCTCTTCCAGATAAAATGTCTAACTTTTATACCTTTTATACTGACAAGTTTCCAAAAAATCATGCATTTAAAGGATAAAGAAGCTGTAACTATTTGACATCAGCATGGTGTGCACAGACTTGCAGAGTATCCTGGATATAACTCCCACTCTCTCAGGTCTCTTTTAAAAAATTAATCATTTTAAATAAAGTATAAAATGTCTTAAGAAAAGCACATGAATCATTAAGTGTATAATCTTATGAATTGTTACAAAATGAACAAGCCCATTTAACCATTATTCAGGTTAAGAAATAAAGTTAACAAAAAATAAAAGCTAAAAAAAATAGAACTTTGTCAACATTATAGAAGTTTGCCTCACTTGTCTTTGCAAATCACTATCCTGATTTCTAATGCCTTATAAATCTTCTTTTGTCTTTTTAAACTTTATATGAAAGGAAATTATTCCTTTCTTTACTCATCATTCTGTAAGATTTATCCATGTTATTGGGTACAGAAACAGTCTATTCACTTGCACTGCAATGTAGAATATTTAGTCTCTTGTTGAAGCATTTGCATTTTAGAGTTAAGATAAATTATTTTTCTGTAAGCAGTTTTTTTTTCTTTTTTTGAGATGAGGTCTTGCTCTGTCATCTAGGCTGGGGTGCAGTGGTGTGATCTCGGCTCACTGCAACCTCTGCCTCCTGGGCTCAAGTGATTCTCATGCCTCAGCCTCCTGAGTAGCTGGATTAGAGGCATGAGCCACCATGCCTGACTAATTTTTTTGTGTATTTTTATGAGAGGTGAGGTTTCACCACGTTGGCCAGGCTGGTCTCGAACTCCTGGCCTCAAGTGATCCACCCACCTCAGCCTCCCAAAGTCTTGGGATTACAAGCATGAGCCACTGTGCCCGGCCTCTTAAGTTCCACCTTCCACAAATCCCTAGGGCATGGACACAACGCAGCCAGGTTCTTTGCAACTGTATAACAAGGGTACCTTTTACTCCATTTCCTAGTAAGATATTCTTTGCTTTCATCTGAGACCTTGTCAGCATTCTTACACATGCCTCTTGGTTATTATATGTATGCATTTTTGTAATGTATATGCCTACAAGATGTGGTGAAGCTTTTGGAATGCATATGTTCAATTTTTCATCTTTATACCTATCAACAATATCAGAGACTTCAAGTTCCTCTGTATCCTTGGCAACATACGGAATTGTCATGTGTTCAGTTATTTTAACATATGTTGAGTAATATCTCACTGAGGTTTTAATGGGCTCTTCCTTGATAGCTAATAAGTATTGACATCCTGTCATATGTTCAGTGATCATTTTTAGTTAAGCTTTTTTTTTTTTTTTTTTTTTTGAGATAATGTCTTATTCAGTCACCCAGGCTGGAGTGCAATGGCACAGTCTCGGCTCACTGCAACCTCTGCTCCCGAGTTCAAGCAATTCTCCTGCCTCTGCCTCCCAAGTGTCTGGGGTTACAAGCGTGAGCAACCACACCCCGCTAGTTTTTGTATTTTTAGTAGAGGCAGGGTTCCACCACGTTGGCCAGGCTGGTCTCAAACTTCTGACCTCAGGTGATCCGCCTACCTTGGCCTCCCAAAGTGCTGGGATTACAGGCATGAGCCACCGAGCCCAGCCAGTTACCCACTTTTTTGAAGTGCTGGTTTACATCTTTTTCTCTCTCTGTAATAAGAAATAAAGGTAAAATCTAATCTCTCTTCCTTTGTACTCTCTGCATCTGCAGGGCTCTCTGTGTTTTTTCTTTTTTTCTTTCTTAGTTGGAGCGTTTTTCCAAATTCTAAGGCTTCTATCCAAGTTACTCCTCCAACCACGAGCCTTCATAGAATAAAAGACAAATGCAAGAGGCTGAAATACATTTTTATAGTGAAGGAATTTGGGATAAAAGATTTCCAGAAGAGGAAAAGATTGGTTATCTTCCATTCCGGTTAGTCGTTGGAGCGTTTCCATCTCCCAAGAAGTTAGTGGTGTCTCGCATTGGATAATCAGGGACTGCTTCAGGTGGCTCCACCACGCAGCACCTTTGGCCATTTGCGCAACAGCTTACTTCATTTTCAGGTGGTCTGCAAGCGATTCTGCATATTCCTTGGCCCCCACTACAGCTAACTGTTTTCATTATTGTCCACTTTGGCACTGTCGTCTTTTTTGAGCGCTTCATGCCTCCTGGAAAAGATATAGTTATGGTTAGTCTCTATGCAATCATGATAACAGAAAACATAGAATGTTAAGTATACAGAAGCTGGAGTCAAATCATTTAGATCAAACTTGGGCTCCATCATTTACCAGATCTTAGTCTTTGGTCAAGTAACTTTAACTCTCTGTACCTCCATTACCCTCATCTGTACAATGGCAATAATAATAAAAGAGACAGTTATCCCAGCATTTATTGAACAGAGATTCTTTTCCCTATTGCTTGTTTGTGTTAGCTTTGTCAAAGAACAGATGGTAGTAAAGATGTGTCCTTATTTCTGGGCTCTCTATTCCATTCTACTGTGCCTGTTTTTATACCAGTGCCATGCTGTTTCGGTAACTGTAGCCCTATAGTATAGTTTGAAGTCAGGTAAAGTAATGCTTCCAGCATTGTTCTTTTTACTTAGGATTGCCTTGGCTATTTTGGGCTCTTTTTTGGTTATGTATGAATTTTAAATAGTTTTTTTCTAGTTCTGTGAAGAATGTCATTGATCATGTCTTTCGCAGGAGCATGGTTGGAGTTGGAGGCTATTATCCTCAGCAAACTAATGCAGGAACATAACACCAAATACTACATGTTCTCACTTACAAGTGGGAGCTAAATGATGAGAACTCATAAACACAAAGAAGGGAATAACAGACACTGGGGTTTACTTGAAGGTGGAGGGAGGGAGGAGGGACAGGAGCAGAAAAGATAACTCCTGGGTACTGGGCTTAATACCTAGTTGATGAAATAATCTGTACAACGAACCCCCATGGCACAAGTTTACCTGTGTAACAAACCTTCACATGTACCCCTGAACATAATATAAAAACTTAAAATGATAATAAGAGACTGCCTCTTAAGGCTGTTGTGATTATTAAATGAGTTCATGTATATAATATGTTTAGAATAATATCTGGCATTTACTAAGAAGTAACTAAATGTCATCCTTTGTTGTTATAATTACTATTGTTATTATTCTTAGATAAAAGTCTTCACTTGAGAGGTCAGAACTGCAAGGGTTGCCTCCGTGAGCACTGTTGGGCATGTTGCTATTTGCCTGGATGGATGTATGCTTGTAATGCTCAACTCCTTGGATGTAGCCAGTGTCTACCCCAAGGCAAGACATGTGTACTAGTGCCTCCATATTTTGAAAAAATAAACATACACCACACATGAAATCCTCTGTGCATTGGATTGCACGGAACAGATACTGTTCATACATGAGTCCACATTGGCATAGACACAGGCACATATGCACAGCTCAATTTATTAACAAATTTACAGTCACACACAAACTGAACATGTACACATGTTCACTGTACATACCCATAGATGTGCATTTATAACAATGTGTAAATGCACAAGCCAACAAACCAGTCACTCAGGCATAAACATGTGTACACAAACACTTTTACTGAAAATACTTTAGTAATAAAGTTCCTGACATATAGTTATCATTCTAAAAACGTTCATCATTAGTAATATTTATGTTTTTTCCAAAAAGAATGAGTCCTTTGTAAAAACTTTTTGTAAAGGAAATAATAACTACTATCAAACATTTAGCATCATTCGTGTCAAGAATTTTTATTCTTTATTCAATGAAAACTTAAAACAAACTGTCATTATCTTCCATTTTCAAATAAGAAAACTGAAGCAAAAAGAGAGATTATGTTCCTTCTAAAATCCTCAAATTGGTAAGGAAGAGGCCCAAGATTTAATTTTTCTTCTACATGATTTGGAATTCTGGAGTGACATCAGCTATATGGTAAACTAGGAAACTCCAGGCCCTCATTTGGCCATGGAAACATCACATAAACCTCAACACAAGGCCAAAGTACTTTCTGGGAGCTCTAGAAACCAGCTAAGAAGCTGCAACAACCAGCCGAGTGCAGCGGCTCTTGCCTGTAATCCCAGCACTTTGGGAGGCCGAGGTGAGTGGATCAAAAGGTCGAGATCGAGACCATCCTGGCCAACATGGTGAAAACCCGTCTCTATTAAAAACACAAAAATTGGTCAGGTGTGGTGGTGCACCTGTAGTCCCAGCTACTTAAGACGCTGAGGCAGGAGAATCATTTGAACCCGGGAGGCAGAAGTTGCAGTGAGCCGCGATCACGCCACTGCACTCCAGCCTGGCGACAGAGTGAGACTCTGTCTCAAAAAGGTGGAAAAGAAGAAGAAAAAGAAGAAGGAGGAGGAGAAGGAGGAAGAGGACCACACTCAAAACTGTAGAAATTTTGTGGCATTTTTGCTCACCCTTGCTGCGCCCTCTACTCAGTGCAGTGCAGCAGTCAGAAAAAAGCCACCCAATTCCCAGTTTCTTCCTTAGGATAAAAGGGGGGAAAATGAACCTTACTTTAAAAATTTCTGGCTTGTCTAAGAGCCAGCTGAGGGACTGGTTGCTCTCTTACTTGATTCAAACCATTGCCAAGAATGGCATCATAGTTTGGATATCAGAGTGGAGGCTGCTGAAAGCAGCAATGGGCACCATGGCGTGTGAGAGCTCCAGGAGAACTGAAGATTCACAGGAGGCTGAGGGCAAGAAATGACAAAGAGAGGCATAAAATAGAACACCTAATGTCATGAGAATAAATAGATGTGAGACTGCTAGGGGAAATAAGGCAGGGGAATTGGAGAGGGAATAAAAGTACACACACAGGGCTGGTGGTGACACATTTTAAGAAAAAGCATCAGAGAACCTTGAATTTTCACACTAAGTTGGCTAATGAAGGTCTATCTTTGGCTGAAGCCAGTTTTCAAAGACAGAATGAGGTGACTATTCAGTCAAGGAACAAGGAAATGTGATCCATTCAAAGGAATAAAGTAAATTTTCAGTAACACACACTAAAGAAAGGCAGCCCTCTGATTTAATTAACAGCCTTTAACATAACTGTCTCAAGAATAGCTGATGAGCTAAAGGAAAACCTGGAAAAACAACTGAATGAAATAAGGAGATATATTCACAAAATGAGAATATCAACAAAAATATAGAAATTATTAAAAAGAATAAACAGGACTGGGTGTGGTGGCTCACACCTGTAATCCCAGGACTTTGGGAGGCTGAGGCAGGCAGATCATGGGGTCAGAATATCGAGACCATCCTGGCCAACATGGTGAAACCCCGTCTCTACTAAAAATACAAAAATTAGCTGGGCCAGTGGTGTGTGCCTGTAATCCCAGCTACTCTGGAGCCTGAGGCAGGAGAATTACTTGAACCAGGGAGTTGGAGGTTGCAGTGAGCCAAGATCGCACCACTGCACTCCAGCCTGGCAACACAGTGAGACTCTGTCTCAAAAAAAAAAAAAAAAGAAAAAAAGAAAAGAAAAAGAAAAAGAAAACAGAATAAACAGAAAATATGGAGTGAAAAACACAGTAATTGAATTGAAAAAAAGTCACTAAAAGGGTTCAACAACAACTCAGACAGAAGAAAATATTGAATTTGAGACAGGTATTTGAAATTGTCAAGTCAGAGGAGCAAAAGAAGAAGGAATGAAGAAAAATGAACTTATTGAACACCACAAAGCAGAGCAATATATGCATTATGAGAGTCCTAGAAAAAAAAAAAAAAAGAGGGCAGGATCAGAGAGCTTATTTGAAGAAATAATGGCCAACATTCTGGGGATGGTGTCTGGCATGGTCCATGAATGGGCTTGCATTGAAGTCCTCAGGCAAGCTGGGTTGGTGTGTGGATTAGCATATCAAAGGGCCTGACATGTGGACCCACAGGGTTGGGCCTGGAACCCGGATCCACTGGGATAGACTTGTTGATTGGGTTCATGGAGGTGGGCCTGGAGCCTGCGTCCCCAAGGCTGAGACTGGAGTCTGTATCCATGTGGCTGGCCTGAAGCCTAAGTCCTAAGGGGCTGATCTAGCACTGGGGTGGGCCTTGAACCTATGTCTGCAGCAGTCAGCCAGTTTCTATGATGGGTCAGTCACATGGGTCCACTGAGATGGGACTGGAGCCTGAGTTCATGGGGGTTGACCTGCTGTGGTTTCAATGATGGTGTCCTCTCCAAAGTTTATGTTAAAACTTAATACCCTAATATAGATGATGGGGTGATGGGTGCAGCAAACCACCATGGTATGTGTGTACCTATGTAACAAACCTGCATATTCTGCACATGTACCCCAGAACTTAAAGTATATATATATTTTTTAAAAACCAATGCTACAGTATTAAGGGTTCAACCTTTATAAGGTTGCTAATCCCAGGGTGGAGCCCCAATGAATGGGATTAGCAACCTTATAAAAGGATTTGTGACTGAAGAGAATTCTCTATTGCTCTTTGGTTTCTTCTGACAGGTGAGGGTACAGTATTTCTCCCCTGCAGAGGATGTAGCACTGAGGGATCATCTTGAAAGCAGAGAGCAGCCCTCTCTAGACCCCAAATTAGTCAATGCCTTGATCTTCAATTTCTCAGCCTCCAGACCATGATAAATAAATTTCCTTTGTATATATAAATTACCCAGTCTGTAGTATTTTATCTTAGGAGCACAAACTAAGATAGGGTCTGGGTACTGGATCTACAGAGTGGACTTGTAGCGTCAGTCCACAGGAGCCAGTCTGCTACTGAGGTCTACTGGGACAGGCCTGAACTAGACCTTGGATCTGCAACATGGGCCACAGGGGCTAGTTAGGAGTATGTATGGGACCACAGAGACAGGCCTGTCACTTGGCAGGCCTGAGGACGGTGTGTACGTTTGCAAGCCTGGTGTCTGAGGCCAGGGTTGCCAGCCTAGCACCAGGATGGGCCCAAATCCTGGGACTGTGTAGGCCAATCTTGCTCAGGGTTGGTCTGAAACCTGGGACAGGCCTAGAGCCTGGGGCTGCAGGAGCTGACCTGTCACTGGATAGGCCTGGAGCCTGTATCCACAGGGACAGAGCTGATAAGTAGGGTTGCTAGGGCCAGCCTGGTGCTGGGGCAATTATGAAGCCTGGAGCAGTGGGGGCCAGCCCAGTGCTGTGGGAAGTACAGAGTAACAAGTCCACTGGGCAGTCTTGGAGTCTGGGGCTACAAGCACCAACCTGGAGCTTAAGTCTGTGGGAGCTGGCAAGTCACTGAGGCAGGCCTGATGTTCATGGCCATTAAGTTAGCCCAGCACTGGGGGTGGCCTAGAGCTTGCGTTGCTGGGGTCAGCCTAGTAATGGGCAGGCCTGGAGACCAAGTCTTGAGGGGCTATGGGATTCCAAGTGATGCTGGGAAAGAACTGAAGACTTAGTCTACAGGTGCCAGCCTGGAGTCAGGGTTTGTAGGGGCCTGCCCTGCACTGGGTTTTATTGAAGTGGGTCTGGTGTTGGGGTTCAATGCAAAGGCTGGTGCTTACTTCCCTCCCCTTCCCCCAATCAGAAGATATATCTCTTCTTGGTGTTCTGCCTGGGATTGGGAGAAGGATGAGGTGGGTAATGTAAAATGATTCTTCTTACTTTCTTCAGTGCATATTTTCTGATTTCTATGCTGCACCTGGGTGCTGTAGTCTCTCACCTGGTTTCCTTGGCGCCTTTTAAGGTATTTTTATATGCGAATAGTTTTTCAAATTGATGTTTCTGCAGTGGGATGAGCACTGGAATGTTCTGATTTACCATCTTGTTGATGTCAGTCCCCAAAACACATTCATAAATAACCAATGGTCAAAGAAGAAGCCACAAAGAAAATTGGAAAATATCTTGAGACAAATTAAAATGAAAACAAAGCACACCAAGATTTATATGATTCATCGAAACAATACTAAGATTGTTTATTGATCTCAAATCAATAACCTAACTTTACACCTTAAAGATTAAAAATAAACAAACTAAACCCAAGGCTAATGGAAGGAAGAAAATAATAAATATTAGGATAAAGATAACCATAGAAAACAGAAAAACAACAGATAAGAGCAATGAAACAAAGAGTTAGTGTTTCAAAACGTTTAAGGCTCCTGATACAAGATGGTCAACTGCATGCAGCCAGGAGGAACATCTCCCACCAAGGGACCAGGACGTCAGGAAGACTGGTGCACTCCTAGCAGCTCTTCAGGGGGAAGGCATTAAAGCAAACAGGGGGAAGACACAGATGCTAGGCTGAATGGAAAGGGAGTTGAGAACCCTGCACGGAGCTACTTCACATCTGAACTCATTCCTGGCCCCCAGTAACTCCTGTGGAAGGGGTGCGGTAAACAGGCAAGGAGCCTCTCACCACTGGCCTGGAATCCTGGCAGGAGACCCCTCAGCCACCACTGACACTTGCGTTAGCAAGGAGAGCTGCTTAGATAAGTGGTAGAGGCAGAACTCCAGCAGGTGTGGAGCCCAGAGGGTTTGGTGCAGTAGTATCCGTAATGGAGCATGACTAGGGACACCCATCTTCCTAGGCTCAACTTGTTCCCATATGAGACTTTAGCCCTAGGGGAACTTTTGGACCTAAATGCTGCAGGACATTCTTGCCCATGAGATGGGCATGCACCTCTCAGTCTGCTGGCCTCTTCCAGAGTCCCAGCCTGGCACGATTGAAACACACACACACACACACGCACACACACACACACACACCCCATTCAAAATATTAATGAATCCAGGAGTTGGTTTCTTGAAAAAGTTCATAAGATAGACCATTACACAGACTCATAAAGAAGAGAACAGGTCCAAATAAACACAATTAGAAACAACAAATAGGATATTACCACTGACCCCACAGAAATACAAAAAACTGTCAGAGACTACTATGAACATGTTTATACACACAAACTAGAAGATCTAGCTTGAAAATCTAGAAGAAATGAGAAAATTTCTGGACACATACACTCTCCCAAGATTGAACCAGAAAGAAATTGAATCTTTGAACAGACCGATAATGAGCTCTGAAATTGAATCAATTAGTAAATAGCCTTCCAACCAAAAAAAAAAAAAAAAAAAGCCCAGGATTAGACAGATTCACAGCAGAATTCTACCAGCTATACCAAGAAGAGCTGGTACCATTCCTACTGAAACTATTCCAAAAAATTGAGGAGAAGGAACTCCTCTTTAACTCATTCTATGAGGCCAGCATCATCGTAATACTAAAACCTGGCAGAGATACAACAAAAAAATCAAACTTCAGGCCAATATCCTTGATGAACATTGATTCAAAAAATCCCCAACAAAATATTAGCAAGCCAAAGCCAGCAGCACATCAAAAAGCTTACCCACCATGGTCAAGTAAGCTTTATCCCTGGGATATAAGCTTGGTTCAACATATGCAAATTACTAAATGTAATTCATCACATACATGGAATCAAAAACAAAAACCACATGATCATCTCAATAGGTGGTGATGATCAAAGCAGACAAGGCTTTCAATAAAATTCAACATCCCTTCATTTAAAAAATTCTCAAAAAATAGGTATAGAGGAACATACCTCAAAATAGGAGCTATCTATGACAAACCTACAGCCAACATCACACTGAATGGGAAAAAGCTGGATGTATTTCCCTTGAAAAGGGAAAGGACAAGTATGCTCTCTGTCACCACTCCTATTCAACATATTATTGGAAGTCCTCTCCAGAGGAATTGGACAAGAGAAAAAAAATAAAGGGCATCCAAATAGGAAAAGAGGAAGTCAAACCATGCCTGTTTGCAGATGATATGATTCTGTATCTAGAAAACCACATAGTCTCAGCCCAAAAGATTCTTAAGCTGATAACTCTTCAGCAGAGTTTCAAGATACAAAATTAACATACAAAAATCATAACATTCCTATATACCAACAACAGCCAGGTGGAGAGCCACATCAGGAACACAGTTCCATTCACAATCGCCACAAAAAGAATAAAATACCTAGGAATACAGCTAACCACAGAGGTGAAAGATCTCTACAGTGAGAATTACAAAACACTGCTCCAAAAAACCAGAGAGGACACAAACGGAAAACATTTCATGCTCATAGACAGGAAGAATCAATATCATTAAAATGGCCATACTTGCCCAAAGCAATTTACAGATTAAATACTATTCCTATCAAGCTACCAATGACATTCTTCACAGAATTAGAAAAACATACTATTTTAAAATTCACATGGAACAAAAAAAGAGCCCTGATAGCCAAAGCAATTCTAAGCAAAAAGAACAAAACAGGAGGCATCATGCTACTCAACTTATTCCACAGGGCTACAGTAACCAAACATCAGGTACTGATGGTACTAGTACAACAACAGATACATAGGCCAATGGAACGGAATCAGAGAGGCCAGAAATAGGGTCACACACCTGCAACCATCTGACCTTCAACAAAGCTGACAAAAACAAGCAATGGGGAAAGCACTCCCTATTCAATAAATGGTACTGAGATAATTAGCTATCCATATGCAGAAGATTGAAACTGGACCCTTTCCTTACACCATAGGCAAAAATCAACTCAAGATGGATTATAGACTTCAGTGTAAACCCCAAAACTATACAAACCCTGGAAGACCTAGGCAATACCATTCTGTACATAGGAACTGGCAAAGATTGCGTGAAGAAGATGCCTAAAGTAATTGCAACAAAAGCAAAAATTGACAGACAGATCTAATTAAAGAGCTTCTGTACAGCAAAAGAAACTATCAACAGAATAAACAAGCAACTATTGACATGGTTTGGATCTGTGTTCCTACCCAAATCTCATGTTCAATTTTAATCCCCAGCACTGGAGGTGGGCCCTGATGGAAGATCATTGGATCATGAGGGTAGATCCTTCAAGAATGGTTTCAGATCATCCCCTTGGTGGTGTTCTCATGACAGATTTCTCATGAACTCTGGTTGTTTAAAAGTGTGTGCACCTTCACCTCTTGCTGTCTCTCTCTTGCTCCTGCTCCCACCATGTGGGATGCCTTGCTCTCCCTTTGCTTCCACCATGATTGAAAGTTTCCTGAGGCCTCCCCAGAAGCAGAAGCCTCAATGCTTCCTGTACAGCTTACAGAACCATGAGCCAATTTGACTTCTTTTTTTTAAAGTACCCAGTATCAGTTATTTTTATAGCAATGTGAGAACATATTAATATACCCACAGAATAGGAGAAAATTTTTGCAAACTCTGCATCTGACACAAATCTGATCTCCAACATCTATAAGGAATGTAAACAAATTTTCAAGAAAAAAACTACCCCATTAAAAAGTGGACAAAGGACATGAACAGCACTTTTCAAAAGAAGACATATATGTCACCAGTAGGCCCATGAAAAAATGCTCAATATCACTAATCATTAGAGAAATGTAAATAAAAATCACAATGAGATACCATCTCACACCAGTCAGAATGGCTTATTAAAAAATCAGAAAATAACAGATGCTGGCAAGGTTGTGGAGAAAAGAACAGTTATATACTGTTGGTGGGAGTGTAAGTTAGTTCAACCATTGTGGAAAGTGGTGTGATTATTTCTAAAAGAGCTAAAAATATAACTACCAAACCCAGCAATCCCACTACTGGGTATATACCCAAAGGGATATAAATAATTCTATCATAAAGACACGTGAACATGTATGTTCACTGCAGAATTATTCACAATGACAAAGGCATGGAATCAACCTAACTGCCCATCAATGGTAAGCTGGATAAAGACAATGTTGTACATATATACCATAGAATATTATGCAGCCATAAAAAAGAATTATATCCTTTGCAGAAACATGGATGGAGTGGGAGGCCATTATTCGTAGCAAATTAATGCAGGAACAGAAAACCAACTACTGCATGTTCTTACTTACAAGTAGGAGCTAAATGATGAGACACATGGACACAGAGAAAGGAGCAAAAAACACTGGGTCCCACCTGAGGGTGGAGGGTAGGAGGAGGGAAAGAAGCAGAAAAAAATAACTATTGGGTACTGGGCTTACTACCTGGGTGACAAAATAATCTATATGACAAACCCCTGTGACAGAAGTTTAACTATGTAACAAACCTACACAAACACCCCTGAACCTGAAATAAACACTTTTTTAAAGGTATAAAGAAGTCCAAGGCTGGACATGGTGGCTCATGCCTGAAATTCCCAGCACTTTGGGAGGCCGAGGTAGGCAAATCACTTAAGGTCAGGAGTTCGAGATCAGCCTGGCCAACATGATGAAACTCCGTCTCTACTAAAAATACAAAAATTAACTGGGTGTAGTGGCGAGTGCCTGTAGTTCCAGCTACTCAGGAGGCTGAGGCAGGAGAATCACTTGAACCCTGGAGGCAGAGGCTGCAGTGAACCAAGATCATGCCACTGAACTCCAGCCTGGGTGACAGAGCAAGACTCCGTCAAAAGAAAAAAAAAGTTCAATAAAATCAGAAAATTTTATCTAGACTGAAAAAAGCAAGAATGCTCAAATAACTAAAATTAGAAATGAATGAGGGGACATTACCACCGCTTTTACAGAAGTGAAAAGGATTATAGGAGAATACTGTATGAACAATTATATGCCAACAAATCAGATAACCTAGATAAAATTGATAAATTCTTAGAAACTCCTAACCTATCAAGGCTGAATTAGGAAGAAATAGAAAATCTGAACAGACTTTTAATAAGTAGAGAGATTGAATCAGTAATCAAAAAACTCCCAACAACAACAACCAAAGACTAGGATCAAATTACTTCACTGCTGAGTTCTACCAAACATTTAAAGAATTAACATTAATCCCCCTCAAACTCTTCCAAAAAGTTGAAGAGGAAGAAATACTTCCAAACTTATTTTACAAGGCCACCATTGCTCTTATACCAAAGCCAGACATAGACACAGACACTACCAGAAAACAAAACTACAAACCAATATCACTGATGTATATTGATACAAAAATCCCTTTTAAAAACTGGCAAACAGAATTAAAGACCAATTTAAAATTATTATACATCATAATCTAGTGGGAGTTTTTCCTTAAATACAAGAATAGTTGAACACTTGAAAATTAATCGATGTAATACACCACATTAAAAGGAAATAGAATTATGGGGGAAAAAACACATGATTATCTAAATTGCAGATAAGCCATTTGACAAAATTCAACACCCTTTTATGATAAAAGCATCCAATAAACTAGGAATAACAGGAATTTGTCTCAGCATAATAAAGGCAATATATAAAAGTCCCCCAGATAATATCATACTCAATGATGAAAATCTGAAAGCTTTTTCTCTAAGACCAGGAACAAGAAAAGAATGCTCACTTTCACCACTTCTAGTCTAGTATATTCTATTCCAACATACTACTAGAAGTCCTGGCCACAACAATTAGGCAAGAAAAATAAATAAAAGGCATCCAAAATAGAAAGAAAGAAGTAGAATTATCTCTATTCACAGGCAACATGATCTTTTTTTTTTTTTTACTTTAAGTTCCCGGATACATGTGCATGTGCAGAACATGCAGGTTTGTTACATAAGTATGTATACGTGTGTCACAGTGGTTTGCTACACCTATCAACCAGTCACCTAGGTTTTAAGCCCTACATGCATTAGCTATTTGTCCTGATGCTCTCCTTCTTTTTGCCCCCTCCAACAGGCCCAGTGTGTGTTGTTCCCCTCTCTGTCTCCATGTGCTCTTATTGCTCAGCTCCCACTTATGACTAAGAACATATGGTATTTGGTTTTCTGTTTCCGTGTTAGTTTGCTGAGGACGATGGCTTCCAGCTTCATTCATGTCCTTGCAAAGGACATGATCTCATTTCTTTTTATGGCATCATAGTATTCCATGATGTGTATGTACCACAGTTTCTTTATCCAGTCTATCATTGATGGGCATTTGTATTGGTTTCATGTCTTACAGGCAACACGATCTTATATATAGAAAATCCTAAAGATTCCACACTAAAAGGCTAGAACTAATAAACGAATTCAACCAGGTTGCAGGATATAAAATCAACATACATTACTCATAACACATATTCTACCCTGCCTGCCACATTGCTTTCCTGTCTGGTACAATTTCTTGGAGAGGTTGGTATCTCCTTGAATAATGGGTACAAGTAGCTCCCAGTGCCTTCAATATAAAATCTACACTCTCTATCCTGTATTTCAGCTTATGCTACTACAATCCATCCATCCCCTCCTTCCACACCAGTTCATCATTACATACTCTGTACCAGGCTAGGAATACAGAGGTCTCCAATGCCCACCCACATTAATAAAAATGACTCCAAAGAACCTGTAAAGTGCATCACTCATGATTGTAATTTTCCTTATAAGGAATGTCCATCCTTTCTCTTTTAAACATGGATGAAGCAGGAAGACAGAAAAGAAAAGAAGCGAATGACACTTGCATGCTGTGGTACATTCAAACTACCACAGAAATCCAGAGAAAGCACTCAACCGCTGCTACATCAGCCACCTTACTTGTGAACCAGAGGAAGGGAGATGCAAATGGCACTGATTCATCCATGCTCCAGCATCATAGTATCACTGTCTTTTTCACTTCAGTCCTCACCCTCCTCGTGATGTCTCTGCTGGTACCATCCTACTTACAGGAGGATGAGAATAGCTTCAGGGGGTTTCCCCAGGGTGACATCCACATTTTTCTGGATAACACCAGATCTGGAGAATTTTCCTCTTTCCTAAACATACCATATGGAACACTTCCTATTTTTAGTCACCAGAGAGAGGAATTGGAACATATGTGATAAGAATAGGGAGAAATAATGCATTTTCTTCAGTCTATCTGCATGTGGAGTAGCCCAAGACAGCCTCAGGAGGAAGCTTCCTACAGTAGCACCCAAAAGTTTTGCCAAAGATCTTTGCTACTCCTCACTCCTGAACAGCTTCCATAACTTCATATTGTCCTGAATCATTGTGCGTTGTATCTCCCACATCAAATTAATGTCACCTGTGAAATCTCCCCCTCTTCAGGCCAGAAGACAGAGGATGCTTGCTTTCACACCCCCCATGGACTTTAACAATGATTTTATGTCTCAACTCTCTGAAACTAGCTTTTTTATCTCAGAAATGGACTTAGAGGAGTTTCTGATATGGGTATCAGATATCAAGTGTGTATAAAGAAGGAAGTTTTAGAGGCAAAAGTATACTGAAATAATTTGAAGAAATTATTTTAAATTCTCACACTAACATTTCTTCCTTAAAGATTCAGTAGCCCTGGATAGGGGCCCAAGGAATGGTGTCTTGCATGAGTTTCCCCCTCACCATGATCAGAAGCCCCTGCTTGATGTCGGTTCTTCAACTCTTCCTAATCCTGACCTTCCAACTCTCACATTTATATATTGCCTAGACTGTCTTCCCTCACAATATAGTCCATGGCTTAACATCACAAATCAAGTAACACCTACAACCACCATCAAGAATCTATGAACTTTTTTTAATAGTTTCATCCAGGGTTCTTAAAAATATACCTAAGTATACCTGATGCATTTATCTTCTGCCAACCGGGCACCCCAAAATGTATTCTCCTCAAACTTAAAAGATCTTTCCCTCTCATTTATATCTGCTTATGGCACATTATAGTTGTTTATTTAGTCATAAATCATTTATATATTAATTTATTTAACAGACATTTACTAGTAAATAAAACATTCAGCTTAACAACAGAGATACACAGATTTATATGAAAATATCAGTAGATAAATCTCATAGGTGTATGCTTGAGATGGTAAAAGAAAAAAATGAGTGACTTTCTTATTAGAAGAGATTGTTCAAAATAGTTCCTGGCCATTAATTATTACAGCTGGACACATTTAAAAATCATTAAGGAAGGATAACTTTTTTTATAACCCTTGAAGCATAAAGTTCTGTCTTCATTTCATTGTAAATTCATTTGCAGTGATGATTACTATACCAATGTTTTACTGAATATAGGAACAAGGATACCTCAAGTTAAAAGGTAAAAGGAAAAGAGGGTTTGGAGGATGGAGTATAAGAGAAACAGAGAGAAGAGTAAAAGGAAGGGATGTTGGAGCAGTAGAAGTAGAAGCAAGGGGAGGAAGAAGGGAAAAGGCTAGACATCATAACTGAACTCACTCCCAAGAAAGGATAAATAACTTCGGTTGGTTGTCCATATGTCCGGTTAATGTTCCTCCTATGCTTCTTATTTCCTTTTTGTATTTCTGTGTGTGTGCGTTTACTGGAACTGCTGTGGTTTGAAGGACTGCATCTGGAAACATTCTAGCCTCCCAATTTCATTTACCTGCACTGCCTTCTCCTACATTTAGGGCTATTTGTGGCCAATGAAAGTCACACTCAAGGAAGTTTCTGAAGAATGTGAAAGGACACTAGATATATTTTATTCAAGGCAGATTAGTTGCCATGTTATAAGACCCTTGCTGTGGTGCACTCAGGTGTTTTATTAAACTCTAGCCAGCCCTCACCCAGATTAACCCAAATTCTGTCCATAACAACCCCATATTCATTCTTTTTGCACCAAACATATGACAAAACCTAATGCCAATCCCATTCCTACCTCCATGTTATGCCCACCCAAACCCCAATCCCAAGACAAACACAACATTAGTCAAGCCATCCATCACCAATACCCAGCTTCAACCCAACCCAACCAGTTCATCCACAAATGCCCTCTACTCCAATTCTCAGTTTCACCCAATTCCACTGCTGAATACATTCACCCACAAATATAATTCTTAACCCAGCCTATCTCAAACCACTGGCCCAGACTAATTTTATAAATATAATCCTCATTTCCATCTCATCATTGTTTATTTTTTGGCCATTATGCCAACCCAAAGGTCCCATCCTCTTTGTACCACAATTCAGTACCCAATCTCCAAATAGCCCCTTGACTCATCCTATAAATGTTCAACTTGAACTTAATTTCTCACACCTAACCTGCCTGATACCAAGTCATCAAAACTATAATACACCTGCAGGACCCCAGAACCTTTGTGAAAGGCTTGAGTTACCTGAAGTCTTATGAATGAGGATCAGAACAATGACAATGGTCATTAAATAGGGCTTCATGACTAACAGATCCCGAAAAAATGAAGAGCACATGCAAGAGACTGGAGATCTTTACAACAGATCAGTGTTCTGCCTTTATTATTTTCAGAAGTAGGCCAGGATTGTGGGCAGTGAACTCAGAGGGGTGAGACATACCTGAAGGCAGCCAGGCAGAAGGATAACATGTATTACGCATCTCAACTGGGTACTCTGTGTGAGTGTAGGAGTTTGCCAGCACCCACACCAAGGTGAGCCTTCTTTCCTAGTAAGAGACAAAGTAAAATTAGAGCCAGATTATATTTTGTGTTAAGACAAAGCTGAAAGAAAAAGAGGAAATTGAAATGCAAAAAAAATTGAACAAAATATTAACTTAAAAAATTAACAAAAGATTAGCCACAGGAGAGAAAAGGGAAGAGTGGGGAGAACTTTGTTTTGCATCTTGGATATCAGCTCAGCCACAGTAGTATTTAGCACCAGTGAGAGCCATGAGGCTCTGTTTTCAGGCCCTAGCTCCAGGATGACATTTCTTGACACACTCTGGGCCACAAGGGAACTCACTGCTTTGAAGGAAAAAACCCAGTCCTGGAAGGATTCACTACCTGCTAACTGAAGAGCCCTTGGGCCCTGAATAAACAGCAGATATCCAAGTACTATGTTGAGGGCCTTGGGTGGGCCTCTGACATTTGCTGGCTTCAGGTACCAGTTCAATCACAAGTCAGTAGAGTACCAAGCAGGCTCTTGGGGTCCCTGATTCTAGAACTTGGTTCTTGGATGGCATTTCTGGATATGACTTGAGCCAAAGGGGAGCCCCGAAGGGTGATTCCCAGGCCAGGCAGCATTCACTACAAGCTGACTTAAGAGCACTTTGGCCATAAAGGAACATTGGCAGTAGTCTGGTAGTACTCCCCGTGTCCTGTGGTGGTGATGGCTATGGGATGAGGCTCCTCTGCCTTTGAAAAGGGGAGAGAAGAGTGAGAAGAACTGCATCTTGTGGTTTGAGTGCCAGCTCAGCTGCAGTACAATAGAACACCAGATGGACTTCTAAGGTTTTTTACTCTAATCCCTGACTCCTGGATGGTACCTGTGGACCCACTCATGGTCTGAGGATATTTGCCACCCTGAACGGAAGGATGTACACCTGGTTTGCTTTGCCACCTGCTGATTGTAGAGCCCCAGGGCCTTGAGAGAACATAGGCAGTAACCAGAAAGTGGTTACAGCAGGCCTTGGGTAAAACCCAGTTCTGTGCTGGCTTCAAGTGTGACCCAGCCCAATCAGAGTGGTGGTGGCCACAGGGGTGCTCATGATTCCTGCCCCCCACCCCCACAACTTTAAATGGCTCAGAACAGAAACTTTCCATTTGTTTGGGAGAAAGTAAAGAAAAAGAACAAGAGTATCTTCCTGGTAATCCAGAGAATTACTCCAGATCTTGTCTAAGACTGTGACGGCAGTACCTCTATGAGGTTGAAAGAAACACAGTGTTACTGGGCTTGGAGTGTACCCTAAAGCAGATACAGCTTAGATCACAATACCCAGGTCATTTCAAATATTTGGAAAGCCTTCCCAAGAAAGACGAGTACAAAAAAGCCCAGACAGTGAAGGCTACAATAAATACCTAACTTCTTCTCAATGCCCAGACAACAAAGAACATCTAAATGCACAGACACCAAAGAATATCTATAACCATCAACACCATCCAGGAAAACATGACCTCACCAAATGAACTACATAAGGCACCACGGACC
Source organism: Sapajus apella (assembly GCF_009761245.1). Lineage (NCBI taxonomy): Eukaryota > Metazoa > Chordata > Mammalia > Primates > Cebidae > Sapajus > Sapajus apella. The sequence continues at coordinate 11,868,772 of NW_022436973.1, read as the reverse complement.
AATCATAGAGAAACAGAGATATGTGACATTTCAGACAGAGAATTCAAAAGAGCTGTTTTGAGGCAACTCAAAGAAATTCAGAATAACACAGAGAAGGAATTCAGAATTTTACCAGATAAATTTAATAAAGAGAATAAAATAATGTGAAAGAATCACACAGAAGCTCTAGAGCTGAAAAATACAATTGGCACACTGAAGAACACATCAGCATTATCAATAACAAAATTGATCGAGCAGAAGAAATAGCTTGAAGACAGACTATTTGAAAGTATACAGTCACTCTTTCTCCCATGCTGGATGCTTCCTGCCCTTGAACACTGGACTCCAAGTTTTTCAGTTTGGGAACTCATACTGGCTTTCCTTGCTCTTCAGCCTGCCAATGGCCTATTGTGGGACCTTGTGATCATGTGAGTTAATACTAAATAAACTTTCCTTTATATATACATTAGAAAAAAAAAAAAGATTGAATGGTTGTAGATATGTTGTGTTGCCTCTGAGGCCTCTGTTCTGTTCCATTGGTCTATATCTCTGTTTTGGTACCAGTACCATGCTGTTTTGATTACTGTAGCCTTGTAGTATAGTTTGAAGTCCAGTAGTGTGATGCCTCCTGCTTTGTTCTTTTTGCTTAGAATTGACTTGGCTATGCGGGCTCTCTTTTGGTTCCATATGAAGTTTAAGGAGTTTTTTTCCAGTTCTGTGAAGAAGGTCATTGGTAGCTTGATGGGGATAGCATTGAATCTGTAAATTACTTTGGGCAGTACGTCCATTTTCACGATATTGATTCTTCCTAACCATGAACATGGAATGTTTCTCCATCTATTTGTGTCCTCTCTTATTTCATTGAGCAGTGGCTTGTAGTTCTCCTTGAAGAGGTCCTTTACATTCCTTGTTATATTCCTAGGTATTTTATTCTCTTTGTAGCAATTGTGAATGGCAGTTTGTTCTTGATTTGGCTCTCTTTAAGTCTGTTATTGTTGTATAGGAATGCTTGTGATTTTTACACATTGATTTTGTATCCTGAGACTTTGCTGAAGCTGCTTATCAGTTTCAGGAGATTTTGGGCTGAGACAATGGGGTCTTCTAGATATACAATCATGTCGTCTGCAAATAGAGACAAATTGACTTCCTCCTTTCCTATTTGAATACACTTTATTTCTTTTTCTTGCCTGATTGCTCTGGCTAGAACTTCCAGTACTATACTGACCAAAAAAAAAAAAAAAAAAAAAGGATGAAGCATGCCTACAAGCTCTAGAAAATAGCTTCAAAAGGGCAAATTTAAGAGCTATTTGTCTTAAAGTGGAGGTAGAGAAAGAGAGAGGGGTAGAAAGTTTATTAAAAGGGACAATAACAGAGAACTTCCCAAACCCAGAGAAAGACATCAATATGCAAGTACCAGAAGGTTATAGAACACTAAGTAGATCTAACCCAAAGAAGACTACCTCAAGTCATATAATAATCAAACTTCCAAAGATTAAGGCTAAAGAAAATATCCCAAAACCAACAAGAGAAAATAAGCAATAACACACAATGGAGCTCCAGTATGTCTGGCAGCAGACTTTTCAGTAGAAACCTTACAGGCTTATGCCAGGAGAGAGTGGCATTACATATTTAAAGTACTGAAGGAGTCCTAGTTGGTGGCTCATGCCTATAATCCTAACACTTTGGGATGCCAAAGCAGGAAAATTCCTTGAGCACAGGAGTTCAAGTCCAGCCTGCAGAACATAGTGAGACCCCATATCTACAAAAAAATAAACAAAATTAGCCAGGTATGGTGGCATGTGCTTGTAGTCTCAGCTGTCCAGGGGGCTGAGGTGGGAGGATCACTTAGGCCCAGCAGATCAAGGCTGCAGTGAGCTGTGATTATGCTACGGCACTTCAGCCTGGGCAATAGAGCAAGACCCTGTCTCAAAAAATTAAACTAAATTAAAAAGTACTAAAAGAAGAAAACTTACCCTAGAATAGTATATCTGGTAAATATATTTATATATATATTTGATACATAGCCTTCAAACACAAAGGAGAAAGATCTTCCAGGCAGAAAATCAATAAAGAAGCATTAGACTTAATATCCACTATAGACCAAATGAATCTAAACAATATTTACAAATTTTTATCCAAAGCTGCAGAAAATACATTCTTTTGCTCAGCACATGATTCATTCTCAAGAATGGATCACGTTAGGTCACAAAACAAGCCTTAAAACATTCAAAAAATTGAAGTAATATCAAACATCTTCTCTGACCATAATGGAATAAAACTAAAATCAATAACAAGATGAATTTTGGAAACTGTACGAATACATTGAAATTAAACAATATACTCCTGAATGACCAGTAGGACAATGAAGAAATTAAGTAGAAAATTTAAAAATGTCTTCAAACAAATGATAACAGAAACACAACATACAAAAACCCATGGGCTACAGCAAAAGCAGTACTAACAGGGAAGTTTATAGCTATAAGGATCTACACCAAAAAAGAGGAAAAACTTCAAATAAACAATCTAACGATACATCTTAAAGAATAAGAAAAGCAAAAGCAAACAAGCTCAAAAATAGTATAAGAAAAGAAAGAATAAATATCAGACTAGAAATAAATGGAATTGAAATGAAGAAAACAATACAAAAGATCAATGAAACAAAAAGTTGGTTTTTTGAAAAGTTAAGCAAAAGTAACAAACCTTTAGACATACTAAATAAGAAAAAAAGATAGAAGATTCAAATAAATAAAATAAAAAACAAAAAAGGACACATTATAACTGATACTACAGAAATTCAAAGAATCATTAATGGCTACTATGAGCAAGCTTATGCCAATAAATTGGAAAATGTAGAAGAAATTGATGAATTCTCAGACATATGCAACATATCAAGATTGAACCAGGAAGAAATCCAAACCTGAAGAGACCGATAAGTAATGAGATTGAGGCTGTAATAAAAAGGTTCCAATTATGGAAAATCCCAGGACCAGGTATCTTCACTGCTGAACGCTACCAAACATTTAAAGAAGAATTAATACCAATCCTACTCAAACTATCTTGAAAAATAGAGTAGGAGAGAATACTTCTAAACTCATCCATGAGGCCAATATTATCCTGATACCAAAACCAGACAGACACATCAAAAAACAAAACAAAACTACAGGCCAATATCTCTGATGAATGTTGATGCAAAAATTCTCAACAAACTATGAGCAAACCAAATTCAACAATGTATTAGAAAGGTCTTTCATCATGATCAAGTGGGATTTATCTCTCAGATGCAAGTATGGTTCAATGTAAACAAATGAATCGATATGATACATTACATAACAGAATGAAGACCAAAAACATATGATCGTTTCAATTGATGCTGGAGAAGCATTTGACAAAATTCAACATCCTTCATGATAAAAGCCCTCAAAAAACTGGATATAAGAGAAGCATACCTCAACACAATAAAAGCCATATATGACAGACACACAGCTATTATAATAGTGAATGGGGGAAAACCGGAAGCATTTCCTGTAAGATCTGGAGCATGGCAAGGATTCCCGCTTTTACCACTGTTAGTCAACAAGCTAGAGCAATCAGACAAGAATGATATAAAGGGCATCCAAACTGGAATGGAAGAAGTCAAATTAGCCTTGTTTGCAGATAATATGATTTTATATTTGGAAAAACCTAAAGACACCACCAAAAAACTTTTAGAACTGATAAATTCAGTAAGGTCTCAGGGTAGAAAAATCATTATACAAAAATCAGTAGTATTTATATATGCCAACAGTAAACAATGTGAAAAATTTTTTAAAAGTAATCCCATGTACAATAGCCACACATAAAATTAAATACCTAGGAATTAACCAAAGAAGTGAAAGATCTGCATAATGAAAACTATAAAACACTAATGAGAGAAATTGAAAAGGACATCAAAAAATGGAAAGATATTCCATATTCCTGGTTTGGAAGAAACAATATTGTTAAAATGTGCATCCTACCCAAAGCAATCTACAGATTCGATGCATTCCCAATCAAAATACTAAGGGCATTCTTCACAGACATATAAAAAACAATTCTAAAATTTATATAGAACCAAGCCAAGCCTGGTGGCTCATGCCTGTAATCCTAGCACTTTGGGAGGCAGAGGTTGGCAGATCATGAGGTCAGGAGTTGGAGACCAGCCTGACCAACATGCTGAAACCCTGTCTCTACTAAAAATAAAAATAAAATTATCCATGTATAGTGGTGGGCACCTGTAGTCCCAGCTACTCCAGAGTCTGAGGCAGAAGAATTGCTTGAACCTGGGAAGCGGAGGTTGCAGTGACCTGAGATAGTGCCACTGCACTCCTGGGCAACAGAGCAAGACTCTGTCTCAAAAAAAAAAAAAAAAAAAAAAGATGTATATAGAACCATGAAAGACCCAGAATAGCCAAAGCTATACTAATCAAAAAGAACAAAACTGGAGGAACCACATTATCTGACTTCAAATTATAATACAGAGATTCAGTAATCAAAACAGCATGAGCATGGTATTGGCATAAAAACAGACATATAGATGTATGGAATAGAATACAGAAACAAACCAGACACCTACAGTGAACTCATTTCAACAAATGTGCCAAAAGCATACACTGGGAAAAAGATAGTCTCTTCAACAAATGGTGCTCAGAAACTGGATATCCACACTCAGAAACTAGACCCCTATCTCTCACCGTATACAAAAATAAAATCAAAATAGATAAAGACCTAAATCTAAGACCTCAAGCTATGAAATGACTATAAAAAAAAAAAAACTGGAAAAACTCTTCACGACATCAATCTGAGCAAAAATTTCTTGAGCAATACTCCACAGGCACGGACAGCCAAAGCAAAATGGACAAATGGGGTCACATCAAGTTAAAACGCTTCTGCACAGGAAAGGAAATAACAAAGCAAAGAAACAACCCACAGAATGGGAGACAATATTTGCAAATTATCCATCTGACAAGAGATTAATAACGAGAATATATAAAGACCTCAAATATCTCTATAGAGAAAAAATCTAATAATCCAACCAAAAATGGACAAGAGATTTGAATAGACATCCATCAAAAGAAAACATATAAAAGACAAGCATATGAAAACGTGCTCAACATCATTGATCATCAGAGAAATGCAAATCAAAACTTCAGTGAGATACCATCTCACCCCAGCTAAAATGGCTCTTATCCAAAAGACAGGCAATAATGAATGTTGACAAGGAGGTAGTGAAAAAGGAACCCTCATATACTGTTGCTGGGAATTTAAATTAGTGTGACCGCTATGGCGAACAATTTGGAGGTTCCTCAAAAAACTAAAATTAGAGCTATTATAGGATCCAGCAGTCCCACTGCTGGGTACACCCCACCCCAAAAAAAGAAATCATTGTATTGAAGAGACACCTGCAATCCCATGTTTGTTGCAGCACTGTTCACAACAGCTAAGATTTGAAAGCAACCTAAGTATCCATCAGCAGATGAGTAGATAAAGAAAAGATGGTGCATATACACAATGGAGTACTATTTGGTCATTAAAAAGAATAAAATGCTATCATTTGCAACAATGTGGATGGAACTGGACATCATTACTTTAAGTGAAATAAGCAAGTACAGAAAGACATCACATGTTCTCACTTTTTTGTGGGATCTAAAACTCAAAACAATTGAATTTCAGGTCATAGAGAGTAGACTGATGGTTACCAGAGGTTGGGATGTGCAGTGGGGGTGTAGGGAGAGGTGGGAATGATTAGTGGGTCCAAAAAAAAAAGAAAGAATTAATAAGACCTACTATTTGATTGCACAACAGAGTGTCTATAGTCGATAATAACCTAATTGTAAATTTTAAAACACCTAAAAGAATGTAATTATTATAACACAAAGGGTAAATGCCTGAGGGGATGGATACCCCATTCTCCATCCTATGATAATTACACATTGCATGCTTATATCAAAACATCTCTTGGCCGGGCGCGGTGGCTCAAGCCTGTAATCCCAGCACTGTGGGAGGCCGAGGTGGGTGGATCACGAGGTCAAGATATCGAGACCATCCTGGTCAACATGGTGAAACCCCGTCTCTACTAAAAATACGAAAAATTAGCTGGGCATGGTGGCGCGTGCCTGTAATCCCAGCTACTCTGGAGGCTGAGGCAGGAGAATTGCCTGAACCCGGGAGGCGGAGGTTGCGGTGAGCCGAGATCGCGCCATTGCACTCCAGCCTGGGTAACAAGAGCGAAACTCCGTCTCAAAAAAAAAAAAAAATCTCATGTATCCCATAAATATATATATATTACTATATACGCACAAAAATTTCTTTTAAAAACAAAATAAATAATAATTTTTAAAAACAGAATAAAATACAATCATAAAGACTTTAACAATTTACAGAAGAGTAAAATCAGTGAGGATTGCTGTAATCCAGGAAAATTTTCTGGAAGAGCAACAGCACAGAAGAATAAAAGGAAAGATGGAAATAAAAATAAATAAGTAAATAAATAAATAAGAAATAAAATTAAAATACAATAAATTTCTCTACCCCGTTGGCCTCAGTAATTTAAAACATACTCTGAGGAGACAGTTCTCTATTTTTATCTATTATGTTTGGACAGCAGGAAATTAATTTCCGTAAAATAGAGTAAATCTAGTGAAAGGTTTTTAGTGTATTTAATCTAAATGGAATAGTTTCTATTTATTGTATTTTTCTAGGGTATATTCTTTTAACACAAGAAATTTTAGTGTGAATTTTTTGAGGGCTTAATCTTACATGGAGGCATTTAATAGAGTTTCAGGAATTTCTGTAGAAAATCTGGAGGTACATAGAAACTCTGGTACTTGGTCGATTTTTAAGTTTGAAAATAAATAAAAACGTTTTTCTAATTTTTTGTCTTTTTGCCAGTGGGCTTTTTATATGTATCTGAAAGGGCTTCTGAGGGTTGCTTTTGCCTTTGAGTTTCATTGATGATGCTTTTTAGTCTCTTATAGGTCTATCTGGGAATGAAAAAAGTTAGAATTTTTATTTCTTTTGTAAGCCTCTTCTTTCCACAAATATTATGACTGCCTTCTCGCCAAAATGGAAAATTTCCAGATTTTTCTCTTAGGTATTTTGGGATAGCCTGCTCTCAGGACAAAGCAGACAAAAAACTCACTAGTTTGAGGGTAATTTCTGATCACCAATTCCAAACTATCTTGGGTGATACAACAGTAGTTTAATATAAGCTAAACAGAGATGGAATTTCTTCTTGGCAGATCAACTGAGGACCCCACTCTGTGGGGTCTAACCTAAAAGACTAATCTGATTATTCTCAAGTACAGGTGGTAAGGGTTAAGAGACAGGCAAAAATACAGTCAGACTCATCCTAGAATCTTTACTGGAAAATATAAAGCATTTCTGAGCTCAAGTGTGGAGCAATGGTATCTTTGAGCAGCAGATACGGAGAAAACTCTGAAAGTACAGTCATGTGTGAATTCAGCCCACATCCTATATTCCACCTCCATTCTTCTTAGGATCTTACAAACAATGCCAAATTGTTTCACAAGAATGACCAGACTCAAAAGTTTTAAATAAGTGTTTGCCATTTATTAGAACTGCTTGTCAGGAAGAAAAGAGAATGCCCATCAGCCAGGGACTGGGAACCACTTCACCCATTGCTCAATAAAATTACAAGCTTTATTTTATAACTTAATATATCCAAAAAGTCCCTAAAATTTGTCTTGATGAGCAGTATAGAAAGTGAAACTTGAGAAAAAATGAGAGAAACTGATGCTGTGCTGGGGAAAAGAAGGTAGACCTTATAAAATAGCAAACTCCAAAGACGATATTTGATGGATCATCTTTGAAGTTTATTAAAAATAAATATGGACAAATATACATTTTTAAACAAAGGAAATCACAATCGCTTGTTAAGAAGAACAACATGAAGATCCCTAAAAGAATAAAAATGTACATTTAAGGGAATAAAACTTTAAGTATTTCTTAATTAGTTGCATTTTTTTCACTTTAAGAATAGTGAATCTTCTACTTTTAATTATGCAAATGTTGATTTCATCATTAAATTGAGACCAATTTGAGAGTCAAAACTAAAAGTACATTTTCATTATTTGGATGTGGTGACTCGAGGTGGATTGGAGAAACAAGAATGACTCCCGAGTTTATGAATTGAGCAACAAGACAAATTGCGGGTGCTAATTACTGGGGCTAAGAGGATGAGGGAAAAGTTGGGTAAAGAGATTTGGAGTTAATTTGGGGACATTTTGAGCCTGAAATGGCTGAGTAATCCGAGAGAATAGAATAAATATGTAATTTAATATGTCAGTCAGAGAACAAGAGGCAAATCCTGCTTATGCCATATTCATGTTTCTTTTTTGAATACACGTGGAGCCAGGGAAATGGCAATCTGCATCTTAAACCTGGAATTCACAAGCATTTTTCCTCTCCAAATACTTCCAAAGTAGAAAGTCTAGAAACATTATATCTCAACTGAACCCAAGACCAATACTTTCTTCCAAATATTAAAATCTGTTTCTTTTTTTTTTTTTTTTTTTTTTTTTTTTGAGGCAGAGTCACTCCATCACCCAGGCTGGAGTGCAGTGGCACGATCTCAGCTCACTGCAACAGGTTCAAGTGATTCTCATGCCTCAGGCTCCTGTAAAATTTGTTTCCTTGTCATACTTCTTAAGCCAGCAAATTTATGCATTCCTCCTTGAAACCTGGCTTCTGTCAAAATCCCATCCTCTGCTAACAAACATGTCTAAATGTCAATGAAAATTCCTAAGATATAAACAGTAAATTTTCACACCAGACATTTAAGCCCCATGCAAATTAAAAGTCACACATATAAATTGGTCATTTAATGCATGGCCTTTGATCCATTGGTTTGGGCTGGGATTGTCATTGACCTAAGAAACAATGAGTAAATGCCAGTAAAGTATATATGAAAAAAAAAATAGAGAGAGAAAGTAGTGAAAATGGCAAAGAAATATTACAGGGCAGAGAGCTGAAGAAGAAACTCCAAAACTGACTGAGAAAGAACACCCAGAGACCAAAAGCCAAGGCAAAAAAAATGATTTCAAAAAATTGAGAAATGTTGTAAAATGCTAGCTAAAGGCAAAGCAAATGGTAAAATGTAAAGAATGCTTACATTTTTCAACAAGAAAGGCACTGGCAACCAAAAGCAAGGCCATTTCAGTGGAGTGACAGCACAAAAACCAGATTTCTCTTAGTTGAGGTAAAATCGGGACTCTAGAACTTGGAGGACTTAGTTGGGAACACTAGTTCTAGAAGTCTGGATCCAAACGGGGAGAAATGGGACATTAACCATAGAAGGGGAGTAGATATAACACAATGAAAATTTCTAAGCATTCCAAGTACTAGTTGTGAACTAAGTTTGAACTTGGGGGACAATATTCCTCGATTCTCAGGAGTGAATGGACATGAAGCACAGTGTCCAGCCTCTGTGCAAAATTCCTTTCTAGCACCATAACCACCATTACCTCTGTCACACATCCAGAAATGGTCCTCGAGCCTCAAAGCAGGAAGAATGGCCAGTGACAAGGCTGTTTATTCCACTTAGAATGTTTTACCCTAGTTTGTTTAATAAACTTCTATACTCACTTTCATCCCTCCGTTTTGTTCTGGTTCTTCCTGGAAACTTACCATTGTGGCAAACATACCAGGTTAGTTCTCTGGATATCAAAGGCAGTTCTGTTGTCTCTATCCTGAACCTACAAAGTTTACTTGTAGGACTTGAGCATCCAGACTCGATACAGTTGTCACCTTCCCTCTGCAGCCACCAGAATGGTGTCAAAACGGAACAGAAAGGTGATCCTCCCCTTTCTCGTCACACCTGTACTGAGTGATGCCACTATCTTACTGGCTTTATTGGCCAGTGACTGTTCCTATACTCCATAGCTTCCCAGCTCCCAACTTAATCTCTCTAGATCAGTGATGACTACCCACAGATGAAAGACACACACAAGAAGGAATGCATTTTTTTTATAGGGAAAGCATTCCAGAATGGAGGAGAAATTACTACAGAGGAGGTGACGCTGGTGATATTCAAATGTGAGCGTAGCTTGAGCTGTTCATAACTGACAAGTTGGAGTTAGAGTTGTAATTCTCCTTCACATTCTTAGAGCTGGTTGTTTTCACAGAAAGTTTCAGGCAGCACTTTCGATCATTTGGGCAGGTTAAGTATTGGATTTCATATTCTCTACAGGTGTTTCTGCATACGCCTTTGTAAAGCTCACATGGATTCCAAGACTCTCGGCTCTTGCCTTTGTGGGATCTGAACAGACCACCTGGGAAAGACATAGCCATGTTTAGTTTCCAGCGGCAGTGATGATAGGATGACGAAGCATGATTTAAAAGAACATGCCCTTCCTAAGAATATTAAGGGCACAAGATCTGGAATCAAAACTACCTAGATTCAAATCTGGGCTCTGTCATTTACTGTCTCTCCCTCCTCCAGCAAGTTACTTTGGCTCTCCAGTCCTCCCTTGCATCATGTTCACAACGAGCATAACAATGGAGCCAAGTTTCTAAGGTTTTAATAATGACTAGATTATATAGCGTGTTCAGAAAAGCATCTGGCATGTAATAAGTAAGTGAATATTAGATGGTGTAGTTGATATGAAAGTCTTCTGCTGAGAGTATGAGGTTTCAAGGGATGCCTCTGTGAGCACAAAAGTCCCCATGTACCTGCAGAGATGTGTGCCCCTCACATCACAGCTAATCAGAGGCAGCCAGGATCTACTCTGAGACAGCACACAAATATTTGAACCCACATGCATGCATGCCTTTATCCTTTGAAACATTGAAGCAAACAAGTACTATACATATCTCTCTTTGTACATTGGCCTTATAGAAACAGGTACTCTGCATACACGGACAGCGTACTGGCATATACACAGACTCATCTTCACAACCCACTTTATTCACAGATCCACATTCTCACATAAATTGAATGTGTGTTCACTGTACAAACCTTCACCATGCACTTTTCAAATATTGCTAAAGCGCATCTTGATAGCTATGTATAAGTCATCCAGGTGTGTACATGGGTGAAGATAGGACCTTTGCCTGAAAATACCCCAGTGACAAAGTTCCTGACACTTAATTAGCATTCCATAAATACTAGTCATCAGTAGTATTACTTACCTATTTGATGTTCTACAGACCGAGGAGCAATTAGAAATATTAGTAATAACTACCATCTACTGTGGTATGGTCCAGCATCAACTATGTACCAGGCATTTTACAAATGATATCTCACTGAACCTCATAAAAACCTGCTATTATCTTCACTCTTTAGATGAAGACACTGAAGCTCAAATAGATACTTTGTTTTGTCCGCAGTCTCATAGCTTATATTTAATTAAGCCAGTATTCAATTCCTGCTCTACATGGTATCAAGCCCGTGCTCATTCCTCTGCGTCACATTGCCTCTCTTTGATAGGTTTTCTGTGACAGGATGGCATCATCCTGCACCATGTCTGCGTGCACAGGGTCTTCTCCAGATTTCAACAGATACTTCAAAATCCTAAGCATGGCATTCAAGGACCTTTTCAACCATCCACCCACCCCCTCATTCCACACCCATTTATGAACATTCACTCTGTGTAAGTCCATGTACTCAGTGCTAAGTAGATAGAGGTCTCCAGTTAATCAATCGAATTTATTCACTATTAACATTGATGCAAATGGGACAAAGCAAATTTAGTGTTACTTCTTGCATGGAAAAAATGAACACCTTGCTAATTTTTAGATACGAGAAAGTAAAATGTCCAATTTTCGGTGAGGTTGGAGAATGGGAAGAGAAATAAAGAAAAGAGAGGCATCTCCATGGCAGATATCCCATAACATGTGGGTACTGACGTGTGAATAAACTGCCCCAGGAATCCAGAGAAGGATCTCAACTGCTGCAACACCAACCAGACTGCTGGTCAACCAGAGGAAGGAGGTTGAAAATGATACCGATTCATCTGTGCTCCGGCATAATGATGCCACTGTGTTTCCCACCTTAATCTTCACCCTTATCATGGGACCTGCATGCACTCTCTGTCTCAGCACTGTTATACTTATGGGAGAAGAAGATCTGCAGAGAGCCTCCCCCAAGTGACATCCATACTTTTCTGGCTAACACTTGACCTCTAGAAAGTTTCCTTTCTACCAAACACACTGGAGGGCAGTTGGAGATCCAAGATCTCCTGTCTGTAGTCACTGGAGGGATGGATAGAAACATAGATACCAAGAATGAGGATCATAGATATTTACAGTTTCTCACTCCCACAGCTTTTCTAACCTTAAATTGCCCTGCATTGCCACAAATTTTGACGCCCACATCAAATTAATGTCAACTTTAATAATCTCTCCAACTTCCAGTTGAAGTCAGAGAGGACCAGCTTTTGCATTTCAGCATAGTCTCTGACCCTCTGCACAATGTTATATTTTAACTCTCTGGACCCAGTCTCTCCAGATCAGAAAATGGGAATGGGAGAGTTCGCACCAAATCAGAAAATCTCCACTGTGTTTGTGAAAAAGAAGGTTAATAAGATGTCATACTTAATAACCTGGGAAATTTTTAAGTATATTCATACTAAGTCTCTAGAATTTCTGACTCAGTATATCTAAGGAGAGGCCAGAACAAGGGTGCTTTGCAAGAGTTCCCCAGAAAATACGAATGAGCTTCTGTTTGCAGTAAAAGCCACAATTCTGCCTGGCCTTCTCACGTTCAGCTCATTTTGCCACCTTAGAAGTGTTTCAAAAACAAATTAAAATGTCTTAATTCAGAAAACAAAAGACATTTTCTGGACCTTTTAAAAAATTCCATTCCGAGCTCAAATCAATGTGATGCATTATTTCCCTGCCTGCTGCGCAACCAAACATCCTCTTCCATCCAATTTCTAAGGTTCTTTCTACTCACACACATTTATTAGCCATGATTCATTACATATTCATTCAATAAGAATTTGCTAAACCTACTCTATGCAACAAACTCAGCTCAACATCAGAAATATGTATATTTAAAAGACAAAGTCTTGGCTTTCAAACAGTTTAATTTCATATGCATACCTTTGGGAGGATGAAAGGAAAATTCTGTTTGGATTGTCCTAATAGAATAGGTTGTGCAGAACAGTTCCTGCTCATAAATTCTGCCAAGTAAAAGTACTCAATAATTATTAAGGAAGCTACACTATGTACAACTCTTGAAGCATAGAGTGCTGTCTTCATTTTTGTTGTCGCTTCTTGCAAACCCACCTGTGGTTTCTAGCACTATTAGAAACGAGAACTGAGCTTTACTGAGCATGAGAACAAGTGTCCCTCGAGCAAGGGGATAAAACAAGCTGAGAAATAAGGAGGTAGGAGAATGTGAGATAGGAGGAATACAGGGAAAGAAAGGAGGAGAGGAAGAAGAAAAACAGAGGGAGAAGAAAGAGGAAGAGGAGGAGAAACCTCTAGAGCAGATAAATCCGAACTCATTATGGAGAAAGGAAGAACAATCTTGGTTTTTACTGGGTGGGCTGAGACTGCTCCCCTATCTCTCTGCACATGCCAAGATTTGACAGGAGACACTTCCAAACGTTCCAGTCTCCTGATTTCCTCTATCCTTGCCATCCACAATCACATCTATTGTTCTTCAGTGCCCCTGAAAAAACTTTTTTCAGAATTTGAAAATAATACTGGCTATTCTTCATCCCGTGTTTATTCTCCCCATTTCTTTATTGAAATCACTTTGTTGAAGTATAATTGGCACACAAAAAGCTATACGTATTTAACTTATACATTTTGATGAGTCTGGAGGTAAGTGTACACTGCACTCATGAAACCATTATCGCAACCTATGCCATAAACCTATCCACCTCTCAAAGTTTTCTCCCACTGTCTTATTTAATTTTTTTATATCAAATCTTATTTAAAGAATGCTTAGCATAAAATCCACTCTCTTTGCAATTTTTGAAATACACAACACAGTACTGTTAACTATAGGAACTGTGTTGTACAGTAGATTTCTAGGACATATTCGTGAGAGTATAGTCTCTTCAATAAACATATTGGGAAAACTAGATATCTCCATGCAAAATAATAAAATTGGATCTTTATCTTACACCATACACAAAAATCAAATGGATTAAAGACTTAGTTAAATCTAAAACACGGATTAAATCTAAAAATGGATTAAAGACTTAAATCTAAAACATGAAACCATAAAACTCTTAGAAGAAACATAGAGTAAAAAGCTTCTTGACATTGGCCTTGGGAAGGATTTCCTGGATATGATGCCAAAAGCACAGGCAACAAAAAGAAAAATAAACAACTGGGCTGCAGCAACCTAAAAAGCTTCCGTACAGCAAAGGAAACAATCTACAAAATGAAGAAGGAGCCTACAGAATGGGAGAAAATATTTGCAAATCATACATCTGAGAGTCAATATTCTCCCCATTTCAATAGGCATAGCCCTGCTGTGATGAATTCAACTGTCTTACTCAAACTTAATCACTCCCAAACCCAGGCTAAGTCAGTCCCTGCCCAGATCAATCTCACATACACCTGATTGAATGAGATCCCCACTTTAGGCAAACACTTAACTACAACTCAAGCCCTGTCTCTTCTGATAACGACCCAAAGCCCAATTGTAAAACATACAAACATAACACTATCCAAGCCAACCAACCCCAGTTCACAGCATCAATCTAAAATACAGCCCAACTACCAACCTCTCTATACCCCAGCTCCCAGTTCCACCAACTCTACCCCCAGATCCATTCAAGAATAAAAATACCATTTCCTCTCCAGACTATACCAAAACATCTGTTCAGCTCAATCCTATAAATACAATTATTCACCCCATGCTCATCCCCACTCACTTTCTGGATATTACCCTATCTCTAAGGTCTTACAACAGCCCCACCTCAACTCACTATCCAACTCCAAACTGCTATATTCCTCCTACAGCTCCTCAACTTGCATCCAGTCTCTCACCCCTAACTCATGAATTAAGCTCCCATCCCAATGACAGCACTACCTAAGATGTTTCGTGCTTAGGCTAGCCACTATGCCAGGAACAACCTCTTAAATTTTTCTTGACAGAGCAGAACCAGTGGGGATCTTTGCATGAGATTAATCTTGGGGGTAACATCTATAACCCATCTGAAACCAGAAAAGACTTTAGGTGTTGCCCATTATATGTGAGTACGAGTCATTGCAGAGGTCACCAAGACACCAGTACCACATGCAAGACCCCAGAACTTTGAGAGAGGCCTGAATTACCTGGAATCTTTTGAGCCAGGATCATAAGGATGACAATGGTCATTAAACAGGGCTTCATGACTGACACGTTCCAACAGAATGAACGGCTGTGTTGCAGGTGACTGAATAGAGATCATTGTAGCAAAGCAGGGGCCCACCTTTATTAGTTTTGGAAATGGGCCAGGGTTGTGTGCAGTGAACTAAAAGGGATGGGAGATACCTGAGGTCAGGCAGACAGAAGGACAACATGGATCATTTATCTGAGCTGGATACTCTGCGTAAATGCGGGAGACTTGCCAGCAGTGCTCATGCCTGGGTGGGCCTTTCTTCCCATTAAGAAACAGACAAATTAGACAGTTGGCATTTTGTGTGAGAAAAATTTAAATGAATCAAGCACTTGAAAAGCAAACTTGAAAAAACTTATA
Organism: Sapajus apella; assembly: GCF_009761245.1. Taxonomy (NCBI): domain Eukaryota; kingdom Metazoa; phylum Chordata; class Mammalia; order Primates; family Cebidae; genus Sapajus; species Sapajus apella. Next base: position 11,853,113 of record NW_022436973.1, on the reverse strand, counting down.
AATAATTATATAAGAAATAAATAATTGCTTTTAACTGTAGTCACCATGCTGTGCCCACAGAACACCAGAGCGTACTCCTCCTTTCTTACTGAAAGTTTGTACCCATTGACCGACATCTCCCCATCCCCATCCACCCTTACTCTCAAGGCTCTGGTAACAATCATGCTAATCTCTACTTCTCTGAGTCCAACTTTTTTAGATTCCACATCTAAGTGAGATCATGCAGTATTTGTCTTTCTGTGCCTGGTTTATTTCTCTTCACATAATGTCTTCCAAGTTCATTTTTTAAAGTCTGAATAGTGCTCCAGCATCTATAGTTAATAATAAGGTAAAGAGCTGAAAGAAAGATTTTAAATGACCTCATCACAAATAAATAATAAATATTTGAGGTGATAAACATGCTGATCTCTTAATTAATTGATTCCTTTATTATTATATAATGACTGTCTTTGTCTCACTTTGTGGTTTTTTACTCGAAGTCTATTTTTTCTGTTATAAGAAAAGCTGCTCCTCCTCTTTTCTGGTTTCCTTTTCCATGGGACATCTTTTTCCATCCCTTGACTTTCAGCCTATTTGTTTCCTTAAAAGTGAAATGAGTCTCTTGTAGGCAAAATATAGTTGGGTCATTTAAAAAAATCAATTCAGCCACTCCACATCTTTCAGTTGGCAAATTGAATCCATTTACATTCAAAGTAATTGTTTTTAGGCAAAAGAACTTACTTTGCCATTTTGTTAATTCTTTTCTGGCTATTTTATACATCCTTGGTTCCTTTCTTCCTCTTTTGCTGTCTTTGTTTGTGATCCCAGCTACTTGGGAGGCTGAGGCAGGAGGATCACTTGAACCCAGGAGGCAGAGTTTGCAGTGAGCGGAGATCACGATTCTGCACTTCAGCCTGGCCAACAGAGGGAGACTCCATCTCAAAAAAAGAAAAGAAAAAGAAAAAAATATATTTGGCTAAATTAAATCAAGCCACTGGCTTACAATGACCCAGAGCCTTAGTATTTGTTCTATGAAAGTTGAGGTTAACTCCCTTTAACAAGCATGGTATTTCTCCTTTTTGAGTTAATGTTTAGAAGGGCTATGTTTAGCAGTGAAGCCTGGCCTGTTACTTAACACAATGGAAAACACAAAGGTTATCATTTCCCTAGGCTCATTACGCCATCATGTGGCCAAATGATGGAATAATCCCCCTGAAAAGGTGTGTTACTCAGACTAGGAGACAAATCCACACGGAATTTATCCAATGGCAGGCTAGATTATCATAGTGCTGAGAAGTACACTACCAGGTGTTACTGATAACTCACATCACTATCACAGGAAGGAGCAACACACCTGGATAGATGCTTTACATGAGAGAAAAGCCTTGGTGACTGAATAGACTGTAACTCTATTATTAAAGTTACAGTCTCCAGAAAGTTTGACCCATCATTATGTTTTGAGACTTGTCCATGTTGTGTAGACGTAGCAATTGTTCACTCATTCTTATTATGGCATAGTGTTCTACTACCATAACTAACTTATCCATACTACTGATCATAAGCATTGGGTTCTTTCTAGTTTGAGGTCATTATAAACAATGCTGCCTTGAACATTCTTGTTCATAACTTTTTATCTACATATATAGGCCTTTCTATCGGGGAAATTGAGAGGTCATAGATATGCATATGATCAGCTTTTTAATCTTCTGTCAAATAGCTTCCCAAAGTGGTGTACCATTTTAATACACCCCCACTGACACTTGATATTGTTAATATTCATTAATTTTAGCTAATCTGTGTGTGAAATGGCAGCTCATTATGGTTTTAATTTGTATTTCCTTAAGGATCAGAATCTGAATGTTTTCACATGTTTATGGGTCATTCGGATGTTCTGTTCAACACTTCGGCTGCTTTGTTCTTGGAATCTGTGTCTGAGTTTTTCTTAATGAATTGTAAAAATTCTTTATGTATTCAACACACAAGATCTTTGTTGGTTATATGTTTTGAAAATAGCTGCCATAATTTTGTGGCTTAACTTTCCTTTCTCTTAACAGCATCTTTTGTTCAACAGACATTCCTAATTTTAATGAAGCATAATTTATCAATCTCTTTCTTTATAGTTGGTACATTCTGTGTCTTAAGAAATCTTTCCTTACCCCAAGGTCAAAAACGTATTCTCCTATGTTTGTTCCAGAGACTTCATTTTTTTATTATTATTATCTACATGGAACTGATTTTAGGTGTGAAAGAAAGACCAACTGATAACTGATAACCATTTATGGAAAATACCATCCTTCTGCCATTATTCTATTGTTCTACTTTCTCATATAATCTTATATGACTAGAACAATTTTTAAACTCTCTACTGTGTTCCCTAGTTTCTTTACCTCTGCATCAGTAGTACATCTTCTAATTACTATGGCTTTATAATAAGTCTTAATACCCAGGAATGTAAATTCTCTAACTTTGTTCTTCACAATTATATTGGCTATTCTTGGCCCATTTATTTCTATAAATCTTTGAGTTTGTTTATTGATTTCCACAATCTGTGGAATTAGCTCCTCCTTTTTAGTCCTTGAACTTATTTCTTATTTTTTCCTAAAAACAAGGGCAAGCCCTCCCTCCACTGTTGCTATAAATATTTGCATTATTAACGAGAGTCCTTAGGTTTTTTTCCCATTTTAAAGGGACTGTACCTAAAGTTCCTTGAATAAATCTAACATTTGCCACAAAATTTTGGCATTTAATCTTTAGCATGTTTGATAGTTCTCATCTCTTCCTAATTAGCTAAGATATTCTACTATACTTAATTTTTGAAATTTATAAAATATTTTCTATGTGTCCTTTAAGAATCATATAATTCTTAATTAAGGTAAAGATTTACATTGTTAGATTTTCTGACATTACTCATCCTCATATTTTCCAGATAGATCTTAATTGATTATACAGGAAGTATATTTTTAACACAGTATTAAGTTCCATTATTTACCATTTTATTTTGGATTTTGGCATATACATGCAGAGGAGACACAGCTTATTGTTTCCCTTCTTTGTTGTTCCTACCTGCCTTTGAAGTCAAGATAACACTAAACTTCTAAGGTCATTTAGGCTGCTTTTACAGTTCCTCTATTTTCTGGAGCAAGTTGTGTAATACAAGAATTAACTTTTCCTTCAAAGTTTGCTAGATCTAAGGGTATTATAAAATTCTTCTATAATTTATGTAACTAGGACACATTTAAGAATAAAGGGGACATTATTAATAATTATTCCAAGACAAAAGAACATGAACTATTTTAAGCAAAGCAAAACAGAACTCAATGTTAATACTTTATGAGTCGGTACTTAGTGGGAGGAGAAGGCCTGTCAGTACCATTTCAAGTGTTTTTATGCTTGGTTGATCTTCTCAGGTTTGTGCTTTTTCCAGGGCTAGTCTTGATAGATTGTATTCCTTGAGGTATTTTTCAAATGTATTATGTATATTTGTTCATCATAGAGTTTTATTATTCTTAATATATGTTGTGCCTATAGTTATGTTCAGCTTTTGAACTATTTTTAATTATTTCCATTTTCTTTTTTCTTGATAAGATTATCAAAAATCTGTTTATTTTATTTATCCTTAGGAAAAATTAAGATTCCAGTTCTGTTATTTATATTCCAGGGGGTTCGTGGTTATTGTAGTCCATTGGATTAAATTCAGTGAAATGCCTGAACTTATTATGTCATTCCTCTTGATTTCTCCAGATATCCCCTTGCCCCTTTCCAACTATCTAAAATTTAATGCTTAGTTAATTTTCAAACTAATATTATTACAAGAGTGGTATATTTTATTGTATATTAAAATACAGATAAGCAAAAATTGAAATAATAAAAACACTATTATCACTATTACCTAGAGATTGCCACAGTAACATCTTGCTGTATATTACTAGATCTTTTTCTATACATAGATTTTATTATAATGAAATCTCACTACACAAACTGTAGTCCTTGACTGAGTCAATAAATTCTTTAGGCATTGCAGAATACAATTCAGTAAAATAGAGTTTTCCCTCATCAACTAGAGCTAGTTGATTACTAGAAATACAGTTCTTACTGGAGAGGCAGGATAAATGCCTAATTCTTTCAGATTACCTATTGGTCTTCAAAGTAAGTAGTTTGCTTACTAGCTGCTTCAAATGGTGACATATGAGTTTTTCTGGTTATCCCATCTCTGAGTATCTTTAGGCAATCATGTCTTTTCATTGGTTCATTGTATTCCAATCCATTTTATTTGTTATTATTTCTGATGCTCAAATTGTTATAACTTTATCGAGTAGAAATTTTCTCTGGTTAGATTATATATCCCTGTACATGGCCCATTCCTTTTTTAAAGTTTTGATGACTTCTGCACAAGAAAATGTCCTGGGCTCACTCTGTAAGTCCATAGCACCAGACAAAGGGTTCGGCCATTTTTCTAAATGACCCTGGCTCCTTTGAGTGAAGAGGTGACTTGCAGACCAAAATCTGGGCACTTAGGCTTATTGCTAATAGTGTGCTATTGGTTCTAGTCAATTTAAGTTGGCAAAACTGAAATATTTACATTTTAATGCTTGTGAGGTTTCTGGATTCTGTTTAGCCACCTAAATTTAGATCTCTCTACAACACTCCAAAAAGCCATATATATCACATAAATCAATAAGAAAAGCAAATAAAATTATCCATAACGAATGCCTACAATAAAATCAAAAGACAGTTTCCACATATACAATCATAATTTGTCAAGTAACAATGACAAATAAATAAGGCAGAGATTCTGATGTTATTAATTATGTTGACATGTGATATGACTTCCCATGTCACTCAGTCCATGGTCATATTTTATAAATGTTCTTGTCTCTATTTGAGAACTATTTGGATGCAGTGTTCTATATATTAGCTCAATCCTACTAATTAGTGATTACCACATCTATATTCAGAGGAGTATTTCTAAGTTCTGACTTTAATTTTGGATTCATCTGTTTCTCTTCATTTCTGATTATTTTTATTTACATATATTTCCATGCTGTATTAATAAAGCTTCAAAAATGTATTTGGAAAATATATCTTCCCAGTAAGTTGAACATTTTATCACTACGCAGTGATCCTTTTAATCTCAAAAATGCTTTTTTCCTGGAAGTCTATTTCATGTCATATTAATTTAGCTAAATCATTTTCTTTGGGTCAGTGTATTTCCTATTCATTCAACTTTTCTTTATTTTTTTAATCCCAAATATTCATCGCCTAATTTATGTGCAATTTTATCTTATTGTTTTTGGTTCACAAAAATATTATTTTTGTGAGAGTTATTATTATGTGAGCGTTATTCTGTCTCAGTACACTGAACATAGAGCATCATTGTCTTCATGCTTTCATTGTTGGTACTGAAAAAGTTGTTGTCAGTCTAGTATTTGCTCCCCTGAAAGTAGTAGGTTCTTTTTCTCTAGCTTGTTTTAGATCTTCTCCTTGTTTTCATTATTCTGCGTTTTACCTATGTTCTATCTACATGTAGCATTTCTCATAAATTTACCCTGGTTTGGATTATTAGGGTTTTTTTTTTTTTTTGAGTCTGAAAGATTGGTGTCTTTCATCAGTTCTGTGTAAGTTCTCAGTCATAACTTCTTCTTCTGCTCCCATTTTCTCTCCTCTTTCCTTCTAGAATTCCAAATAAACATGTTTAGGACTTCTCACTATATTTTCCATGTCTCTTACCTTTCTTTTAACTTTTTAAATCTTTTTGCCTATCTTTGCTCAATTCTGAATAATTTCTTCTGAATAATCTCTTAATTCAATAATTCTCTCTTCAGCTATATCTAACGTAATGTTGTTAAATCCAAGTTTTTATCTTCATCTTATTTCAAGTTATTTCTATTCATTTTTCAGATCTGCTTGCTTCTTTTTTTTAAATTTTTTGTGATGGGGTCTCACTCTGTAACTGAGGCTGGAGTGCAGTGGCATAATGTCAGCCCACTGCAACCTCCCACTCCCCAGCTCAAGCAATCCTTCCACCTCTGCCTCCTGAGTAGCTGAGACTACAGATGTGCACCACCACACCCAGCTAATTTTTTGTATTTTGGTAGAGACAGGGTTTCGTCTGTATTAATTAGATTCTCAGCTTTAGATTTTTCAGATCACCAGAATGCCATGATTCAGGCTATATACTAACTGAGGTCCTGCTTGGGATTACAAAATCTCAGAAGAGACTCCCCCACAACACACACACCCAATCTTCTCATTAACTAAATTAAAAACAGTTCATTTTCCTTGCAATCCACTGGGGATTTCAGAGAAATGTGCTCAAGGTCCAAAGGTAGTGGAGAAGAACAAGGTGATCAAGAATGGTAAAAGTGAAGCAGAAAGAGGAAGGAATAGCCAGAGAACTGAGGAGAGGTAAAAAGAGAAGTCCTTTGAACCAGGCCTGTGGTATACATTCCTGAGATGCCTCACTCTTCTGGGTGTTTGGCCAAACTCATTTGGCTGAACTACGTGGTAGAATATTTTTGGCTGGCAATGGATTCACCAATGCTGAGCCTACAGAATATGGCAGAGGAACTCACAACCTTCATGTACAGCTGCCATCACTTCCACAGGATAATCAGGGGAATTCAAAGCAACCTTCTTAAAGTTGTTAGTTTCACCAGAAACAATATGGCGTTATATTCTGCAAATATGACATTTTTAGTGCAATCCAGGGTATGGTTATGAGCATTAATATAATGCTACTATTGACAACCTCACAACCCAGGAATGCTGGCAGCTATATAAAAGGTAAATACGTCTGTATTTTCCTACCATGGTGATGAAACAGAGAAGCACCAAGGTTGAACCAGTATCCTGCAAGTCTGAACCAGTATCAATCTCTGAATATTAAGGAGTACTTAATATTCAATTATTCAAATGTTATGCATATTGTCCCAAGAGAAAGTCCTGGGAATTCCTCCCTTGGCGCCATGTGGTATGTGAGCAAGCATTTTAAAACGTTTAGGTCTTTTACATATAAATAAGATCGTTGAATGGATTTACTGTTGTGTCTTTGGGGTCTCATCGTCAAAAGCACAGCAAAATTACCTAAACACAGTCTTATCATTTCAGTCTTAATCTTTTAAAGTAAAGACTCTTTACCTTACCATTGAAGCTCAATGGCCAAACTGTAAAGTTCTGTAGAAATTTGTAGCAACTATCAAACTACCAGATTTTGCTTGTTGTCAGCATTATTGACTTCTTTGAAGGAAAGGAAAAAATTGACATTTTTTTCTGAAACTTTCCATGTTGTGAGATATGTCACATATAGGACTTATTTCCTGGTGGGAAAATAAACACATTCTTAGCAGAAATAGGTTGTATATTTATAGGAAGAAGATGAAGAATAGTAATCTAATTTTTAGGAACAAACCAGTAAAGCCCAAAGCAAGATCAACCAGAAAGTCAAATGCTCTCTCATTGGAAACTTTCAGTAATTGTTTCAATGTGGAATTCATTGTAGTGGTGTAGTTTGAAAATTCTGGTATTTTAGGGATGAGATCAAAGGCAGAGTGGGTCTTCAGCTGTTCAGGTAATTTAAAGACATTGTTAAAAAGTGGGTCATTTGTCCCTGTTCCTAAAAAAAGAATACAAATTAAGAACAAGATGTTGTTAAATAGGTGAGGAACACATTTCCTTACAGTGGGAGGCAGATATTTCAGGGCTGGACTCCATGTTCGAAGTTGGCTCTTGGTGGGGCCCTTTCCAGTGAGGTTTGAGCAATAATTCCCACTGACTAAACTTGATATGAAATCCATTGCCGAGCTTATTCAATGACATGTCCATCTGGATCAATTAGAGGGCTTCTTGTGAAGAAGCATTGGCGTGCTTCCTGAATGCCTTGCAATAATCTAACTCAAGATTACCTAACACAATTCTTCTTCTCCAGTAGTTGGTCCCTGGAGAAGCAGTCAGAGCTTTAACCATTAATATTTTACAGTGAAGGCTATGAAGGCATTGTTTTGTGCATGGTGGCCCAAATACCATCAAGAGGCAGGATATTACACAAGTCCTTCTGCAGACAGTCATTTCATACATATTTACACATGGGCATGGTTCTGCCCTTCCTAACAACATGCACAGAATCATTGAAATATGTTTATCTAGATCACATTTCACACATATAAAAATCTGTCTAAACAGTTACAATAGGCCTCTGAATGGAAGTATGAGCTGCTTTCTTTACCTGAACACCATAAAATATAATTGCTTCTACAATATTGTTGAGTAATTCTGAAAGACTCTAAAGCATACTAATTGAGCCTAATTATTGCTAAAATGCTGTCTTTCTCTCTGTATGTGTGTCACGCCAGAGATTACATAAGCAAAGTAAGAGAGCAAATATTTGGTGCAAAAGAGCAGCTACCTGTGAAGGCCAAAGCAGATCTGCATGCAAAAGATGCTGTCACTCTTTGAAAGTCTAAATTTGAGTCCTGATGTTGAACAAGGAGAATATCTGTGAGCACTGCCACTTGAACATAGGAGCATAGGTGCATGAGATCAAGAGAAGGTCACCATCTAGACTGGGTGAATAACTGAAGTTTTGGTATCTTACAATCAACACTGTAGATGTTAAAAGAAGGATCATTAGAAATTTTAGCTACTCCAGAAGCAAGGGAATCCTTATTCTCTTTATAATAGTCTACATTATAAAGTGCACTTATGGTTAAGTGCATAATGAGAATCAAAGTTGTTTTGAGATATGAAAAAACACACTTGATTTCTCAATGGGAAAAGTTCGACTGCCTGTACAAAATATAAGAAAGCAAAGAAATATTTGCTACTTCATATTGAGAATATAGTATATACCTTGAGTTTAACTTTCTTTTCTCTGATCTATCAATGTTTTCTCCTCTATTTAGTTCAAATTTATTGTTTTCATTAGCTTTAATAGATCTTGATATGTTCATATGTGTATATATACATTTTTAAACAGACTAATGAAAGTTTTATTTATATTTTTGTTAAAATATAAAACTAGGATTTATATTTAGTTTAAACATAAGACTAAATATTAGACAAAATTAGACTCAATATAAACGTTATACCACTCACTGAATGGATTTGTAGTTTGACAGTTCTTTTTAAGTTCCTTCTTAAAAGGAAAGGGTCACAGTTCCATCTTTTTTCTTTTTTAAAATCATTCTGCCCCAGTCTTCACTTATCATCATATGCACTTTATTCCACCAAACCTTGTTTCTCAAAATCAATCTACTTGAATAATCATTAAGCCTGTTTAGAGCTTTCCCAGTCTTAAAACTTGACATCTTGACTGCACATCCCAAGGCACTACCTTTCTCACTTTTTCTGGTTAGTACAGAATGTTCCATACAGAAACAAAAGATCAGGCGTGGTGGCCCACGCCTTTAATTCCAGCACTTTGGGAGGCCAAGGCAGGTGGATCACTTGAGACCAGGAGTTCGAGACTAGCCTGGCCAACGTGGTAAAAGCCCCGTCTCTACTCAAAATGCAAAAATTAGCCAGACATGGTGATGTGCACCTGTAGTACCAGCTACTCAGGTGGCTGAGCAAGAGCATCGCTTGAACTTGGGAAGCGGAGGCTGCAGTGAGTTGAGATCACAGTACTGCACGTTAGCCTGGGCAACAGGGCAAGACTCCATTTCAAAACAAAAAACAATCAAAGTTGTATATTTCTTTAAAATGAAAGATCAGTATCTTCAATGGCTATTAACCGCTTAATGAAGGTACAACAAAAACTACACATCCTCATGTTAATTACCTGAAATTATAATAAATGCTCAAGAAATCAAAATGGCTTCCCATTGCTTGACATTTGCTTTCCAAATACTTCACATTTCAACCCCAAATCCCTACAAAGAGAAATAATCCAAACATACTTTTCATACCTAAAAATATTACAGGAGTCTAAAAGGCATTTAGAATTTTTTAGACCTTGAAAATGAGTATTACACTTCCAACATGTATTTAACTTATAAATCAGTTTCCATCCTGTGGCATAACTTCGGTCTAAGTACATCACAGTTATAGTAACTCTGCATTGCTTCATCTTGTCAAGTCAGACAGTGATGCTGTTGCATTAAGGCTCTGATTCAAGATGTCGTCTTCTTTTAACTTAGGTAGAAGTTTCCAAAACTACATGGTATCATGGTCAATCTTTGTTCCAGTGGAGGAAACTTCATTAGTGGTGAAAGAGACTGTTTTCTTTCACCAAGGGACATGTGTAAAGGTGGTTTTGTATATTCAATTTTGAGTACAAATTATGAGTCTCCAAAGAGTTAAGCATATCATCTGTTTGCACATTTTGGGGAGTAGGGCTTAGTTCTGGTTTGTGTCTTTCAAGTGTTTCAAGATTAGAGAGGTAAGATTCTTCCCTTTTCTTGGAGAGAGATTTCTTCAGAGCCTCATAACTGCTGCAAACAGCCTATAAATTGAAGTCTGATTCTGGAGTAGTCTGTCCATCTCCCACAACATCTCCTAGAAAAATGCCCCTGTCCACAGGACTATTTGGTTCCACTTAAAACTGTACTCTAAACTACTGGAACTTTTTTAACACTTAAGGGACCAACGTCCTCCAGAAAAGTTTCATTCCAAATGTAAATATGCCAAAATCAATATCCTTAAAACTCTTAGAACTAATTCCACTTGATATCTGAAAAGAGTTCCATAATGTAGTTTTACTCATGGGAGATTTGTTACAAGAAGATTGTGAATGGTCCAATATTTTCATATAATCCTCTTCACTGCTACCCAACTCGCCTATCCATTGCTGACAGCAGGGGAGAATGTCTATTTGGCTAGTTCCTGAAAGCTTAGTTGGTTGGTAAAGCTATACACTCCAAGTCTTGCTTGCAAATTATTTTCTTACTCAACAAATTGGACTGGTGCATTGGTGGATTTTGCATTAGTGGTTCACTTATGTGACTGGTCACCACACATTTCTGAGGCACACACTTGCAATCTCATTTCAGTCAAATGAGACTGGCCAAAATCTCATACAGCGGTCTAAGAGAAAATTGACTAAGCTACATTCTCTTTGATAATCCTAAACAGGTAATGATCCCGGCAATACTGCTCTGTGCTCAGTATCCATCTGAATTAATTGGTTCTGTAGTTCCGTTTTCTTCTTCTATTTCAATAGTTTTTCTCCATGAGCTCCTAATTTCCATTATCAAGTTTTCTGAGTATGGAAAATCTGGTTCCTTGTTAAGAAGAGGTTAGAACCTAGAGAGTCAATTAGTTCCCCTACATTTACTTCTTTTCTTTCACGGAGCTGTGATGAACCAGATAAAACTGCTCCAGCAACCACTTCTAGCAGATGATCTTGCTCTTTTTTGGAACTGATCACTTGTTTCCTAGCTGGCAGAGACCCTCCAAATGCACTACTCTCTATTCTTTGCAACACCTGATAATGGAGAATCCTCCACTTCAAAATCTGGTATTTTCTTAGAAATTGTTTTATTTTTCTCTTTGCGAGTTCTCATCTTCCTGTCCTTTTCAAGTGATGTAACATTGTTTCTATCTGATGATAAAGCTGACTGCAACAAGAAAGAAGCAGGGCTGTTGGCTAGATCATGTACAACTCCCAAAGTATCATTGTCTCCTCTGCAACCATTTTCTTGGTTATGTTGCTCAGGTGTATCTAAGACCAAAATCTGATACAGTGGTTTCTAAGAGTAACCAGACAATGATAAATTCCCTTTGATTATGCAACACAGGTAATTATTCTGGCAATACCAGTGAAATAGGATACTGAAAAAGAACACTCTTTGCATGTACTTCTGAGTCAAGACCAAACGAAAGGGGAGACATAGATGGTAAAGATCCACAACAGGAGTTCAACATTTAATTAGAATGAAGGAAGACAGATCAAGAAATTCTTTCCACTTCCTACACCATTCCCCTTGCTTTCCAACAATAGAATGTCTTATGTTGTGAGGTCTTTTTATTCTATAGCCTGTATGCTTCAGATCTGATTATCTTTCCCTCTGAAATTTGGTATCTTTTTCCAGGTAGTGAAGGTCTATTGTCAGTCTTGCTTGGACAGCCTGACCTTCCTATTTCTTTACTTTCAAGACTTTATTTAATAAGAGAATAACTGTTAAGAGCTTCAATTTTCCAGCCTCATAAACATTTCTTATGTGCAACTGACACATTTATCTCTCAATGTTGTCAAGTAAGAGTTAACTAATAACATTCGCTCCATCTAAAGCATATTGGTTAGACTAAGGACTAAACTAACAACTTCTCTTTTTCCAGAAATGTGAGTGTTTCATTCACTGATGTTCACAAAGCCCCAACCTTTTGAGTTTTTTCTTCTATACTACTTTGGTCATCATGAGGTTCCGTTTTTTAATTTGGTTTTGCAGTTCTATACATTCAGATCTTGAATTTTAGACATACTTAACTAATAATTGTATATTTTCCTGAGGTATTTGGGTAATACAATCTGTTCTTTGCAAAATTTGTAAAACGTTATTACGTGCTAAGTGGCATCTGGCTTTGCACTTGTGCAAATCTTGTGACTTCACATTAAACGTCTGCAGAACATAGAGAAGTTTTAGAATTGGTTTTAATATATTTTATTGCAACAAATCTTGCAAAATGTTACATCAGATGAATAAACAGAACCACCAGGAGAAATAGTGAACAACAATTGGAGGAAAGCTTCCACATTCCACAGAAATCCTTGTTAATCATTCACAGCGATGTTTCCCAAATACAATTATCACTTTTTTGGTCAAATGGGGGCCAAAAAAATTTGAAAACTTCTTTGGCGAGAGACTGGTCCAGCATCTGAAACAAAAAATAAGAAACTATATCAAAGGCATCATGGTTCAGCTTATCAAATATTGTTCATTCCAAGGTGCGTATTCGACATCCTCTCTGCAGGCCATGGTCAAAGCCGGGCCTGACTTAAAGCTGAGCACCTACAGATACATTCAGAGATGCTCCTTCTGGAAAGAGGTGATCCAGGCAAAGGTCATCCTCATGGTAGGCACGGTGACTACAAAGAAAGAAAGCACAAACCCTAATGACTCTTACAGCCCTCAGGATCCCTCCCTGTGAGCAGCCTGAGACCTCGGAGGTCCCTTCTTTGCCACTGACTGCATCTTTCTCACTGGAGCCATTTCACTTCAAAGAGCTGTACAAACTCTACTAAATGGAGCCTGTCACGGTAGTGCAGCCACAGCTGCCTATTCGAAGCCTACAAGATGTTCTTAACTAAACAATGATTAAAGGGCAATGTTATTTAAGCTTAAAAGTTCTAATGTTTAAAGCATAAGTATCTTGTCAAGTACATATTAGGACAATGTATATAATCCTTTGATTGGTATAAATACCTTAATTTGTGTAATCTGAAGAACAAATTAATTTTTTTTTCTTGAGACGGAGTTTCGCTCTTGTTCCCCAGGCTGGCGTGCAATGGCACAATCTTGGCTCACAGCAACTTCCACCTCCCGAGTTCAAATCATTCTCCTGCCTCAGCCTCCCTAGTAGTTGGGATTACAGGCATGCACCACCACACCTGGCTTATTTTGCATTTTCAGTAGAGACAGGGTTCCTCCATGTTAGTCAAGCTGGACTAGAACTCCTGACCTCAGGTGATCTGCCTGCCTCAGCCTCCCAAAGTGGTAGGATTACAGGCATGAGCCACTGCATTCAGACTAGAACAAATTAATTTCTATCTATGAGAATACATCAATTTTTTTTTAATGAAGACAATGTGGTAACTATAGACTTCACTTTCTGGGTCTCTCCAAATTTTATTTAAAAGCATCAAGATAAATAAAGATTTCTATCCAAGTACCATAATATTAAATTGTTCTAAAGATCCTAAATCAATGATGGATTTTAGAAAATATTAGTTAACTTTAAAGGATAATGAAACCACAGTTTATAACAACAATTTGACAGGGAAACAAGAAAATTATAAAACTAGACCCAGCTGGTTTAAGTGATGAAACTATCAACCTACATAATAGAATACTGTCTCAAGTTTATAAGAACCAAATTTATATGTACTATATGCTAAAATTATGGCTCAATTTAATTGAAGACCTTATGTTTTAATTTATATGTTTAAATATTATAATTAATAAAAAATCCAATTTACAAATTAAGTGTAAGAAATTTAAGTATTTAACTGTTTTGTAAAATATAAATAAATTGAAAGTCTTAGATAAACTCAAATCTCAAGTTTGTATTTTTATTTTCCACTGAGGTAAATTCAGAGAGAATGAATATAGACTTCTCTTAACCCAAACTTTATCAAAAAATAAAAATGTTTTCCCTGCTTGGGAGTATTAATGGGAACTGGATATAACTATAAAATCTCTCCCTCAATTAAATGATATTAAAAGCTTTGTGTAAGGGTTTTACAACCCTTTTTATGATTACTCATTCAGCCTAAAGTTAATTTGCATATCTTTTGTTCCTCATATTGCACTTGGCAGGAACATTAAGGTCATTTAACTAAAATTAGATTTTGCCTTTTCTCATCCCAAAACATTTTTAAGTGAAAGTATTTATACCAGAAAACAGGAGCACCATTATGCAATAAAATTAAATAAATGGGAAAAAATTATTTTTAAGATCTTTGGTGATTTTGACAGAGTTCTTCATACATTTTTAATTTATATAGTTTTATGTTATTCCTAAGAGCATAATATTCCTTTTGACCAAAAGGTTTTAAATAATTCAGTACTTCAGTATCTTTGTTTGCAAATAATCTTTTCAATTACAAACCTATTATAAGAGTCAGTCCTCCAAAGACACATTTTAGAGAAAAAATTATAAAGATAATTATAGGAAATAGTCACAAACCTTCTTGGAAAGCTAGGGGGTTTGCATAGCTTCAGTAAAAGGTTTGGCTGAAGGCAGCTGAATTATCTTAAAAGCTTAGGGTATAGACACATAAGAATGTAGAGGAGTTTATCTAAATAGCTTGTTCATTCATGTGGTCTTAAGGCCAACCTTTGATTATCTGCAGGCACATAATTACTCTCTACTTGGGAGGTCAGCAATATCAGTTACCCTGCAGTGGTGTTTACTCAAGACCTTTGTCATTTAATCTGTACTAAATAAAAGTGAACTTCACCGGCAGGTCAGGGCCATGGCTGCTAACTCTTAACTGGACCCTTCTCAGTATCAGTGAGTGGCTTGGCCACCTAGCCCGATCTTTCACTGGATATTTGTCTTTGAGTGTATTTGTTCATCTGTTGCTGGGTCAGAGTCTGCCAGTCAACCCATACAATTGGTGCCCCTGTTTGAGGACCTGACAAGTCCTGGTGCTGTGCTGGGCTCAAAGCCAGTGGACTTGGGAGGCATGTGACGTAGGGAGACACCAGCTGAGGTAGCCAAGGGAGTGCTCACATTCACCCCTCCTCCAACCCCAGGCAGTGCAGCTCTGAGAGAGACTTCTTTCTGAGGCAAGAAGCAAGAGGCATGCCTCTTTCTGAGGCATGCGGCAAGAAGAGGGGAGAGTAAAGTGGACTTTGTCTTGCAACTGGGATACCAGCTCAACCGCGGTAGAACAGAGCACCAAACAAAGCCCTCAGACCCCCATTCCAGGCCCTAGCTCCTGGGCAACATTTCTAAACACACCTTGGGCCAGAAGGGAATCCACTGCCTTAAAGGGAAGGACTCGGTCCTGACAAGATTAATTACCTGCTGAATAAAGAGCCCTTGGGCCTTGAATAAACATCAGGGATCCCCAGGCAGTACCCAGACAGTACTCACTGCAGGCCCTGAGTGAGACCCAGGGCTGCACTGGCTTCAGGCATGACCCAGCACATGCCAGCTGTGGTGGCCATGGAGAGGGACTCCTTCTGCTTGAGGAAAAGAGAGGGAAAAGTAAAGGGGACTTTGCAGCTTGGGCACCAGCTCAGCTGCAGTGGAGTAGAGTACCAACCAAGCTCCTGTTCCAGGCTCCCAATTCCAGACCGTGGATTCTGGACAGCATTTCTAGTTCCACCTTGGGCCAGAGGGAGCCCTTGCCCTGAAGGGAGAGATCCAGGCCTGGCAGCATTCACCACAAGCTGACTGAAGGGCACTTGAGCTTTGAGTGAGCGGTAGCCAGGCACTACTTGCATGGTCCTGGACAGTGTTGGCCATGAGGAGACACTCCTTCTGCGTGAGGAAAGGAGAGGGAAGCATGTGAAGGAGTTTGTCTTGTGGCTTGGGCGCCAGCTCAGCTGCAGCAAAACACAGCACCACGTAGATTCCCAACTCCACATTCTGGTTCCCAAATGGCATTTCTGAATCTGCCCTGGGGCAGAGGGGAGCACACTGCCCTGGAGGAAAGGACACAAGCCTGGCTGGATTTGCCATTTGCTGACTGAACAGCCCTTGAGGCCATGGGCACCACCAGCCCTGAGAGTGAGACCCAGTGCTGTGCTGGCTTCAGATTCGTCCCAGCACAGTCCCAGTAGCGGTAACCACAGGAGGGTTTGCATCACCACAGGAGGGTTTACGTCACCCCTCCCTCAGCTTCAGGTAGTTCACCACAGAGAAAGAGACTGTTTCTTTGCGGGAGAGTAAGGGAAGAGAACAAGAGGCTCTGCCTGGTATTCCGAGGGATTCTTCTAGCTCTTATCCAAGTGAAAGTCAGTATGAAAAGGCTACATAATGTATGACTCCAACTATATGTGATTTGGAAAAGGCAAAGGCTAGAGACCAGTAAAAAGCCCAGGGGTTTCCGGGAATGTAGGGGGAGGAAGAAGGGTTGGATAGGTGAAATGAAGGAAACTTAGGGGTTGGTAAAACTATACTGTATGACACTGTAATGGTGAATATATGACATTATGCATGACATTATGCATCATCAAAACCCCCAAAACTTTACAGCCCAAAGTATGCCAAGTAGTTACACACATTCTAAACATTGTAGGCCAAACGTGATGGCTCACACCTGTAATCCCAGCACTTTGGGAGGCCAAGGTGGGCGGATCATGAAGTCAACAGATTGAGACCATCCTGGCCACCATGGTGAAACTCCATCTCTACTAAAAATACAAAACTTAGCTGGGCGTGGTGGCATGCACCTTTAGTCCCAGCTACTCAGGAGGCTGAGACAATCGCTTGAACCCGGGAGGCGGAAGTTGCTGTGAGCTGAGGTCGTGCCACTGCACTCCAGCCAGGCAACAGAGTAAGACTCCATCTCAAAAAAAAGAAAAAAAAAAACAAACTTGTTTAGGAGGTCAGGGAATCCCAGGATAGAAGGCAGACTATGACAAAAGACTCTTACTGTGTTACAAGTATGAGAAGTAATCACACTGAAAGGAGTTGGAAGGACAACAGCTGACCTGACTAACTTGGGAAATGAATGGAGTCTCTAAGACTAAAGGCAAAAAGGTATATAAGCATCATATACTAGTTAATACAGTTACTTTCCCTGGGGATATGAGTTAATGTACACATATATATTTCTTTTTTCTGTCAGCTGAGAGAGTTTAGAAGCAATGACACCCCTGTAGCAATAGGAATATCTAGTTCCAGAACATGGTTTCTAGTAGCATTCTCTAGTAAAAGACACAGGTTTCCTTGGAGAAATGACTGATTCTAGCACTTGGGCAAGAAATATGTAAGATGAGTCTGAAGCAGAATTTTAATCTAAGGGAATATGTGGCACCATGACAAAGCTGTGTGTTAGACACTGAGGCAGGAGCTGAAGTATGAATGAAACCCTTTACCTGAAAGTGATGGGAGTTCATTCATGAAGAAGGGAGGTAGACATGATTAAAGGGAGTGACCATGTTTCTGTTCCTCAAAGGCACTGAGGTTATTTCCACCTCAGGGTCTTAGTTCTTGAGATTTTCACTACCTGAAAGTCACTTTTTCTGGATTTTCATGTGGAAAGGAACTGTGAGGTCTACCAAGAACCAACAACAACTCATCAACCATGAGGAAGAAGAACCTGCAGCTCCAGTCGAGCCTTCAGAGGACTAATATCTAACTGCAACCTCATAAGAGACCCACAGCCAAAAGCACCCAGCCAAGCCACTCCTGAATTCCTGACCCACAGAAGCTGTTAGAGATCATGGATTTATATTTTCGTTTTAAGCCAGTAAGATATTGGGGTTGGTTATAATACAGCAATAGATAATTAAATGTTTGTCATGCCCCAGGTGTCAGCAGCCTCAGCATGGTAAGACTAAAGGCAGAGGAGCTCCCTGGCTGTTCACTCCCATGACTTTGATAGAAGAATTGGGCTATGGGGAGTAATCTTTAGCATCTGCAGACAAGACGGAGGTGAATTCAACATCAATACCCTTTTACTTAAGAACGTATGCTTGGGAACTCATCTTTGCCTTCATAGTCTAACAAACAAAACAATAATATCTTTGGCCATATGTTGAGCCTTTAATGTGATTAATCCTCACAACAAGGTAGGTATCTTTATCTTTATTTTTCAGAGGAGGAAACTGTGGCTCATCCAAGAAAAAAAATTGACTCAATGTTATACAATGGTTAAATGCCTGCTACTCTTGACTCTTCAGAGGCCAGACCAGGACAATGAGCAGAGAAGGGACTATGTCTAGTGGGGAAAGGAATCTAATAGAGAGCAAGAAGTTGAAAATACAAAGGGATGAGAAGTGATTAATGGAACAAAGACCCAGAGTAAGCAATAGAAAATGGTGTCAAGAGGCTCAGGGGACATATTGCCTTGGACAAACAGAGAATGTTCTCTTTTAAAGAAGATAAGTGTTTTGCAGAAAGTATAACATAATGGCTAAGACCAAAAACTCTGATGTCAGGCAGACTTGGATTGGAATCCTGGCTCTGTCACTTATTAACGAAGGGGTAGTTGTGGTCATTCACCTGTATTAGATGCCCAAAATCTGCACTGACTTATGGTCAGATAATTCCTTGTCATATGAGACAAAGTGAAAGAGCACATCTCATTTTCTGAAGACAGGAAGGCCACAATTTTGCTTCTAGGGTAAAGGCATGTGACCCCCAGTTGTTTCTGCTCAAGATCCTAACTCCAGGATCAAGTTGCTCACCACGGCCCATGTGTCCTCATCAATGGTTATGGACTTATGATCCTGTGGTTAGCAGCTCCACCGAGAGGCAGTTCCCCAAAGGGTCATGAAGTGCAGACGAAAGCAGTTTACTCCTACTACATCCTCTTTCAAATGAAATGAATAGAAGACTCGGATGAAAATTTAAAATTTTAACATAACACAGACTTTCCAGGAAATAGAAATAAAGCACAAAAAAGACCTTCTATAGGGGAACATCACACACCAGGGCCTGTGGGGGGTGAGGGGGATTGGGGGAGGCATAGCAGGGGGTGGGGGGATTGGGGAGGGATAACATTAGGAGAAAAGCCTAATGTAGGTGATGGGGGGATGGATGCAGCAAACCACCATGGCATGTGTATACCTATATAACAATCCTGCATGATCTGCACATGTACCCCAGAACTTAAAGTATGATAATAATTTTAAAAAGACCTTCTGTAACTTAAAGTATTATGGTCAGTTTTAAATTGTATTAAAAGAAATAAAAGATAGTCATAGTAGCAACAAATTGGTAATCTAAAAGATGAAATTTAAGAGATATTTCACAATGGAAAACAAAATACAATGAAATGAAAATTGTTAGCTGGGGTAATGCTTTCTGCACATTCCTCATGCTTTCATGAGAAAACCTGCTACACTCTCAAAGAGGGAAAAGTATTTTGAAGAACACTTTCATGCCACCTCTACAAATAATAAGCTCAAAAATTAGAAGGAAAGAAGTAGAAATTACAATTAGAGACAAAATAGAAGAAAATTTCTCAGAACTGAAGGAAGACATGAGTTTTTGGATTGAGAGGATTCACCAAGTCCCAAGAATACCCGTGAGAAAAAGCACATATATAGACACAAATTGCTTTTTAAAATATATATATATATATATTTCCAGGATAAAAGGGTAATATCAGAAGCTTCTAGGCAAAAGATACAAGATACCAACAAAGAAAAGAGAATCAAACTAACATCAGACTTCACATCTGCAATTCTGGAAGAAACACAGTACAATGGCCAGGCACAGTGGCTCATGCCTATAATTCCAACACTTTAGGAGGCCAAGGCAGGAGGATTGCTTGAGGCCAGGAGTTCAAGACCAGCCTTGGCAACACAGAAATGTATGCACCATAAAATAAAGCAACAAAATAAGTATGTAATGTAAAAACTACTAAAATATAAGAACTTGTTTAAATGCTTAATCACATGGGGATTTTAATATAGTTCTCTGAGTATTTTATACTTCGGGTAAATAGAAAATAAGTGGAATATTTACATTGATTAAGGGAGTGAAAAGCTTAATTTAATAGAGGACTTTGTCCCATATCATACGAAAGAACCAAGTTCTTTGGCAAAAAGAAATAATTACTAAATTCCCAAAACCAAAGATTATTAGTCCCTTGTTTCTGACCATAGTCCATTAAGGCCAGAAATCAATCATAAGCAAAAGTAACCAAAAGAAATAAATCACCTGGAAATTTATTCAGAAAAACAACATGAAGCCCCGCTTCTCAATCTTGATTAGCTCTTCTGCAGGCAAGCAGGCATGTAAGTATACGATTATATGACTCCTCTCCACAGGGACTGATAGAGGGTGAAAATGAACCCTAAGAGAAAGAAGACCAGGTGGATCCTGGGTGACAGCTGTATGTGAAGTTTGCACTGTGTGTTGGGGGTTCAAAGAAGTGACTGTACTCTTTCTAGGATTCCTGTGTCAGAAGCAGCATTCCCAAGACCCTTCACCTACCCTGGGAAGAGGGCATTTCAGGCCCTGTTATAAGCATCCTTTCCCCAACTCTCCTGCCTGCTAGCTGCTCCTCCTCTCTTGACCTTAGTGCTGCCATCCGTAAAATAAAGAAGTCTGATCTACTTGATTTCAAAAATCCTGATGTTATGCATTATCTAAAACTGTGTTTATTAAGATGTGTTTAACACATTTAAGATTTTTTAATGTGTTAAAAATATGTGTATCAGAAAAGAATATTAAAATATTGATATTATTAATAGAATGTTAAAATATTATTTTCTGAGCTCCCTAAGTTTAAACCCCTGGCCCTGGAAACAAGGCATTTTCAGTTGGTTCTGATGCAGTGTGATGAGTGTTAGGATAGAATACAAGGAGCTATGAGCCGAGATCCCAACACTCCCATAGGAAGGAAGACTTCCTGGTTTGTGGTCTCTGTATATATTTCCATGACAGTTTTACCTTTTCTTCCATTCTTCTACCTCCTCTCAGTGTATCTAGAACAGAGCTCTGAATGGGGAATAATCAGTTAATGCTACTGGCCAAAGGGCCAAAGTCTCTTTATACCTCTCTTTGCATCATTATCCATGACTCATGCTTTGGACCCCACCCCATGGAAGTAAATAAAAACCTGAGTCCAGAGCCCCATTGCAGGACGTTCTCAACTCCTGGATATGCCACATTCATCCACAGACCATGAAATTCTGGCTACTGGCTCTTACTGTATTTTTGATCCTGTTCCAGATGTTCCCAGGTAAACAGAACCAAGGAAGAAGGGAAAAAGAGGTAGCCTGGGGACCTGTCCATGGAAGGCTTAATATCTTTTCCTCCACTGAGATAGGGTTTTCAGGGATGGTTGAAATTGGCTTGAATTTATCAGAATGCTTTCCTCCTAGGACAAACCTAAGGCCTCATATTGGGAATGTGTATCTGGCCAGGACCCCTGGAACCATATATTAGGGAAAGATGTCTTATGAGAAGTCCATTTCATACTCAGCTGTAGCCTCGGCATCCCAAATTGCAGATGGTACTTTGCTCCAATGTCCCAATGACCCAAACTGAGGGGCTGCCTGACTTCAGCTGTCTTTCTAATCTCTACCAAGTCATGAGTTCTGAGGCCTTTTTTGGACATTAAGTTCTATTATTACTTCATATGAAGTTCCTGTACTGCTATTCTGGGATAAAAGTATCTACAGAGCAGAGATGTGGAAGAAAGTACAGGCCTTTCTGCTCCTTTCCAACCATAAAAGTCTGTGATTTTGTTAATTATTTCCAGTGAGATTTCACAAACAATTGGCCAGAGTTTTGAAACTACTGTTTAGGAAGGCCTGAATCATGTTTTGACAAGGTATCATTCTCCTCTTCTGTCTGATATTTAAAACTTTGTTCGTATGTGTGTATAAATCCATATAAATATATATGTACCTTTAGTTGTTTTTAATCAAAAAAGGTAACTATACATTGCTCTAAAATTTTTTTAATTCAGCAATATATTCTAGACATCTTCCTTGTCAGCACATAAAAATATGCCATATTGCTTCTGGAAGTTACATATTATTCCATCATATGGACAGATCATAATTTATACATCTTATCTCTATTGAGCATAAAATGGAATTTTTCTAGATCTTTGATAAAACAAAACTGCAACTGTCCCTTTGCACATATATTTTTATATACTTGAGTAAAAATGTCTAAACAAGTTCCTAGAAGTCAATTTGCTAGGCTGAGTAAGCATATAATTTTGTTTTCCATGAGCACCTTTTCTAAGTCTCCTTTGGGTCATACAGGGCTGGATGAATTTGCTTGTCTTCTAGGGCAAAAAAATAAAGGCTTTAGAAAACTAAAATGAACTTTTTTTACGCAAACCTAGAAAAATTTGGGTTGTGGCAACTTCTCAACTGTAATGCTTGTGTGAAAGAAAAAATAAATACTTTAAATAGTAAAGGAAATGAACTTTTAACCTAGAATTTTATATCCATTTACACTGCTATTTAAATATAGGGGCATAATAAAAATAATCTCAAGCATGGAAGGACTCAGAATGCTTGCCACACAAAGACTGGAGAAAAAACTCAATTAAAAAGAGAAACAAATACAGAAGGATGTTGTAAATGATATATGAAAGGTATGAATTACCAATTACTTGTAATTTTCTAGTTGACTTTAAAATTAGACTAGAACGAGAGAAAGAATGTATCCAATAATTGCCCATAAATTTTAGATAATCACCATAGTTAAGGGAGGGGATGAGCAAAGCTCAGTGGAGAGAAAGCCAAGGAATGTAAGAGCACTGCTAAAGTACTTGCTTTGGTAACAGGTAAAATATAATTATTGATAAGTTTTAAATATCAATAAAGGTAGATTATCATGGACACGGGCTTTATAAGATTGCTTGTAGAATAAGAATAAAAATAAAATGAATACATTATATACCAACTAAGGGACCCCTTATCCACCTAATTGAAAATAGTAAGCAAGCAAAAAAACCTACAATAAATAGAAAACATAGAATAAGTTAGCAGAAATAAGTCCTAATATAATTTTACTTACAATAAATGTAAGTGGGTTAAACTCATTAAATAAAGTCTTACACCCTCAAATGAGACAAAGCTCAAATAGCATGTTGTTTAAATGACACAGACACATGTGCCACACTAGGCAAATATAACCTAAAAGAAAGCTGGAGTCACCTGCGCAACATGGTGAGACTCCCACTCTACAAAAAAAATACAAAAATTAGTAGGGCATGGTGATGCATGCCTGTAGTCCCAGCTACTCAGGAGGATGAGGTGGCAGGATCACTTGAGCCCAGGAGGAGGTTGCAGTGAGCTGGGAGGGATTGTGCCACTGCACTCCAGCCTGAGCAGCAGAGTGAGACCCTATCTGAAAAAAGAAAGAAAGAAAGAAAGAAAACTGGAGTGGCAATCTTAATATGTGACAGAGAAGAATTCACAACAAAATGTATAATAATTGGCAAAGAGATGGGTTATATACTGATAAAGAAATATTTGAGGTTGAGCAGTGACTCACACCTGTAATCCCAGCACTTTGGGAAGCCCACATGGGAGGATGACATGAGGCCTGGAGTTGGAGGCCAGACTGGGCAACATAGTGAGACCCCATCTCTACAAAAAATTTAAAAAAATAGCTGACCATGGTGGTGCATACCAATAGTCCTAGTGCTACTTGGGAAGCTGAAGCAAGAGCTCAGGAGGTCAGGACTGCAGCAAGTGAACCATGATCATACCACTGCACTTCAGCCTGGGCAATAGAATGAGACCCCGTCTCTAAAAGATTATTATTATTATTTGTTGTTATTGAGCTACAAGAATGTAGTAGCCACTATAATTTCAGCTTTCAAATTTGCAAAACAACAAATGACAGCACTTCACAGTTAAATCAACGAAAACATTTGGAGATCTTCAACCCAAATGTTAATACTTGATTGAGAGCAACACACTGAAGGTTTGGCCAATGTATTTAATATGCTTGAATTTCTTGGATATATATTTACATCCAGATATTTCTATGCTCAACAGAGGGTAAGCATTCTTTTGAGCACATACAAAAATTTGCAAAAATGTCCCACATTTTAGATCACAAAGAAAACTTCATTAAAGAATAGCATACCAAAAAAGAAAGAAGAAAAAAGAATAGCATACAGGTTATATTCCCCTACATAATAAAATTAGAAATTAACAAGAAGAGAATGGCAAAGAACTCATATGTTGAAACTAACATATTAATCTACAGCCATAACACCCTGAATGTGACAAATCTTGTCTGATCTCGGAAGTTAAGAAGGGTCAGGCCTTGTTGGGACTTGGGTGGGAGAAACTAACGCATTAGTAAATAAACTTTGGCCTACATAAGAAATCACATCTGCTACCAAGCAAGTCTCATGGATGAGCCCAGAGCAAAATGGTGCAGTAGACCCTCTGACTCTAACAGGAGGGCATCATACAGTTATACAGCAAAGGGCATGGATCCCAGGAGGGATAAAAAAATTGGAGCCTTTTTTACAGTCAGCCTATTGCATGGCATTAGAAGTCAGGACAGCATTACCTTGGAGGGGAAGAGGAACACTAATGACTGGAAGAGGCCATGAAGAGGTTTTCTAATGCTTGTTACATGAGTAGTTTTCTCTAAGACAGTTCATCCAGCTATATACCAATAATTACTGCACATTTCTGGAAGTATATTTTACTTCAATTGAAAGTTAAATTTTACAACTCATGCATAGATTTGTTACATATAGTGTCTAGATGTGTACTTCACATAATTTTATCCAGATGTCCTTCAACTGTTCTTCTTCTACCCTTTTTTTCAGCATTCAAACTGATTATTCTATAACCTTTAGTCATTTAGCATATGTGGTATCATTGAAGTTATATAGGGTAACAAATTTCAGCCATTGTTAGTTAAGCACTGAATCCAGTTCCCAAAGGGTTCCCAAAAACTCTCCAGGAACTTTTTAATAATACAACATCAAAGCATGATGAAGTAGACAATGATATCAGATGCGTTTCCCAACTTATTTTTCTTTTTTAATTAAAGTATGTGGCATTAGAAAAACTATTCAGATTAACTTAACAATCAACAGCTAGATTTTGTTGTTTGGTATCTAAGTGATGACGCTTCTATAAGTAAAAATTGTCAATTGCCTGTACTCTACCCCATGAGACTTGGTAAATTCTGTGATTTATCTATATGTTTTCTATAAAATGACCAAATGTCTTTTACAAGCATTTCTCAAAAATAAAGCAGATTTCCATCCACCTTGAGGATGGAAACATTACATTGTATCCCATAAATATGTACAATTATTATGTTAATTATAAATTTTAAAAATGGTTGTTGTCTCTCAAGAATGTATTAGTGTGCGGATATTCTGGCTAAGATATAAACTTTTTCTATAGTACAGCAGTTCTCAGTGTGATTCTCCCAACCAGCAGCATCAGCATCACCTGGAAACCTGTTAAACGTGCAAATTTTTAAGCCCCATTTCAAATCTACTAAGTCAGAAACTCTGGGGGTGGACCCAGCAACCTGTTTTAGCAAGCCCATGGGGGAGACTGTGATGTGTGCTTAATTTCAAGAACCAGAAAATAACCTACTACAGCTATGATTCTGAGATCACTACCTAAAACACTGATTTTCTTCCATTTGCTGCCTCATAGAACAATTGTCCTTTAAAACATTTTGTTGAGATATGATTGATATTCAAAAAGCTATACATATTTAATGTATACAACTTGATAAATTTGGAGATAAGTGTACACCTGAAACCATCATCACCACAATCTATGCTATAAACCTATCCATCACCCCTAAAAGTGTCCTCCTGCCTAGAGCAATCATCTTTTTAAGACATTTTAAGTGACAATTGTGGACCCAATTTAAGCTGAAATTCCTATACTTATGGTATGGCAAATATAAACAATTCAACCAAGGTATAATTAAATTGGCTTGCTTGGCTTGGTTCGGTGGCTCACGCCTGCAATCCCAGCACTTTAGGAGGCCAAGGCGAGCAGATCACCTGAAGTCAGGAGTTCAAGACCAGCCTAGCCAACATGGTGAAACCCCGTCTCTACAAAAAATACAAAAAATTAGCTGTGCATGGTTCCATGCATCTATAATCCCAGTTACTCAGGAGGCTGAGGCAGGAAAATTGCTTCAACTGTGGAGGCGGAGGTTGCAGTTAGCCAAGATCATGCCACTGCACTCCAGCCTGGGTGACAGAGTGAGACTCCATCTCAAAAAAATAAAAATAAAATAATAAATTCGCCTGCTTTATACAACTAATTTCACATAATCTTGCCAAGTATTCCCAGTTTCTGCTGTCTAGCCAGTTCCTTGAACATTGATGGTACAATGCTTAGAAATATGATATATACCAAACCTGGCTTTGCTTACATAATTTTCCTTAATGAATTCTTTTGAGTCTACAGGATTGTTATGAGGATTACAGATACAGTGATTCTAATTGTTATGACTATGAGCATCAATATCTTGAATCAATTACCTTTCTTTACTCTTTTCAGTCTGTAGGAGCCAAAAATCTTGCTGGATCATAAGAGGACACTGCAGGAAAAACTGCAAACCTGGTGAACAGGTTAAAAAGCCATGTAAAAATGGTGACTATTGCTGCATTTCAAGCAAGACAAATTCTCAACCACAGAGACTACCCACAATCATCTACTACGAAAACCCAAACTTTTGGTAATGATTTTGGAGATAACCAAAATTTATCAGTAATAATCATTATGGACAATAAGAATTTAGAATGAAGCAGAAAAAACATGAGAATTTCTCAGATAAGGGATTGTCAACCCGGTCTCTCTTTCATGGGTCCATTAAAGCACGTGACCTCCTGTCTGCTGTTACTCATCCCTGTCCTCACAGAGCTGGATTAAGACTTCGAGCTGCCCATGGCACTGAAAATATCATGGTGTCCCATCCCCACCAATATTTAATTCTAAACAAAACAATAATAAACTAATTAAATAGTTAGAAGGAAATCCAGAAGATTTTCAGTATTTTCCATGAAAACTTCCTCAAATAATTTTTTTTGAAACATCAACTATCAAATTACTTTACCCAAGAAAAACACTTTTCCATTTCTTTTGTGTCTGCTTTGTTACTGTCCCATGTATATGGCATATTCTTTCCATCTGGGCCTCTGTTTTTCCAAAAAGGGCTTGGGAATCCTCTGAGAAGTTCCTTGTGTTGTATCTGCCTTCTTGTTCAACATAAGTAGTTCCTTGTTTATTGGTTTTTTGTTTTTTGTTTTACCAATAGCTACCAGGACACTGAAGTCTTTTTTAAACAAAATAGAAGACACTGAAGATAAGTGCATCTCATTTACTACTAACTCACCTTTGGTCCTAAGCTTGTTTAACATCCTGCCCCAGAATGGAGCTAGGCTGGAAGTGAACTCAGATATTCTTCTGCCTCCTTAGCTAAAAGGGCCAGAAAACAAGGACAGCCTCATTGATTTATTGTCTTCATGGTCTTATTTTCTTAACCCAAGCTCTGATCATATTTGGCAATCCAAGGACCTACATAGGAGGCAGCTGAAAGCTGCAAGATAATACTTGCCCTTCTGAGGGTGTGTGTGTTGGGGCAAGAAAAGAAATAAGGACCCAGAAAAGAATATGGAAAAAAACTCAAATAAATATTCCAGCATAAGCACCATGGGGAGGAAAGAGCTCAATGTCAGTTCCGTTTTATACTTTCTGTTACACTCACTAAGGGATCCATTCTCAAGGGCCACTTGAGAGTCCCCAAGGACTCCATATTGGTTTTGGTCTTTGTACATCTCCACCTCCTTGGAAACTCAACAAGGTGAGAAGCCCTGAGTTTCCCCTCATGACTTCAATGTGTGATGATCTCACATTGTGGAAATTTTAGGAAAATCTTGTCCTAAATCAGAATCACTTAGAACAGCAGCTGTGGTTAAGACCAGGAGTACTGGCCACAATCCTGCAGAAAGTTCCTGGACCAATAGCCCTCATCCAATTAGTTTTTATTACTAAGTTACTATGAGCTCCCTGCTGATATCATTCTCTCTAAACTATAGATGTTGAAATATTAGGAACTCTATTTCACTTCTTGGAAACCTAACAACAAGTAAACTTGAGTTACAAGAATAAACCACTACTGAAACACAGAAGCACTCAAAAAAGAAAATAAATAAATAAATAAGCTGTAACGTAGAGACTAAAACTATCGTCACGTTACAAGTAAGAAAACTTAGGTCCAGACCAGGAGCATTGGCTCATGCCTATAGTCCCAGCACTTTGGGAGGCCAAGGTGGGCAGATCACTTGAGGTCAGGAGTTTGAGACTAGCCTGGCCAACATGGTGAAACCCTATCTCTACTAAAAATACAAAAGTTAGCCGGGCATGCTGGTGGGCACCTGTATTCCCAGCTGCTCAGGAGGCTAAGGCAAGAGAATCACCTGAACCCAGGAGGCAGGGGTTGCAGTGAGCTGAGATCATGCCACTGCACTCCAGCCTGGACAATAGAATGAGACTTCATCTCAAAAAAAATAAAAAAGAAAACTGAAGTCCAAAAGGGTTAATTTTACTCTTGATTCAAAAAATGCTTTCTAAACACTTATATTGAAAGACATTTTTGTTGACACTGGGGCTATATTGTTAAAAATGACAAGTTTGTTGCCTATTCTAATGAAACATATTGTCTAGTAAAGAGAGTGAAAAATAAACAAGTGAAAAAAGAAATAAGCTGTGATTACTACTACAAATGAAACAAGAAAGAGGCTCAAACCAGACAGCGACTTGGATGACCATGCCTATTTTCAATGGAGTATTCAGAGAGATCCCTTCTGAGAATGTGACATAAAGCAAGAAGGAAATAGCCATGAAAAAAAATCACAGGAACATGGCTCTTAGAAAAGGATACAAAGTATATGTGACAGGTGGTGTTTAAGTCTGGATAAGATAGAGTATGTTGCAGAACAAATAAACCCTGAAATCTCAGTGGCTTAACAACAACATTTTATTTTTCTTTATACAAAGTCCATTGAGGGTCACACAGACTTCCTCCATCTTGTAGTTATAGCATCTGAAGCATGTAGCATCTAAGATTATCATAGCAAGGGAAAAGAGAGCTGGAAGATCATGTTAAATGATCTCAAGGACATTTTTCTATTTATCCCCATTGGCCGGAACCCAGTCATATGACACCAACCTACCTTCAAGAAAGGCTAAAAGATGTGGAAGGAGCACATGGATATTTGATGAGCACTAACAGACTCTACCACAGTTTGAAATGGTGATATCCACTTACTCCCTTCTTCCCAAATATCGATCACACTCATTGCCTTCCCAAGAGACACAACCCAAAATCCAATCCAACTCAAAGCCAGTATTCCTGGCAATACTTGATCCTCATCAGGTCCAGATGTAGGACCTGTGTCTCCTCAGTCTGATACCCTATGACCGAAAAGGACAAGTTATCTGTCCACGCACACTTATATCTATGCCATGTAAAATGCTGAGTCCAGACTAAAATAATTGCAACAAATGTTCTGCTCTGGAAAGTCATTGGTCCATACCAATGTTGAAATGCTATTGGGCCCATATTGTAAATCTCATACCTGTACCTAATGAGTCCTAGCTGAGGCCCTAATTCTGCTCTCTGAGATGAATTCCTTTGCCCTTCATGCATTGTGACTCCTGACTCCATTCCCTTGGAGCTTTCTCCTTAGCCATAATTTTTGGCCGTAACTGAAATTGGTGTTTGGGAGCTTGCCTTTGAAGCCTGCCTCCCCTCTTGGAAGATTGGAGCACCAAAGATAGTTTTACAGCTCAGACAGAGAGTTAGTTACCCCAGGGTTAATGGTTTCTTTGGCAATATGGTATCTTTGAAGACTTAGTAGCCTTCTTAGTTAGCCCCTAATCCTTAATAGGCACATAAGCTATTTGCATCCAGGCAGTTCCATCTGCAACTAACCAAACTCAGTATTCCTTCCTACGCTTCTCAAATTGTTTTATGATTCCTTATGCTGTTGCTCACTTGGTTTCCCTGTCTCTCTCTCTCTCCCCCCACCTGCAACTACCTTTAGGTCATCAAATTTAAGTTCAAAGTTCACATGACTAAACTAATAATCTATTCTCTCACTCTTCATATATTATAGCATACAATGTGATATTATGAAATATTAATATGTACACACTGTGAAATGGCTAAATCCAGCTTGTTAATATATGCATTACCACATACTTACCATTTTTTCTGTGTGGTAAGAACACTTAAAATCTTCTCTAGCAATTTTCAAGTATATAATTCATTGTTGTTAATGGTAGTCACAATGTTGTACAATAGATCTCCTGAACTTATTCCTCCTGTCTGTGCAATTTTGCATCCTTTGACCAACATCTGCCCAGTCCTCCTTACCCCCCAGACCTGGTAACCATCATTCTACTCTCTGCTTCTATGAGTTTGACTTTTTAAGATTCCACATGTAAGTGAGATCATTTATTTATTAATTTGAAAATAGTCCGCCACCATGCTACGCTGTCCACATGGATCTATCCAGAAGAGAAGTGTCCTCAATCACAAGGCAACCCTGCTAATTCCATCAATTTTTGTCATTGTGAAGGTCATCATTTCCAGAAGAGAAAAATCAGCAACCTCCTCTAAAGCTTTACAGAGACTTTTTGAGCCAAATAAGAGGGAACAAAAGTTGAAACAGGATGAAAATGCAAATAAAGCAACGCAAGACCTAGGCTAACTCTGGGGGTGACATCAAGGTTCTGCCTCCCAAAAGCAGGCCTAAATGTTGGGGTCTTTGTGGACAGCTCCCAGACCTCTGATGTCCCTCATGGTGCCCTTGTCAAAAGTAACACCCCAACTTATTGTAGATCTGCCTTCGGTAAGGATTTTTTTTTTAATGACATTGAATAGTATCCTCCTTTGAATTTTATAAATGATCTCCCTCAAACTTCTGCAGCAAAGTATTTCTTGGCCAAGTCATTTTTCCTGGTGGGCACATAAGAGAGGGATTTGGCTTATAGATTGACACATGTTCATTATCGTCTATTTCCACAAACCTTCACTGAGAGCATGCTTTGTGCCATGGAGACTCAAAAATGAAAGACACATTCCCTGTTCTCAGGAATTTCACAGTCCAGTGCAGGAGACACACAGATAAGTAGACGATTCAAAAGCAGGATTATGCTAGAGTGAGATAGGCTGTGAAGAATGGTCGGGCCCTAATAAGAGATCGAGGAAAGCCAGAGATGTCCCAGTGTGAATCCTCCCACTCCGTTGCTCCAAACGCCTCCTCAAAGCCTGTGACTTGTAGCCCTCTGCCTGCCCTCCCAGTTCCTGGATCAAATGCTCAGCCTGTGTGCCACAGAACAGACTGATGATATGCATGGATAAGCTCTTAGATATCTGGCTGGTTCAGTGCCCATCCCTCTGCCCCTACTGCAGAGAAGCCAATAAAACTCTTGTTCAGACCCACACTGCACACAGTGTTCTGAACACCTGGATCTACCGCCTCCTGTTTCCCAAGGACCATGAAACCCCTGCTCCTGGCTCTTTCAATGCTTGTGCTCCTACCCCAAGTGATCCCAGGTAATCAGAGGCTAGGGAAGCTACAAAAATAGAGGTATACTGGGTTCTGGCTCACGAACGTTCCAGTGTGTCACTCAACCCCCAACCTGGGCAACTCCACGGCTCCCACACTGGGACTATGTTCCTGACTGGGGTAAAACCTGGGAGCAGAGCAAGTTATCCTCAATAGACAGGGGCACTCCCACCATCCAGAGCTGTGCTTTGTTCTGTATTCCAAGTTGCTACCTAAGGAACTAGAGGAAAGCTAGACTCACTTCCCTTCTCTTTCCAGCTTGTGCCAGCTCTTGAAAATGATTCCCGCAGCCCACTTTGCTATGTTTCCTTGGTCCTAAAAGTCCTGCTTTAGGACTTTTAGCTGTAATGAGGTTCTTTTTGTTTTCTAATATTCTAGAATTTGGTGAACAGGTCAGAAAATATCGGCCGAGCTATTATACGGAAGACAGAACTGGTTTTTCTTCTTCCTTCTACAATGGAAATCTAAGCTTTTCGTAATCACTGCTTTCTTAAGTATATGTAAAGGTAAGACCAGAACTTTGAAATCACTGGTGAAGAAGCCTGCTTTCCCTTTTGTTTTATGTTTTTCAAGATGCATTTCAATGTATGATTGAACTTACATAAAAATGAATCCAAACATTTCTGTTTTATAACAAAGTAAGCACACTCTGTGCATGGCTATGCAGTAATCTTTTTTTTTTTTTTTTTTTTTTTGAGATGAAGTTTCACTTTTGTTGCCCAGGCTGGAGTGCCATGGTGCGATCTCAGCTCACTGCAACCTCCACCTCCCGGGTTCAAATGATTGTCCTGCCTCAGCCTCCCAAGTAGCTGGGATTACAGGGGTGCACCATCATGCCTGACTAATTTCTGTATTTCTAGTAGAGACAAGGTTTCACCATGTTGGCCATGGCTGGTCTGGAACTCCTGACCTCAGGTGATCCACCAGCTTTGGCCTCCCAAAGTGCTGGGATTACAGGCGTAAGCCACAGCGCCCGGCCCTATACAGCACTATTATTTCACTTATTATTTTGTGGCGATCTTTCCCTGTTACCAATCTAAATATCTGCCTCGTTGTTTATAAAGTTGTAAAGTTCCACTGTGGAATGCCATATAAAGTCATATATAGTCATTTGAGACATTTCTTAATTTTCTAACAACACATTAATGAATATGCTTGTACAAATATTAATATATTTACATATTTGAACAATGGCTTAAATAGGATAGATTCCTAGAAAGCAAATAACCAAGTTAAAGGTAAGTCTGGTGGGGTGGGAAAGAAAATAAAGGTAAGTCTAAAAATATTTATTCCATTAAAGCCTCTATTCCTCTGCCTTCATTGCAGAGAGGCCAATAACTCTTGTTCAGACTCCCACTGCACACAGTGTTCTGAATGGCTTTCCTTTTATTATTCAGCCTAGAGTGGTGAAAAAAAATGCTGGAACAAATCAGGGCACTGCAGGAAACAATGCAAAGATGGAGAAGCAGTGAGGGAAACATGCAAAAATCTTCGAGCCTGCTGCGTTCCATCCAATGAAGACCACAGGCAAATTCCTACGACATCTTCCACACCCTTGAACGATTCCTCACCAGGAATTATGGATGATGTCGCAACAATAATGTTCACTACGGACTACTTTGAAGTAAGCAGCAAGAAAGACGTGGCTGAAGAGTCTGAGTCAGGATGAGGAACTCAGACCTCTCTCCCAAATGTTCACCATAGCTCATGACTTCCTCTCGGATGTCACTCGCTCCTGTCCTCAGAGTGTTGAACTAAGTCACATATAGATAAAGCACTGAAAACACCACAGTGACCCTCTCACCCCCCCCACCAATATGTAATTCTATTAATAGATACAAACAGCTATGTAAATAAGTCTAAAATTGTCACTATTTGCAATGATAAACTCTTCAGTGCTCTTCTTGAAATGTCAAATTATTTCCACAAGTTTTAACCTATTTTTAGTATTTCTTGTTTGCTAGTGACCTATGCACCACCTCAGTAGCTTAGTTAACTATTCCAACAACAATTTTTTTATGTGTCTTCCTATCTTCCCAACAGGTAAGTTCTAATAGCAGCATAAGTGGTCATGATCAAAAGTCTAAATCTTTGCATCTGTGAGAGTAGCTACTAGGACACTAAAAGCTTTTTTTTCTAGAACAGGAGACACTTCAGGTGAAAGCATTCATTTTCCTACTATGGTCTTGGAGCCATGTTTCACCTCTCACTGTAGGAAGTTGGCTGTCCCAAGTGTGAGCTATGAAGACTCCTCTTTGTCCCAGTGGCTTCGGGGTTGAAATAGACGCTGTCGAAAAGCTTCAATGGCTCCATAGACCCATTTCTTTGACCAAGTCTTGATCTTACATGGACATCCAAAGGTAAGGATGCCCCTCATATGTGGGTGAAAGGATGGGTGATTTGTCCACCTGATTACTGAGAGCTTTACTTGTCTCCCTCTGATACCAAAAAAAGTTTTCACACCTGTCCCATCCATATAACCCTACCACAGACTTCATTGTTACAAATCTTCCAATTTTGCTCTTCCCAAGTACCTAAACAACCAGCCAATCCATTACCAGTGCTCATGAATTACTATAGATCCATACCTAGGCAAGCCTTCCTTCTACTGGAAAGATTTCCCTTAACCACTGGCTTTTAGGTCACCGCTACATAAGGCTGTAATGCAGCACTTCTGTCTGGTGCTAGCCCATCATGTAGATCATTCTACAAATCTGGCCTTGCTTGTTCCTCCTTTGTTGACTAACCATAGGAACCCCTCATGATACCATTAGTGTGTGATGAAGGAAAGGCAATAAAACAGCAATGGGTGCCGTAGGGATCCTAACCACCTGCTTCGGCAGTTTATGCTTGCCAAACCTGCTAGGTTCCAGTTTTGAACACATCACTTTCACCTAACATTGAAATGCTTCTTCACAGCTCTAATTGTATTATCCAAGGGGTTAGATAATACCTAATTCATGATGGGAAATTTGGGTCTTATTATTTTTTCAAACTTCTTATTCCTGATCAGTCTGATATTTGAAGTCTTTGAAAGTCTGAATCTCTAGTCTGTGATTTCTGCTTACCTTAATTCATGCTGCCTTATTTCCTTGTGTGTTTTGTGATTTGAGACTCTCTGGTCTGTCCATTTTCCTCAGAAGTTTAGTTGAGTTAACTAGTTGAGTCCTAAGTTAAAGGTCTACTCCTTTGTTTGCTTCTGTCTGTTTGGCACTACGAGTCTGGGACAACTTTAAGCTTGTTTTTTTTTTTTTTTTTTTTTTTTCCGTATGATCCATATACTGTGAATTCAGGCTGAGAGACTATATGAGATCTACCTTGAGGTAATAAATTCTCAGTGAAGATTTTTTTCTATTTGCTGAGTAGTTAGGTTCAAAACCAGGTAATTTCCCTTGAAAACCTCTAGTGAAGGAGAAGGGACGCTATATCTGCTTTACTTTTACACAGCATATGTAACACTTTAAAGACAGGTTTATGTAGGGATCTCCTACTAGACTCATATTTTTTCAGAGCCTAGTCACTGCCCTCTCTCCCCTGCCCACATCCACCTTGGCCAAAGCCGTGGAAACCGAAGCTCAAGTTCACCTGATTCAGGAAGTGTCTTTGTGACAAAAGCCAGCTTCAGTTACTGCCTTTGAAAGAGTGCCCACTTGCACTTGGTTTTAATATTCTTGGCCTTACTTTCTTGCAAGGTTAAAGATGCCTTAAAGTTTTGTTATATATTTTAAGTAAGTTTTTTCGCTGTTTTCAGTGGCAGGATCAGCCTGGGTTCTTCAACCACTATTCTTCCTGAAACAGAGGTCCAAAACCAACACTTTTATCCAGATCATAGATTTTGTTGTTGGGATGGGTGGCAGCACCAACGGAAGGAGAAAAAAGGACCATTGTCAAAGGATGAAACTATCGCTCAATGTCTAAAACCAAAATGCTGAAGTGATTGCTTTCTTAAAAACAGGAGAGCCATGCTGCTCCATCATAAGTTCCTTCAGCAGAGCAAAGTGTTGAACTTGTACAGCATTTGGGGAACACATTTTGAGGGAGTCGTGTTGGCTACAGAGGTGGGAATTGGTCAATGACAATTTAGAAGTGTATACACTG
This sequence comes from Sapajus apella, assembly GCF_009761245.1. NCBI lineage: Eukaryota > Metazoa > Chordata > Mammalia > Primates > Cebidae > Sapajus > Sapajus apella. The sequence goes on along the minus strand of NW_022436973.1, from coordinate 11,817,136 downwards.
AAACGAATTCAAACCTGATTGGCATAATCAAAGCATAATGCTGTCACTGACAATTAGCTTTCAGAAGTGTGTTCCCTAAAGCAAGTTGTCATTGATCAGTGAAAAAAGTTTAAAATGTTTCAAGGTATTTACTTGTTATAATGACCATAGGACTATCAGCCCTTTCCTAGGAATGTGGAGAGTTTTTATTCTCAGATGAGAACAGTAACCCCAGAAGAATCCAATGGACAAATAACAGAAGAGGAATCCCAAAAGATGATGGAGAAGGGGCAGCCTGAAAGTTAGGAAGAAAACAAAGAAAGCGTGAAATCACAGAAGACTAGGCAGTTAAGGTTTTCAAGGAGAGAATAACCTATAGAGGAAATGCTGCCCAGAGGCAGATTGAGATACAAGTTGAGGAACATTAGGAAACTTTCAAAAAGGAGGTCCAGCTGCACTTGTTTATGTTTCTGTTTAACTTGTGGACAAAGCCTTATAGACAGGTGCAAAAAATAAATCCTCTTTTGCAACCCAGAACTCATTGTTTAGTAGGAGTTTTGATACGTATAAGAAGGAATCATATTATGAAAATAAGAGGCCCACAAGTGAGCTTGGCCAGAGCCAATTCAATAGCACAGTAAGCACAAAGGCAAATTGTAATGAGTGAGGAGAGTCAGAAAATTAGAGAAAGATAATGGGTAAGTACTACTCTACTTTTGACAGAATTTAGAACTTATTAGTGGGAGCTAAGACTTTAAAAGTGAAATTAAAATTTTATATTAAAAAGCTGGTTTTAGTTGTCATTGGAGGCCTTAGCCTCTCAGATTTTGAAGAATTAAAGGAACTTAACTATCAACAACAGCATCCAATATTCAAAGACCATCTGCAACAACCACCAAACAGACCCTTCAGCCTCACAGATTGAAACCAGCACAGCTTATTCCACATTACAACAGGTCTGTTGGTTACAAAGTTTTTTCATGAACTAGGTCAAAGTTGTCCACAAGACCTCCACCTACTTCCCTATGTATCCATCTCACTGGTTGTAGACCCTCTCTGAGTTCTACATGGCACAGATTAAGTCATAATCTGCCTAAACCCTTCAAACCTCCCTCATTGGATTCATTCTCCCCCCTTTCTCACTGGCTTGTCTAGCTTCTCTGTAATTGTTACCCCAGTTTTCCAGTCTTCTCTCTCACAGGGCCCATCGAGAATGAGACAGGCATTGTCACCATGCAAAGCCCAATCTCTCACTGTGATTTCCACTGGATCAAAGACAGACAAGTGTGGCAGGTACATGAATTTTAATGAGGGGGGTTGACAGCAGGTCTCGGTGCCCAGGGAGCTTGAGAATGGTAATCACCAGCACTCAAGGCAGCCTTGGCCACTGCTTCCCATAAGACCAGTCGGTATTTTCCTCTTTGCCAGAAATGCTTATCCTCATGTAGGACTGGAGGCAGCAGGACTGATAATTTCTGCAATAGAAGTATGGCTGTTCATTCTTTTTGCAAGAGGCCCTACAGATTCCACTGTTACCCATGCATCGAAGGATGTGACGTTTGCCTGGCAAAAGAAAAAATATATGTAAATAGTTAATTTCCACCTAGGAATGACATAAATCTGGTAAGTTGGGAAGCATCATAAAAGCCTAAAGGGGGAAAAAAAAAAACCTAAAGGGTAATAATGACTTCCACTTCCAGAGACCTCAGGGCCTAAGGAAGGACACAGCCATGAATTCCCTGGGTTTTCCTTTTGCCTCATCAAGCCCAGACTTGTGCTGGAGAGACTGGCAACCTAGAAACACAAACTCATGCAGACATAGAGTCCCAAGAAAAGTCTCCTCTCTGTAGCCAAAGAACCAGGAAAGGTCAACCTAGCAAGAGAGAACATTTTAGACAATAACCGCTCAGCTCCAGGAAAAACCAAAGACAAAATTACACTCCCACTCATACATCCACCAAAGAAGGCCACATGGGGAGCCTCAAATTCTGCCCTCTCTCCACGTTGTAAGGAGGTGTGGGGAGCAGGGAATGTTATCGCTGCTGGATGGTCACAAGGCCCATCACCACCATGCAGTGTCGATAGGAATCATGTGGGGAACATCGATTTCCCCTATCTGGTGGGAAGAAGGCATCCATCTCTCTACCTCCCTGATAGGGTTGTGACAGAGGGGGCCTAGTGTAGAGTCAGGACTTCCACCGCCACACAGTAGTAACAGGGCCACCACTCCCTGCAATGTGACTTGGAGGCCACCTGGGGAACAGAACGTACCTCCCCATCTCAACCAAGTAGAGGAGATACACCTGGGCTTCCACCCCCACCTCGCAGTATCCAGGCAGCACCCCTCTGTCCTCACCAGAGCCATGTCAGAGGAGGCAAGCCAACAAAGATCATTGAAATACAATCCAGTATCTCATAACATAATACCAAAAATGTCCAGGTCCCAGCAAAAATTACTCATTATAATTATAACCAGGAGAATCTCAACTTTAATGAAAAAAAAGGCAATCAACAGAACTGAGAGCAACCCTAGTTGTGTGTATCTATAGTTCATTCCTTTTACTTCTGAGTAATATTCCATGGTACACATGTAGCACAGTCTATTTAACCATTTGTCTATTGAGGGCCATTTTGGTTGTTTCCAGGTCTATTGGGAGTTTGAGGTTTTTTTCTAAGACCATGTGTTTCTTTATTTAACAACTTCTCCCCCAAATAAAATGTTTTTGAAAATCCTTATTGTTTATAAATTAAAGGGGATCAACCTGATAATAGGTGAAATTTTTGGATAAAATGACAGGAACATTTAAACATGCAGTGGACTAAATAAAGGGTTTTTTATACTCTTGCTTCTAGTAATAATAAAATAGGTCTTTTGGAACAAATATCTGGCAGACAAAAGGTGGACACTTTTTCTTTTTTTTCTTTTCTTTTCTTTTCTTTTTTTTTTTTTTTTTTTGAGGCAGAGTCTTGCTCTGTTGCCCAGGCTGGAATGCAGTGGCGTGATCTCAGCTCACTGCAACCTCTGCCTCCCGGGTTCAGGGGATTTCCACACCTTGGCCTCCCATGTAGCTAAGATTACAGGCTTATGCCACCACGCCCAGCTAATTTGTGTATTTTTAGTAGAGATGAGGTTTCACCATGTTGGCCAGGTTGGTTTCAAACTCCCGACCTCAAGTGATCCGCCCGCCTCAGCCTCCCAAAGTCCATTGTACCTGGCCTGGATACATTTTTTAAATTTGTCAGAAGGCATTAAAAGACAAGATAATGGAGGATGAGTGGGCCTTAATTAAGAAAAAGTTTGGAAAATCACTATTTTAAATTTTAGCTGTTCTAATAGGTATGTAGTAGTGTCTCATTCTGGTATGAATATGTGTTTCCCTAATGGCTAATAATGTTGAACATCTTTTCAAGTGCTTATTTTCTATCTGTACATCCCCTTCAGTGAAATGTCTTTTCATAGTTTTGTCCATTTTTAATTGGATTGTTTATTACTGTTGAGTCTTAGGAGTTGGTTCCATATTCCAGATAGGAGCTCTTTGCCAGATATGTGGTTTGAAAATAATCTTGCCCTGTTGTGATTTGTCTTTTCAACCATCCCCTTCACAGGGTCTTTCACAGAATGAAAGTTTTAAATTTTTAGTGAGTCCAATTTATTGATTCTCCATGTTAGGTTGTCCTTTCATATCTGAGACCTGTTCACCAAGCACTCGGTATGAAGGTTTTTCCTATGCTTTCTTCTAGAAGTTTTATAGTTTTACATTTTATATTTAAATATATGATCATTTAAAAATAATTTTCTTTAGAGATGGGGTCTTGCTATGTTGCCCAGGCTAGAATGCAGTGGCACAATCATAGCTCACTGTAACCTCGAACTCCCTAACTCAAGCGATCTTCCCACCTCAGCACCTTGAGTGGCTGGGAACTAGAGGCACACATCACCATGCCCAGCTAATTTCTTCTATTTTTGTAAAGATGGGATGTTGCCCATGCTAGTCTGGAACTCCTGGGCTCAATTGATCCTCCTGCCTCAGCATCCTGAGTCACTGGGATTACAGATGTGAGCCACCATGACTGGCTCTCATGATCCACTTGGAGTAAATGTTTGTGAAAGGTGTGAGGTTTAGATTTAGATTTTTTTTTTTTTTTGGTCTGTAGATGTTCAATTGCTCCAGCATCATGTGTTGAGAAGGACCTTTCTCCAATGAATTGCTTTTGCACCTCTGTCAAAACTCAGTCGGCTATACCTGTATGAGGCTATTTCTGAGTTCCCTATTCTCTTCCATTGATCGATGTATCTGTCTCTCCACCAAGACCACACAATCTCAATTACTATACAATAAGTCTTAAAATCTGGTAGAATAATTCTTCCAACTTTATTCTTTTTCAAATTTGTTTGAGCTATTTTTGTTTGTTTGCAGATTTCTCTTTAGGCTGGTATAGACGGAATAATCTAGTCTATATCTACAAAAAAATCTTTCTGGGATTTTGACATAAATGCATATGCCAATTTGAGGAGAATTAATATCTGTTAGTTGAGCCTTACAAGATACTAAGATGGGGTGTCTCTTCATTTATTTAGATATTATTTCTTTTACCAATATTCTATAGTTTTCGGCATACAATTTCTGTATATAGTTTGTTAGATGTACACTTAAGTGTTTTATTTTCTTGGAGTGACTTTGAACGATACTGTATTTTTAATTTTGGAGTGCACATGTTCATTGCTATTATATAGAAATATAATTGATTGGCGTTTGTTTACCTCGTATCCTCTGACCTTGCTGAACCTACTCATTAGTTTTAGGTGTTTTGCCTTTGCTTTTGTTTTATTTGGTTTTGTTCGTAGATTTCTTAGGATTTTCTACGTAAACCATTATGACATCCTCAAATAGGCTCCATTTTATTCCTTCCTGTCTAATCTGCATGCCTTTCATTTCCTTTTCTTGCCTTAATGCAATGGCTAGAAATACTCAGAACTAAAAGGGACGAATTATTGAGACACATAGTGTGGCTGGATCTCAAGAGCATAATGCTGCTTAGCTGGGTGCGGTGCTCATGCCTGTAATCCCAGCATTTTGGCATGAAGATCATTTGAGGTCAGGAGTTCGAGACCACCCTGGGTGACATGGCAAAAACCCATCTCTACAAAAAATAAAAAATTAGCCACACATGGTAGCACAAATCTGTAGTCCCAGCTACTGGGGAGGCTGAGGTGAAAGGATCACTTGAGCCTGGGAGGAAGAGGTTGCAGTGAGCGAAGATCACGCCACTGCACTCCAGCCTGGGCGACAGAGCCAGACCCTGTTTCAGAAAAAATGCTGAGCCAAAAAAAGCCAATCACGAGATCTCATGTATGATTCTATTTATACAACACTGTCAAGTGACAAAATTGCAGAGATGGGAAAACTGATTAGTGGTTGCCAGGAGTTTGGCATAGTGACAGTGGGTGGGGACAGGGAAGAGAGCTGGTATGACTTTAAAGGAGCAACAGGAGGCAGATCTTCGTGGTGATGGAACAGTTCTGCAGCTTCATCATGATGGTGGTGGTTACATCTATCTACACGTGATGAAGTGGCATAGAAGTATACACATGTATTGTACCAATATCAGTTTCCTGGTTTTCATATTGTATTACAGTTATATAAAATCTAAGCACTGGAGGAATCTGGGCAAAGACTACACAGGAACGCTCTCTTGTAACATCCTGTGAGTCTACAATTATTTCAAAATAAAAAGTTAAAATATGAACAAATAAAATAACCTAAGGGGCTATACAGAGATTGAAACAACAAAATCTAAAAAACAGGAACACCTGGGTTCCAATCCCAGCTCCCATTTTACTTGCTGTGTATCCTGGAGCAAGTTTCTGTGCCTCTCTGTTCTACCCCCTTTTTCTCATATGTACAGTATAGACTGGAAAAATACCTAACCCCTAGAGTTGTGAAGATTAGGGGCTGAATACATAGAAAGCAATGAGGGACTGACACATAGTAAGAACTAAATGCATGTTAACTATTATTGTTGTTTTTATTATCATTTGAGCAAGACCCAGGAACTCCTCTGCATCCTTGCTAAGCCTGCCAGCCAGAACCATATGTACCTGACACAGGGGTCCTCTGCTACCTCCACCCCAGAAAGTTCTCCACCCAGATTCCTGGAACCTGGAATCAGCCATTTGTACCCCCACCAGATCCATTCATGGTTTCACTTGTGAATTCATTATTCATATTCAAAAAACACTCCCTAGGCTGGACATGGTGGCTCACACCTGTAATCCCAGCACTTTGGGAGGCCGAGGCGGGCAGATCACAAGGTCAGGAGATCGAGACCATCCTGGCCAACATGGTGAAACCCCGTCTCTAGTAAAAATACAAAATTAGCTGGGCATGGTGGTGCGTGCCTGTAATCTCAGCTACTGGGGAGGGCTGAGGCAAGAGAATCGCTTGAATGCAGGAGGTGGAGGTTGCGGTGAGCTGAGATGCACCGCACTCCAGCCTGGTGACAGAGCAAGACTCCATCTCAAAAAAAAAAAAAAGAAAAGAAAAAAAGAAAAGAGAAACACTCAGTAAATCACATTCATACCCTGCAGCACTAGGCATAAATAAAACATCATCTCAGCCTCTAAGGATTTCATGTAAAATGTGCTTTTGCTCCTCCTTTGCCTTCTGCCATGATTGTGAGGCCTCCCAGCCATGGGAAACTGTGAATCATTAAACCTCTTTTTCTTTATAAATTATCCAGTCATGGGTATATCTTCATAGCAGTATGAAAATGGGCTAACACAATAGATAAGCATCCATTTAGATATTTTCAGAAGTAAACCCACCGAGAGACTTGATTACCAACAGGAGCTTCTTCAGAGTAAATTACAAGGGCATAAAAATATGTTTGACAGAATGAATGTGATCTAGTGTTTGATAGCACGACAGGGTGACTGCAGTTCACAATAATTTATCATACATTTTTAGATAGCTAAAAGAGTATAATTGGATTTTTTGTAACACCAAGAAGAATGCTTGAGGTGATGGATACACCATTTACCCTGATGTGATCAGTACACACGGAATCCCTGTATCAAACTATTTCATGTACCCCATAAATATATACACCTACTATGTATCACAAAAATTAAAAATAAAAAAAATTTTTAAATAAAAAAATTCACCAAAAACAAAAAAGTAAACTACAAGAAGAAAGGGAAGATTTCTTATATGAAGGTCTAAGAATCAAAGTGAAAGAATTACAGATATGGTATGGGAAATTAAATCATGGTGGATAAGAGGTGAGCCACAACCACAATATAAAACATTAAATTTAGGCAGATATTTGCAATGTGAAAACTGGAATTAGGAAGAAAGCGTCCTCTATTCTACGTGTGTGCTGATTAGGATCAGTTGAGAGCCCTCCACCCTGATATTATCCTCCCTAAATATATGAAATGTAGACTTTTAACACAAATTTTTAAAAACTTTTTCTAATGTTCAGAGACAGTGTTTCCGCTGTTCACATTTCATGATGTTTTGATGGTCTTGTGAGTAGTAAGAACAATAATTATCATTATCATTCTTTTCTTTTTGTTTTCAACGTAACCTAAGTCAATCTCTCTGCCTTCTATTTTTTTAAAATACAGACACCAAAAGACACCATCCCAACTGAATTCAATGTTATTGCAAATTTCAAAAAAATTTAAAAAATTTTTTAAAAAGCCACTGCCCTCACCTTAATCAGAATGAATATGAATCCACAATACAACAAACAAACATTCCTGCCTTAGACCCCAGGAATACAAATTAACAAACTGCTATGACAAGACTATTATTCTGCTAGATAGAGAGTGAAGAAAGTCTAAAAGAGGCAAGGAATGATACCACCTCAAACCTCACTGTTTTCTCAACTTAAAAATCCTTTTTCTACTCCAGATCTCTGCTCATGCCTCACTTCAGACTTCCCTGAGAATTGTCCCTTTCTCATAGAATGGCCAGAATCAAGCGATAATCCAATGCCTTGGGGCACAGGTAGCTCTCATGGGCAGCCTGAGTGTCCCAGCTCACAGACAGGCAGCAAAACTGTGAAAAAATTATGCAGTTCCTGCCTCTGAAGTGGGCTGAAAAATAGATTTTGAACCTAAATGTGCATCAACAGATGAAGGAATAAAGAAAGTTTGCATATACACACAATGGAATACTATTTGGCCACAAAAAAGCATGAAATCCTGTCATTTGTGGCAACATGGATGAGCATGTTAAGTGAAATAAACCAGATACAGAAAGATAAATATTACTGTTCTTACTCATATGTGGAAACTTAAAAATGTGGATCTTGGCCCAGTGCAGCGGCTCACATCTGTAATCCCAGCACTATGGGAGGCAGAGGTGGGCAGATCACAAGGTCAACAGATGGAGGCCTGTATTTCACCTGACCAACATGGTGAAACCCTGTCTCTACTAAAAATACAAAAATTAGCTGGGCTTAGTGGCACGCGCCTGTAGTCCCAGGTGCTTGGGTGACTGAGGCAGGAGAATTGCTTCATCCGGGAGGCGGAGGTTGCAGTGAGCGGAGATTGTGCCACTGCACTCCAGCCTAGCGACAGAGCAGGACTCTGTCTCAAAAAACAAAACAAAAAAAATAGCTGGGTGTGGTGGCGTGCGCCTGTAGTCCCAGCTACTCGGGAGGCTGAGGCAGGAGAATTGCTTGAACCTGGGAGGTGGAGGTTGTGGTGAGCCGAGATCGCGGCACTGCATTCCAGCGTGGCACCTGGCAACAGAGTGAGACTTTGTCTCCAAACAAACAAACAAACAAACTGTGAATCTCATTGAAGTAGAGAGTAGAATTGTGTTCATCAGAGACTGGGGAAGATAAGGAGAGGTTGGTTAACAAATGCAAAATCACAGCTAGATAGGAAGAACATGGTCTAGTATTCCATATTCCATAGATCTACAGGGTGGCTGTAGTTAACTATCATTTATTGTATATTTGCTTTTTCTATTTTTTTTTTTAAACAGATTCTTGCTCTATCGCCAAGGCTGGAGTGCAGTGGTGGAATCTCAGCTCACCGCAACTTCTGCCTCCCAGGTTCAAGTGATTCTCCTGCCTCAGCCTCCCAAGTAGCTGGGATTACAGCCACCAAGACTGGCTAATTTTTTATATTTAGTAGAGACAGGGTTTCACCATATTGACCAGGCTGGTCTCAAACTCCTGACCTCGTGGTGATCCACCCACCTCAGCCTCCCAAAATGCTGGGATTACAGGTGTGAGCCACCCACGCCCAGCCTATTGTGTATTTTCAATTAGCTAGAAAGAGGATTTTGAATGTTCCCAACACAAAGAAATGATAAATGTTTGTAGTGATGGATATGCTAATTACCCTGATTTGATGGTTACAGTTTCTATGTGTGTATTGAACTATCACACTGTATACCATAAATATGTGCAATTATTATTTGTGAATTAAAAATAATTTTTTAAAAGAAATGGATTATCAGCCAGAGCAGGATTCCATACCAGGCACAACCCTAACATTTGCAGGTCCTAGGGCAAGAAGGCAAATGAAGGCTACTGTGTCATGTCATTTGTCTGCATACTTAAATGTTATTAATCAAGCTAATAAAATGAATACATGAAATATATCTACCCTCATTTATGAGATAGCCCTTCATAATGACCTGAAAGGTCAGGTTTGAATTTATAATTCTCTGATTCCTCAGAACTCCATGCCCAGCCCACAGCTCACCTCTCTTTTCACCCATCCCCAGCTCTGCTCACAGACCCTGCAAACAGGAGCATCCCTTGATGCCTCTTCTGCCTAGGGGTCTGCACCCAGTTGGCCCCACCCCCCAGGGATGGACATTGAGGAAAGGCCCCTGTAGCTCCTTGAAGCAGGCACAAGGTTTCCCTGGGCAGGCAATCCCAGAACCCAGCTACTCAAAGCATGGCCCAGAAAGGGAGAATGGCAGGCAGAGGCTCTTCATGGGCATATTCCCCTTGCCCCCAGCAACTCCTCACCCCATGGGGAGGGACTTAGCCAGAAGAAGCCCAGAGTCAGACCAAGATCAGAGGAGGGACCCCTCTTTCCGGAGTCTAAGAGCAGAAATATTGAGCTGAGAACAAATAGTCATCCTGGATGGGAGTGAACTCCTTCTGTCTGTCTCTATGCCATGCACCACGCTTTGCAGAACACTCTCGGCCCCTGGCGTCACTGCAGAGGACACAGTTGAGGGGTAAACAACTGTGTTGGTTAAACGAGGCCCAGAGAACAGGACTTGGGATAATAAAGCCTGGGAAAACACCTGGACCCTCTAGATTCTCAATCAAAATTCTTAAATATTCCCCACGAGTGAGTCTTCCCCCAGGCTGAAGTACCAGTTGAAATGAGACAGGCTTCTGTCTCCCTCAGAGTCTAACACAGTTGGAAGGCACACAGCTCATATTCCACAAATCCTTGAGTAAATCAATGAACAACAGCAGCTGATGGCATTTGTTGAGTGCTTACCTTTGCATTATTATTTAATTTCATCCTTACCTCAATTCTGAAATAGATTCTACTATTACTCTAATTTACAGACAAGGAAGATGAGGTTCTGAGAGGTTTATAAGCAAAGTCTGCCAGCAGTAAGTGGCAGAGCTGAGATGAATATGAATGAATGAACCGATAAAAGAATGGAAAAAATGAATAATGAACAAATTCATTCATAAATAGGTAAATCATGTGCTTTATCTTTTTTTAGTACTTAGACACCTTCTGACCCCTGGGGCTGGGGCTCTTGAGCACCAGAAGGTGTGTCAGCTGGTTTCCCTAGAACCCTGAGGATTTGGTTCTATTAAGCCCCATCCACCCTCAGCCCATTCACTCTCAAGATGGACCAACTGTCCCAACACAAGGATTCTCCCACTCTCTAGGCATCTGCCGTGCCTTTAAATCTCTCAGCTCCCACCACGTTCTCCCCAGTCCACTCCAGACTCAATAGCCTCTCTTGCCACTGGCAGATGGGAAACCGTCTTTGATATTGCAACGATCACACCATTGCGACGACCTAGGGACTTCTCTCTATTATCTTTGCCTCCCCACCCTGCCATCCCCCGACCCTCAACCCTTCTGGGGCATCATTCTTTATGATTGATAGACACAAGAAAAAAATTGTGAGGTTTAATGAAATGTGGACCCTAAGCAACCTGAAACAAAGCCATTTCTATCCACGATTTTTATTTCTCTTCATTTGCGGAGCTGTTGTGGATATCTGAGGAGTGGTCCAGTCAAGGATTCCATGAATCGTTACTGGTTCGATTGTTAAATAGCGACTAGGGACACAGCACCGCTTACGATTCCGGCAGCGTATGATGCTGTCTTCATTGTCTCTGCACAACAACCGGCAGTGTCCATCCATCCAACACTCTACTTCAGGGCATACGAACAACAGTAAAGCAGATGTTAGTATCACTCCAGTGGAGAGAAAACAGCAGGCAGAGGAGGAACAGGAGGACAGGGAAGAAGAGAAGAAAGCCAGCTGAGTGAGTAATGCTAGACCCAGTTCCAGGAAAAGAGAGAAGAGACCTTGGGAGGGAAGAGAACTGAGACAATGGTTCCAACTAGAACTCTAAAGTTTTTGGGAGAGGTTTTTTAGCCTTCTGTCTTCCTACCCCCCAACTTCTTACTCCTTACTTTGGAATCAACTAAAGCTAATTAATGTCCCACCTCACAGAGCTAGGAATGAAGGGAAAAGGACGTGATCACCTGTAATATTAGGGAACGAAGAGGATTCACTCTCGTTACACAGACCTGATTTTTTATCAGTAGCCTGACCCTGTTTAGCATAAACCTAACAAGCCCCGGCTCCAGCTGCAGCCCAATCTCCAATCTTCCTTATTAACCCAATTCAAACTCAAACTCATTCAGGCCTACCTTAATTAGAACTCCCAGCCTTACTCCACCCAGTGCCCCCAAGCCCCAACTCCAAGCCAAACGCTAGTCTAATCCAATCCCAACTAATCAAACCCTAATCTAATCAAGTCACTAACCTCCATTCCCAGCAGTGTCCCATCAGCAAGCTGAACCCAAACACCCTGCACCATCCAGCACCGACTCCCAGCCTCAGCCCAAGCCCCAGCCTAATCCCAACACCAGCTCCACTCAACCCCAAATCCCATCCCCTCTCCAACTCTATCCTAAACCATCAGGAAAGCCCAGCTCCTCACCTCCAGCTGGTCCTAATATTCCTTCTATCACCCCAATTCCAAGGGTTTTCCTCCATCTTCACTCTAACCTCCCCAACCTTCACTCTAATCTCCCAAAGTCCTCAACAAGTCCCCAGCCTGCACCTGTGCTTTGCCCCTCAAACCTCTCCCAAGCTCCCACCAGGATATCATCCTGGCCCTCAAGCACCAGATGCTCCAAACATCTATCATCACACCACTCTGAAAAAAAGAATCAGAGAGAGATATTAACGAGTTGATCCTGGGGAAACCTCTGAAAGCAGCAGGAGAGAAGAAAAGGTTTCAGATGCTGCCCACAGTGAGAGGAGAGGGAAAGACGGGAAGCGCATGACCAGGAGCCCAGACCCCTGAGAGAGGCTCACGTTACCTGATACCGCTGGTTCTTCTATGGCCAGAAGGATGGCAAGAAACAGGACAAGAAGTTTCATGGCTGGCACACCTGTGAGGAGGAGGTGAGTGAGCTGCAGCAGATGGAAATAGAGTTCCCTGCAGCAAGGCAGAGATGAGCCTTGCTTTTATCAGCAGGCTGTGGGCAGTGAATTAGAAAAGAAGGGGATTTATTGGAGGTCATCCAGGCCAAAGGACAGTGTGTAGCAGATGTCTCAGCAAAGCACAAGATGAGAGTGTGGGAAACTGGCCAGCACCCGTGCCAGTAAAGGGACAGGCCAATTAAAGCCATTTGGCCTTTGAGAGCCACAAAGGAATTAATACATAATAAATATATATCGAGAAATATTTAGTTTAAAAATTACTTTGCATTTCTCTGATAAATAGAACATGCACTGGACTTTTTATTATTTCCTTTTGAATTATTTAGTCAGATATTTGGACAGTTCTACTGGAGTACTGTTGTGTACTTATTGATTTACGAGAGCTCTTCAGTGCTGTTATTACATCAGCTGCCTTGTCATGCTTGGTGACAATACTCTTCTCCATGATTATGTTCTGCTTTAAGATATATTACTTGCCTATAAATGTTTAAAACATATTTAAAACGTAAAAAATACATTAAACAGATCAGGTGTGGTGGCTCACGCCTGTAATCCCAGCATTTTGGGAGACCAAGGGGGCGGTGGATCACGAGGTCAGGAGCTCGAGACCAGCCTGGCCAACATGGTGAAACCCTGTCTCTACTAAAAATACAAAAATTAACCAGGGGCGGTGGTGGGCGCCTGTAATCCCAGCAACTCAGGAGGCTGAGGCAAGAGAATCATGTGAACCCTGGAGGCAGAGGCTGCAGTGAGCCAACATCAAGCCATCGCACTCCAGCCTGGACAACAGTGTGAGATTCCATCTCAAAAAAAAAAAAAAAAAAAAGAGTTACTAACTCAGAAGTGGGAGTCGGTGGCAGCATAGTGAAGGAGGATTTAACTTTTTCCAGGCGGAGAATTGCTGTGCAGAGCCTAAAAGTAGAAAATTACAAAATGAGATCAGCCTAGATTCATCTTACATTTTTATCAAGAACTGAATGTGCGCTAGATTCTGCGCTGTGCACGTCCCTGTCTCATCACATTTAATTCTCATGACAACCCTATGCCTTGAGTAGGAAAGTTCCCCATTTTAGAGATGAGAAAACAGAGCTGAGAAGGTTAAATGGCTTGCCTAGGGTCATGCAGCCTGGGTGACAGAGCAAGACTCCATCTCGATAGATAATTAATTAACTAATTAATTAATTAACCAAAAATTACTTATTCTCAGCTTTCAAACAGAAGGATACACATGTCTAATGTCTTTCAGAACTTCCGAATTTGCCAATCTTGTTCCCAGTTCAGGGCCTTAACAGTTGTTATCTGTTTTCCCTGTAAAGCTCTTCCTCCAAATCTTCCCATGAAAATCTCCTGCTCATCATTCCATATCATCCCAAATGTCACCTCCTTGGAGAGGCTTTCCCAGGCCACCTTAGACAACAGTACTCCAACACGCAGTCACTGTAGACTGTAATAACTGTTTGCGACCTCCATATATGTACCTATTCTTTAAAATTCTGTTTTGCATGTTTGATCTTTGTCTCTCTATTTAGAATGTCAGAAACTTGGCTTATGACCCCAGTACCCATAACATCACCTGGTGTATTAAGATACTTACCCAGCCATTTTAACTGATATTCCCCCCAAAAAAGAATGATTCCCGAAGACAGACATGGATTTCTTTTTTATGTAAAAGTCTGGGTATACAGTTAAGTGTGGCAGCTTCACCATTCAGCAGGGAGCTAGATTCCTTCTGGCTTGATGCTCTGCCATCTTCAAGAGGCTAGTTCATGTGATGACTATGAGCTGCTCCAGTTCCCACTGCTAAGTCCCCATCCAGCCATCAGGAAAGGAGAAATGGAAGTGAAATACAACACCCTTTTCTTTAAGGACATCACTCAGAAGTTGCACCCCTCAGCTTGGCACGGTGGCTCGCACCTGTAAGCATAGCATTTTGGGAGACCGAGGCGGGTGGATCACTTGAGGTCAGGAGTAAAAGACCAGCCTGGCCAATCTGATGAAACCCCGTCTCTACTAAAAATACAAAAAAAATTAGCCAGGCATGGTGGTGGGCACCTGTAATCCCAGCTATTCCGGAGCCTGAGGCGGGAGAATGGCTTTAACCCAGGAGATGGAGGTTGCAGTGAACCGAGATCACACCACTGCACACTGCACTCCAGCCTGGGCAACAGGATAAGACACCGTCCCTACAAAAAATAATAATAAGTTCCACCCCTCACTTCCAATCCTGTCCACCTCCCAGAGCTCATTCAGACCATCACACCCAGCTGCAAAAGAGGCTGGAAATATTTTCTTTATTCTAGGCAACCATTTCCAGCTAAAATTTAGGGGTTGTCTTACTACGAAGGGAAAGAGATACACAGAGGAAGTTCTAGCAATCTCTGACATACCTGGCATTAAATATTAAATAATATTTAATAAATCTCTGTAGGCAATAAACAATAAATATCACTTAGTTAATAACTAATTGCCGATAAGAAATAACTTATACATTGGGTACATCTATGAGAAGTGATCTAGTAGAGAAGACACCCAAGACCCTGTAACTCCAGGGCTTTGGAAGCCCAAGAGGGGAATCTGCTTGAGCGCAGGAATTTCAGACCAGCTTGGGCAACATATGTGACCTCATCACTACAAAAAAACTTTTTAATTAGCCAGGTGTGGTGATACACACCTGTAGTCCCTGATACTCAGGACCTGTAGTACCTGCCAAGATGGGAGGATTGATTAAGCCTAGAGTTCAAGGCTGCAAAATGTTCAAATGCTTGTTTTTCTGCCTCCCCTGCAGCTAGAATATGGACACATGGGTAGGTTCAGCCAATCAAATGACTCCCATGCTATCTTTTGAATCAGGTGCTCATGATTCCAGGAAGAAGGAACAGTAGAGAATCCATCTTAGCAAAGGAGCCCATTATGATATCCAGTGTCCAGGGGCAATAGGAAAGCAGGACAAATAGGTGTAGAGTTTAGGGTTCTCAGCAACGGAGTTTGGTGGCAGCTGTGTCCTCACTAGACTGGTCCCTAGGGTGATTTTTCACTCTAGCTCCTCTTACCCTACCTCCTTAGTTCCCACCCATTTTCTAAACCTCGCTCTAGGAATTCTCTGAATTTCCAAGCAGACAAAGATTCCCTTTGCTAAAAACCCTTATCGAAGACCAGGCGTGGTAACTCACACCTGTAATCCCAGCACTTTGGAAAGTCGAGGCAGGCAGATCATGAGCTCAGGAGTTCAAGGCCAGCCTGGCCAACATGGTAAAACCTGTCTTTACTAAAAACACAAAAATCAGCTGGGCATGGTGGTGTGCATCTGTAATCCCAGCTACTTGGGAGGCCGAGGCAGGAGAATTGCTTGAACTAGGACCCAGTATGCAGAGGTTGCAGTGAGCAAGATCGTGCCACCATACTCCAGCCTGGGCTACAGAGTGAGACTCCATCTAAAAAAAAAAAAAAAAAAGAAAAGTGATAAGTGCCTATCTAGAGTTCAGTACAGTGCCTGGCAGCTAGTAAGTGCTCAATACATTTTAGTTACAGTTTCTTTGTTTTGAGGTAAGGAAGGAGGGAATTTAGAGTCTTGAGCGTGTTTGTCCTCTGCAGCCTCAGTGAAAGCGAAGCCAGGTTTCCTGCTGTGTCGGGGATTAGGGATTGAAGAAAACAAGATCTGGAGAAGCCCCTGTGGGGGGTGGAGGAGATACACTGGCCAGAGAGCTGTGGGGGTGGGGGGCCTGTGATCAGGACTGGATGGCTCAATAGGACGAGCACATGCTCAGGCTCAGGGCACTGGTAAGGTATGACCAAAAACAAAGTCAGAAAATCTAAAGAACCCCCTTTAATCTCAGCAGACAGGAATGTTTTATATCATTTCACAGAAGTAAAATTTTATTTCAGAGTTGAGTGTTGTTTATTTTGAATTCCACTGGTAGCACAGTAAACTTCCTGGCGTTTCATGTTACTAAAGGGGTTCATGAAGACTTGCTTGGTGTGCAATGGAGCTGACCAGGATAAGGGAATTTGGGGCTGCTGTCCAGCAGTGTGATGAACATGCCAGGCATGCAATTTGGTCCAAGACTGAGCAACTTACCATGTGTCCTTGAGCACGTCATGCGACATCTCAGGGCTCCATATTGAAATAAGACATCATAGCAGAGGGGTTACAGGACCGTATTCTGGAGTTAGTCTCCTGGCTGAGTTACCCTAAAAAAGTTACCTAACACTGGGCACAGTGGCTCATGCCTGTCATCCCAGCAATTTGAAAGGCTGAGGCAGGCGGATCATTTGAAGTCCAGAGTTCGAGACCAGCCTGGCCAACATGGTGAAACCTAGTCTCTACTAAAAATTATAAAAATTAGCCAGATGTGGTGGGACACGCCTGTAATCCCAGATACTCAGGACGCTGAGGCAGGAGAATCACTTGAATTCTGGAGGCAGAAGTTGCAGTGAGCCAGGATCACACTACTGCACTCCAGCCTGGGCAACAGTGTGAGATTCTGTCGCAAAAAAAAAAGTTGCTTAACCCCTCTGAACCTCAGTTTCCTCTGCTATAAAATGGGAGTAATAATATTTCATAAGGTTGATGTTAGGATTAAATGAGTAAATACACATAAGGCACTTAGAACTATACCTGATACTTGATGTCAGTTTAAATATGTGCTGTTATTATTGTACTAAACCAGAAGGTCCCAACCTGGAGGTTCCAGGCACTTCCTCACTATAGCTCTTTTCAATATTTCATAAGCCTTCTTAGGTATCCCTGTTTGCACAGGACTGCCCAGGGAGTACTGTGATGACTCAGAAAAATGACCTTGACCTACATCAGGAGACATTGTAAAAGATGATTTAATTGCTATAGAACATTTATATTTCAGTATGTGGGTTTATATTTGTGCTGTATTTTGTTTGTGTGTACTTATGTGTACATGTGTAGATTTGTGCATATGTTTATATGCTCAAATTTTATGTATCGTATGCATATTTTGTATGTGTTATTGACGTGTATTTTGTGTATGTGAGTACTTGAATGCATACATGTGCATATGTTGATTCTTGCATCAGTTTGCATGTAGACATTAGAATATGTGTTTCTGTGTTGTTTAGTACCTGTGTGCATGTGCATCTGTTCTCAGATCTCCAGATGCCATAGTGTGGAGCTCCATTCAGTTCAGTCTCTTTGTTCCTCTCAGATCTCTACTCCTGTGACTCTGGAACACGACAGTTTGGTGGTTCTTCTATTCAGCTGAGAGATCTGGGCTAAGGCTAAGGGAAGTGGCTGAAGGGAGTGTGGGGAGCATCGTGGCCAGGAAGCAGAAGCCACTGGGGGAAAAGAGGCCAGGAGCTGGGGGCTGAGGGGAGTGTTAGTTGGAGAGCCAACTTGGCCCATAATTGCTGCCTGATATCTCCTGGGGCCCACCAAGACTAGAACAGACTGTAGTCTCAGGCTTTGTAATGCCTCCCACGTGGGGACAGCCTGGGCTGGCCAGCTCTGAAGACTGGACACCACCCACTCCCTCGAATCTGTGCAGTTGCATTTGTAAGTCCTTGAAAAGCCACCCACTCCCTGCAGCCTAAATTCCACAGTAGGGACAGTAAGGAATTATTAATACTAGTTATCAAGTTCCCAGGAAGGAGTTCACGCAGGCCAGGTATTTTTACCCTATCTCATTGACTCCTCCCACTAATCTACTCGGTTGATAATATGACAAAAACGTGAAAGAAATAAGAGTCATGAACTCACAGCCTTTTATGGGCATCTTTCACTTCCACACATTTACACCATCTCCTTACTTCCCCAGTGAGGTAGGAAAAGTATCCAGGCAAAGGTAGGTGGTTCAGAGAAAGATAATATGAGGACCCAGTTTGCATAAAAGTGTGATGCAGCTATTTTAGAGTGGCTGGATTCCAGGGAAATCCTCTACACCAGCATATCCCCAACTGTGTCCTATTTCAAGCAGTGTTCATGGAAAAAGATAAATGCTAGTAAGAATATTTCATCTACAATTCATTAAAACAGTAACAGTCACATACCAGCTATGAATGCCCCACACACTCGAGCCTCAGGAAATGCTGTATTTACTTGTTTATTTAAGTGCAGCTCCAAGACCCTGCTTGTCAAAGTTAGTGAGATGTCCAACGTCAGTTATTATTGGGGTTTCATGCCATCCTCCACTTGATCCCACCAATGGTTCTGGGAAATGGGGAAGGATCTGGTCCTTATTCCATGATGATGATCTTTATTTCCTTGCTCTTCACGGTTGGGATATTGCGGATGGGCTCCATTGCTGTTCATTGGGTAGTTCTGGGCAGCTGGAAAATTGCTCTTCACCATGTCTATCTCCACCAACCATCAGCGCAGCCATCGAGGCCTTTGCTGCTCCTCCCAGGGCTACGGCCACAGTGGCTGTCTCCACAGTGACTGCCTTCCATGCAGGCAACCCCATCCAGCACCTGCTACTGTGGGGTAGCAGTAGCAGTTTGGAGTGCTTCGTCAAACTCCCTTGGAACCAAACCCCATCTCCTCTCCCAGTTCTGAGGAAATTCAACACCCTTAGATGCGTAACACTCCTCTCTCTTGACCTTCAAGCTAAAATTCCTCATCTCGCTTCTCCTGAAACCATACAGTTTTTCTTCTGAAAGTTTTATACATTTTTATTTTATTTTAAGTTCTGGGATACATGTGCAGAATGTGTACACCATGGCACATACATACCTATACAGACACACATGGGTATACATATGCCATGGTAGTTTGCTATACCTATCAACCCATCATCTAGGTTTTAAGCCCCGCGTGCATTAGGTATTTGTCCTAATGCTCTCCCTCCCCTTGTTCCCCACTCTCCAACAGGCCCCAGTGTGTGATGTTCCCCTCCCTGTATCCATGTTCAATTCCCACTTATGAGTGAGAACATGCAGTGTTTGGAAACCATACAATTTAATTACCCTCTTTGTGCCTAGGCCTCCCAAATGAAAAATGGCAAGGATTGTCTTCACTGTGTCCCCTGACCTACACACACACGCGCGTGCGCGCGCACACAAACACACACACACACACACACACACACACATTTTCAATTCCCCAGTAGAAAAGGAAAGCCAGGATTTCAAATACAAAGTACTGACTTCCTTTCCAAAAATAGAATAGAAAAATATCTTTTCATTCTTTTTGCTGATGCCTGTTCAAACAAAATGAGGGAAAAAATTATCAGGTAATTGCTATCTAAATTCTTGATACATCGCCCTGCCAAAATGTTTATTTAAAAAAACATTAAATATATGTATATAGTTGATCTGATTAATACACAACACTGAGCAATTTACCACATTACTTATGTGTCCTTGTTTTTGTTGTTGTTGTTGTTTTGAGATTCAGTCTCGCTCTGTTGCCCAGGCTGGAGTGTGATGGTTCAATCTCCGCTCACTGCAACCTCCGCCTCCTGGTTTCAAACAATTCTCCTGCCTCAGCCTCCCAAGTAGCTGGGATTACAGGTGGCTGCCACCATGCCTGGCTAATTTTTTGTATTTTTAGTAAAGACTGGGTTTCACCATGTTGGCCAGGCTGGTCTTGAACTCCTGACCTCAAGTAATCTGCCTGCTGAGGTCTCCCAAAGTGCTAGGATTACCAATGTGAGCAACTGTACACAGCCGTGTCCTTGCTTTTAAATGGGAATACCAGACAGTGAAGGAATATGTTGCCTTTTCTTTCTTTTTTCTTTTCCAATATGGAGTCTCATTCTCTCACTCAGGCTAGAGTGCAGTGGCCCAGTCTTGGCTCACTACAACCTCCACTTCCTAGGTTCAATTCTCCTGCCTCAACCTACTGAGTAGCTGGGATTACAGGTACACCTCACCACACCCAGCTAATTTTTGTAATTTTTTTAGTAGAAACAGGATTTCACCATGTTGGCCAGGCTGGTCTCAGACTCCTGACCTCAGGTGATCTGCCTGCCTCAGCCTCCCAAAATGCTGGGATCACAGACACGAGCCACCACACCTGGCTTGAAAGTACAACTCTCAATCTACTCATTGATAATGAAATCATTGACTGGTGACCATCACAGTGATGTATGTGACCACCACCTATCTCTGTTAAGTGTCTCATCTTCTATTTTCAATATGTATTTTAGTATTATTCTGTGCCCATTGAATATCAAACACTCTTCTAATGTGAATAAGCCTGAAAGAAGGAATTTTCTTGTGAGGCCATTTCTGCTGTCTTTTTTAAGCTACTTATATAACTCATTTAGCCCATCGATTGCTCAACTAATATTGGTTGAATATGCAGTATATGCCAGATTCTATTCCACGTACAGAGAATGAATTAGTCATGGTCTATGTCTTCATGGAGATTACAGTCTATCATGAAAATGGATGCTGAACAAAGGTTAAGTACAGGTGCAGTGGGTGCTGCAAAGGTGACGTGCAGGATGCAATTAGCAGGGCTGGGTCCAGGGTGAAGTGAGAAGTGAAACAGGTACCTAAAGGGTGACATTTAAGGAAGCATTTGCACGACCCTAAGAGTGAGTGCCTCCTTATGTGTCATACCCTAAGCACCTCCCTCCTCACCCTAGTCCTGGCCCTGGCTATCAGAAAGGCTAAGGTGGAGTGGAAAATATTTTGGTGTAATATCCGAGGTAATATCCTCTGATAGTTGTCATTTACTGCATCTTTGGACACTCAGCATCTGAACTCCTTTCTGTTTGGGAGGCTAGTCTCTATTCTTGCAGTCTTGGTGAAAAGGAAGGCTGACTTTCCACTACAGAATGCCCTAAAGGCAAATATTCTCTTACGCCACCTTGGGAATTGGCAGACAGGTGCATGACCCAGGCTCCGACAATTGAGTGCCTGCGCAAATGACTTGAATCTTAAAGGACTAAATCCAAACCACAGGGAAGGTGGAGGAAATACACCATGGCAGCAGCAATGGCAAGAGTCTAGGTGTGATACTGGTGCCCAGTGCTCCGGCAGCAATACCTGTGGTAAGATCTTGCCAGGCTATTTCTGCAGCCCACTCTGTCTCGGTCTTTCCAAGCCCAGTTGTTTAGACTTCTGGTCAATTCTATGAGCTACATGTTATCCTTCCAAGAAATTATCCTTTTTGCTTAAATTGCTCTCTAATGAACTCTTATATTACATCCAATAATAAATGTAAGGTGTTTCATCTTCAAATATGTTAAGGGGATGTTGCTATATTCAGTAAGGAACTCTTGTAAGATTGGGTTCCAGAATGTGGGACAATCGGACCTGACAGAGAGATTAGAGGAACAGCAGCAGCAGAACTCAGGGTAGAAGGCCTCAAATATGGGAAAGAGGAGGGAGATTGCTAATAAGGGACTGAGCTTAGAAAGCAGTCCCAAAACGAATGAGGAGAGTAAGGTTTGCACCAAAACATCACAGAGGAAGAATCAAGGGACTTCAATGGCTGACTTGATGTGAGAAGTCAAGAGATGAACACACAAAGTCAGTCTCAAGACAGCATAGAGCTGCCATCAGGTTTTGTTTTTTTTTTTGACAACTACCAACAGAGTCTCATTCTGTTGCCCAAGCTGAAGTGCAATAGCATGACCTCAGCTTGCTGCAGCCTCCACCTCCTTGGTTGAAGTGACTCTCCTGCCTCAGCCTCCCAAGCAGCTGGGACTACAGGTGCCCCCTACCATGCTCAGCTAATTTTTTTTATTTTTAGTAGAGACGGGGTTTCACCACGTTAGCCAGGCAGGTCTTGAACTCCTGACCTCAAGTGATCCA
This sequence comes from Sapajus apella, assembly GCF_009761245.1. Classification (NCBI taxonomy): domain Eukaryota; kingdom Metazoa; phylum Chordata; class Mammalia; order Primates; family Cebidae; genus Sapajus; species Sapajus apella. The sequence goes on along the minus strand of NW_022436973.1, from coordinate 11,794,727 downwards.
CCTGCCTCGGCCTCCAAGGTGCTGGGATTACAAGCGTGAGCCACCGTGCGAGCCTGCCATCAGATTCTTGAATGATTGCCCATACACAGACAGATCTTTGTGAATTCAAAATATAAAACAAAGGCTTCATGCAAATTAACCAGAATTTAGATAACTCCAGTTTGGGCACAAACAGTATTTTTTTACCCCTCCTTTCCCACCTACTCCCCATTGCTTGATGTGTTCTATGATGTACTCAAATCCCTGAATGCCCAGATTGAAGAAAGTCCTTTCTTCTTGAATCTGATGTTCATCAGAATCTCAAAAAGAAGTGCTTGGCTATCTTAGACTGCCCCCTTCCATAAGGTCCCTTAAACTCACACTGTACCACTCCTCCTCAGAACAACCACATGAAGGAAAGAGAAGCATTTACTAAATCATGGAGGGTGAAACATGGGTGGAAAAAGAAGGCTTGAGTTTCGGGCGATGGTAAAACACAAGAACTTGAAAAGAAAGACCTGTTTGAGTGGGAAAGTGACCATTCTTGGAGTTTAACTATCATATAGGTAGCAAATACTTATTGTGTTTCTGTAGTGTACCAGGCACTGTGGAATGGTGAGTAAAACCAACAAGGTCCCTGCGATCACAAAAGCCAAATTCTCCTGGAAGACAGACAAGAAAAAAGTAAATTAACAAAATACTGATTTTTGAGAAGTGCCAGGACATACATTTGCATAGTGATATAAAGGACTTCATTAGAGATAATAATCAAGAATGACATTTAAATTAAGGCCTGGAGGATGGGGCAAAAACAGCCGTATAAACATCAGAGGCAGAGCCTTCTTGGGAAGAGGGAATAGCATGTAGCTAGGCCCTGGGACAGGAAAAGAGCATGTTGACATCAAGAAACAGAAAGGAAGCCTGGGTGACCTGAGTATCAAGAGGAGGACAGAGAGGTGGGCAAGGACTGGTAGGGCAAGGCCTCCCAGTCCACTGCAAGGAGTCTGGATTTTATTCTTAGTGTAATGGAATGCCATTGTTTGGTGCAAAACAGAGTAGTAATAGGATATAATTTACCTTTCTGGATTCAGGACTAGATCTGAAAAAAAAATGAAAATAATTTACCATTTGGCTGCTATGTGGAAAATTAATTAGAGGAAACAGAAGACTATTGTAGAAGACCAGGTGAAACTGGCAGTGGCCTGAACTAGATGAAAAGAAATGGATACTTTTGATATGCGTTTTGAAGGTAGAGCTGCAGGACTTGCTGAGAAATTGAATGCAGGAGGTGAAGTGAGGAATCATGTATGACTTGTAGGTTTGGTGCATCTGGGCACATGCTGTTACCATTTACTAAGAAAGAAAATAACAGGGTACTAACAAGGCCTGGTGAGGTGAGGTCCCCACTGGGAGTTCCATTCTGATATGTTAGATAACCAGATGGAGATGTCATTTAAGGGAGAAGATATACAGTTTAGACATTAGAGAAAGTTTAGGGTAGGAGCTATGAATTTGAGAGTGATCAGCATATAGAAGGCATTCAAAGTACCTAGTGAAAAAGAGCAGAGAGAAAAGAGAAGAAAAGCCCAGAAACAAGTCCTGGCCTTTGGAAAGGGAAGGAGGAGCCAGGACAGAAGACTGAAAATGAGTGGCTCAGGTGATCAGAGGAAAACCAGGAGAGTCTGCTATCTTAGAAGGCAAGAGAGGAAAGCATTTCAATAAGGATGTCGTGGCCTCTATGTCTAACACCTCTTTGGTGGTCAATAAGAGGAAAACAGGGGTGCCTCTGTTGGGTTTGACAATGCTGGAGATGGTAATCTTTACTAGAAAAGGTTTGGTGGCAGAGTCAAAACCAAATTGAACTGAGTTGAAAGGTGAATGAGAAAAAAATGGATAAAGTGAAGGCAGACAACATTTTGAAAAGTATTTTTTAAGCACTGCAAATAAATGAGGCATTGTCCAGAGAGAAATGTGGGCCTCAGGGATTTTTTTTAAAAAGATGGAAGGTAGGCGGGGCGCGGTGGCTCAGGCCTGTAATCCCAGCATTTTGGGAGGCCGAAGCGGGTGGATCACGAGTTCAAGAGATAGAGACCATCCTGGCCAACATAGTGAAACCCTGTCTCTACTAAAAATACAAAATATTGGCCAGGCGTGGTGGTGCATGCCTGTAGTCCCAGCTACTTGGGAGGCTGAGGCAGGAGAATTGCTTGAAACCAGAAAACGGAAGTTGCAGTGCTCCAGGATCTTGCCACTGCACTCCAGTATGGTGATAGAGTGAGATTCTGTCAAAAAAAAAAAAAAAAAAAAAAAAAAAGATGGAAGGTACTAGAGCATCTTTGTATGATAGAAGTTCTTGGGAAGGGGAGAGGAAATGAATACGGACAAGTAAAAGGGCCGATTTCTCAGGAGTAGACCTCATTCTTCCACTGTAAACAAAAGCACAACAGGAGCTGTAGGACCCAATACCAGAGTGTGTAGACTTAGTAGAGAGAAGACGGAGTTGATTCTGATGGTTTCTATTTTCTTGAAATATGAGGCAAGAAACGATATTTTGGTGGGGACAGGGAATGGTAGAAGATTGAGGAGAGAGGAAAAAACATGGACTAGTCATTTCAAAGAATGAGAAATCAAGCTTCATAGGGAAAAACAGGAGATTAGCTGGGCAGTGTTGAGTGGTCTTTGAGGCTGGAGGCCCTGAATTTCCAGTGTAATCAGTGAGACTAGTTGGATTATTTTTTCTAAGAACAATCAACTACTGACCTATATATAGGTCAGGCACAGTGGCTCATGCCTGTAATCCCAATACTTAGGGAGATCAAGGCAGGAGGATGATCACTTAAGGCCAGGAGTTCAAAACTAGCCTGGGAAACATAGTAACACCCCCATCTCTACCAAAAAAAAATTTTTTTTAACAGCAAAGAGTGGTAGCACACACCTGTAGTCCCAGCTATTTGGGAAGCTGGGGCAGAAGAATCAGGAGAATCCCTTGAGCCCAGGAGGCTAAGGCTGTAATGAGCTATGATCATACCACTGCACTCCAGCCTGGGTAACAGAGCAAGAGCTTGCCTTAAAAAATAAAGTTTACCTATAGAGAAAATAATTCGGTGGTTGTATTCTACCACAGTTGGGAGTTTGGCATCAATACCATGCAGAGTAGAGCAAGGGAGTTGAGTCTGCAAGAGATATATTACAGGGCTAAACTGGAGGGAAATTGAATCAGGAGGGTAAGACAACTAGTGAACAAATGGTAGCATACAGGGCTTTACTTCAACTTTATAAGTTATTGACTCTGAGAAGTAGGAGGTGGTGACAACATAGTGAAGGAGGATTTAACTTTTCCCAGGCAGAGAATTGCTGTGCAGAACCTAAAAGTAGAAAATTACAAAATGAGATCAGCCTAGATTCATCTTACATTTTTATCAAGAACTGAATGTGCGCTAGATTCTGTGCTGGGCACTTCCCTGTCTGTTATCTCATTTAATTCTCATGACAACCCTATGCCTTGAGTAGAAGAGTTCCCCATTTTAGAGATGAGAAAATAGAGCTGAGAGGGTTAAATGGCTTGCCTAGGGTCATGCAGCTGACATGTGATGAAGCAAGGATTTGACCCCAGGTCTTCTGATCCTGTATCGAATGGTCTTCCCTAGACAGCTTTGGTGATACTTAGACACTGACACTGAGGCTGAAGTTTGTCATCAGGAAGGTGAACTGGGGACATAAGGCTGAAGCCAGGTCAGGTCTCCAATGTGAAAGGGCCGAATAGGAGGCAGGTGACTCCTAACAGAACTTTTAAACACAGGATAAAACATAGCGGGGGGATGGGGAAGTCGGGGAGGGATAACATGGGGAGAAATGCCAGATGTAGGTGACAGGGGGATGGAGGCAGCAAACCACATTGCCATGTGTGTACCTATGCAACAATGCTGCATGATGTGCACATGTACCCCAGAACCTAAAGTACAATTAAAAAAAAAGAATCAAGTTATTTTTGATTAGTCAGATAAATAGCAAGTGTTGGGGATACTTGGGATCATGGGGCTGAATGTGGTAAAATTCCTGTGGTCTCAGTTCAGGACCAGTTCTGGAAAATAATCGGCCAGCAGTTTAATGTCCCATGGCCACAAATGGAGGGAATGGAAAGAAATGGAGCAAGGATCCACACAGTGCCTGGTGCCAGCACCCTGCACAGTGAGGAAGATTCACAAGAGGCAACACGCTGGAGCCCCTGAGGGGCAAACTGCAGGTGTGATCAAGGGAAAGTTAAAGCCGTTGGTGTGAGAACAGAGAGAAGCCCTGGGCCAACAATGGGTTCTTGTGTTCATCATAGACTCTTGCTTGCCTCCTGGACTCCCCTAAAATACTCATAGATTGGGATGCACAGCCTGCCTCAGTCTAGATTCTAAAGCCATGCTGTACAATACAATAACCACTAGCCACATTTAGCTATATAAATTTAAAGCTAGGTTGAATCAAATTAAACCTTCGGGTTCTCATTCACACTGGGCACATTTCAAGTGCTGAGTAGCACATGTGGCTAGTAGCTACCATATTGAACAACACAAATAGGAGACATTTCCATCATGGCATAATGTTCTATTGGCAGTGCTGGTCTAGAAGAAAACAGAAATCAAGTGGACAGGCTGAATATTCTTTAATTTATATCCTCTGGGACCAGCTCTCGGTCAGCAGGCTAGGAGCTATTTGCAAAGTTTAGATTATTATCACCTACCGGTCCATCTTGTTCTTCCTAACGTGCATGCACCCGCACACATACGTACACACACACACACACACACACACACACACACACTTTTCTTCTTTATTTACTTGTTTCTAAATATAACTAGGTGGAACTATCAGACAGAAACAGGATGGTGCCAAGAATGGTTTAATAGAACTGTGGGATCCCAGGATGCTGAGACTCCAGGTTGGAAGAGAGGTGTCAGACTGCAGGAGTTGATTCCAGGCTTGTATTTGTGTTTGATAATTTTGGCTTTACAGGTACATACTTGGGATCCACACAGCACTTAGCCTCAGTGTTGCATAATATATAGTATACTTCACTTTCTTTACACATTGTTCTGCACCTGCCTGACTTACCCCAACACTTCATGACTGAAAACAAAAAGGAAGAAGACAGCAGGGTCAGTTTTGAAAGAAAGCAGAAGGGTGGGAAAGGGAGAGGCTAAAGCCCAGTGGAGGAGTAGGAGGGAAAGGAGGAGATCTGTGAGAAAGACGCCCTTACACAGGATCCCCTAAGTTTAAGGGAGATTGTAGACCACTATGCTTTCTTCTTCCACTTGTGCCCCCATTAGGACCCCCAGAACCCCCCCCAGCTCAATAGCATGGGACCTACTGGGTAGCTTCTCCTCCTTGGCCAGCTCCTCGGGAGAGGGAAGAGGACCCTCTATCCAGGGTTTTGTCTCCCCCATATAATAATGTACCCAGGTGCCTAGTAGCAATTAGCCACCTTTTCTTGATATACTTCAGTACCCCCTCTGACCATATCAATGAAAGGTGACTGGAATACGAAATAAACAAATGAGAATATCTGTAAGGCTTCTGTGGCATCTGCAGAACTCCCAAGGATATTATACTGCCTTCTTCACAACATCCTGGGACTTTTCTCTAGGGAACTAGGAACAGCCATTCTGGGGAATCTACAACCTAAGATAACCCACATAATTTGGGGCTGCATATAAAAGTGGAATTGGAATCCTCAAACAATCAGAAACTTGAGAACGATTTTCCTAGAGGCAACGATAGCTCAAAATTCAAATCCTTGCAAGCAATTTTTTGAAAAAGTCCCAATTTTCTCTATACTCCATACCCAAGTCTCTCTCTTTGCACCCTATCCCACCCTCAGCTCATCATGTTCAACTTCTCCAGAGCCAACCAGAAATAAGGTTGGAGTGGTCAAATAATGGGCACTGGGAAGACCAGTTGGTACCAGAGAACTCAAACTTGCCCATGACTAGAGAGACTACCTAAAGGCCTCAGTGAACTCTACCAGGCCATTCTCCCAGCCCAACCTGTCAGAGGCCCCAGAGTTCTCTGAACATGCATCAGGTTCCCTGACTCCCATCCCCTTCTGGGTATCCTGTTTACCTGGGGTGACCTGGGCCAGGAGCAGGGTAACAGTGAAAACCAGAAGAAGGAGCTTCATGAATGACGAGTGATTAGAGAGGAATAGGAGGCTTCTCAACTGGAAAAACAGAGGACTCCATTCTGGGCAGTCCGGACTGGTATTTATTGCCCTGAGGAGCATGGCAGAGCCATGATCAGTCAACCAGAAAGGGAACAGTCATTTGAGATCAGACAGGCAGGCAAGGAAGGTATCAACCACACTGAATGAGGAGGCTGGGAGAAGGGGAAGGGAGGTTAATGAAGAGAAGACAGAGTCTTGCTGTTGAAGAATTTTATAATACACCTGGAGAACCAAGAAGGGGGAAAGTATTTTGATCACTAATTTATTTTTTATTAATGAGAAAAAAGACCCAAAAAACCAGGTGAGACAGAAAGGAGTGGTACTTCTGTGCACTTTGGGTTCTTCCCAGCAACAAGGACATCTTAGGATGCCCCAAGTGTTGGTGATTCTTTATAAGAATACCAAATGAAGGGCAGAGCAGGGGGAAATGCCTTAATATCTCCACGGCCATCACCACTGGAAACTAGAATGTCTGTATTCATGGAGTGGCATGAGCAGGAAAGCCACAGCCCTTACTTTTAACAGTACGTGTTTAATAGGAACAAGTAGCACCCTCATAGGAAGCAAAAGAAAAGCCGTTTATCATTGTTGTGGTCTTTCTTTTTCATTATTGTTTATTTTTTTGAGACAGAGTCTTGCTCTGTCACCCAGGCTGGAGTGCAGTGGCACAATCATAGCTCACTGCAACCTCAAACTCTTGGTCTCAAGGAATCATCCCCCCTTGGCCTCTCAAAACGCTGGGATTGTAGGCATGACCCACCATGCCCAGCCTGGTCCTTCTTAGAAGAAATGGTGGATTGCATTCTTGGTCCTACTTCATCACCCCTACTTGAATTCACACATTTGTCAAGGACTCATTTGTCAAGGACTCATCCTAGAGGAGAACTCTATTTCATTGTCCCTTCACTTTGGTCTTAGCATGTGATTTGCTTTGGCCAGTGATATATGGGCAGGAGTGACAGTGTGACGGTTCTGAGCCTAGGTTTTAAGAGATGATGAATGTTTTCATCTGCTCTTTTGTGCCTCTACCATCACTATGAGAAGAACATGCCCCAGTGGTCCAAGGAGGATGAGAGCTATGTGGGGCAGAGCTACTCCCGGTGACTTACAAATCTACAGTGAGAAATAGAGCTGCACCAGGCACTCCAGCCACAAGCAGAGCAATCTAGCCAAATATAAAAGATTGCTGTTTGAAGCCACTGAGTTTTGGCGTGGAACGTTACATAGTAATGGCTAACTTATGCATAAGGCCAGCAGACTGATCAGGAAAGAGCCAAGTACTTTTTAATACAATAATGGTAAGATCTATCTTTCTTTTTCAGAAAACTCTGAACCTGTTCCCTGCCTGGCCATTGACTCTTGCTTTGACTCATAAACCGTAAGTGACCCTAGTTGAAGAGTTTGCCCAGCACCCTTCTACTCCCTTCTCAGATTTCTTCCACCCACTTCTGGTTAGTTCCCTGCTGGGCGCACTGCAGCAGGAAAGGAAATATATTTACATGTCACTTCTTAGTAGTCTTTGCGGGCAGGAAGCGTTGGAGGGTAGTGGGCAAAGAAGATGAAGCTTCAGGCCCAAATAAGGCTTGGAGATTTTCTGGGGTTCTATTATATTCCAACTCTCTGGCTCCTGGTGCTATGTGTAATTAGCAATGGTAATGAATATGTTGGGCTTTTTTCTTTGATTTATTTGACATGATGTTTGACAATCTATCACTAGGGGTAATGTGGGGTAATGGAAAGAACACAAGCTTTACAGCCAGACAAATCTGGATTCGAATCCTCACTTTGCCACATATTAGCCACGTGATTTTGCACAAGTTAATTAATGTCTCTGAACTTCAGTTCAATTGTCTCTACCATGGAGGTGACATTACTGACAGTGGAGGATTGCTCTGAAGGGGTCGAGTACACTGGATTGAAGATTAAACTAGGTAATACTTGTAAAGCTCACAGAACAGTGCCTGGTGTCGGGGAAAGCCGCTGATAACTCTGATAATCAGAAAGCCTCTGATAAGTTATTGCTATTTACTACAAATTCCCCCCTTCCTTGACTTCTTGGAACAGTTGGCTATGGACCTCTTTCCTTCTTGAAGCGCTCCTGGCTTTTCATTGTCAACATAATCAACGTTCAGTGCAAGCGACACTAGATGGGCAGTAGCTCAGAGATCTCTCTGCTTACTGTGATTTTCAAGTTTGAAAATTTCAAAACTTAGTACCTCAAGGCTAAGACCCAGAGGGCTCACCCAGAGTCCAGGCTCAAGGACAGCTCTCCCTTGTGTCCAGAGTGTATTCGATGTAACTGTTTAGCCACGGGCGAAAGAAAAGAGGACAAATGCCCGGCTTTTTATCAGACCATGTTTCCAAGCTTATCCCTTTTCCTCGCTCTCCTTGTCCTCCCGGGATCTCTTCACTGGCCTCTTATCTTTACTGTTGCCAAAGCTTTCCAGAAGCTGCTCTTTCCCTCAATCGTTCATTTGTCTTCTTGTCCAGGAACCAACCACTGCTCTCTTCATGGCAGATCAGCTTCTCATCCCTCCTCAAGGGCCTTTCTCTAACTACCCCACATCCAAAGCTACCCAGGTCATTTTAAGTTGCCTATGGACTAAGGACTAAGGTTCTGGGAGGCGAGGGCAGAAATGTTCAAGAAGGTTTCTGTCCCTAACATGCTTACCACTTATTGAGGAAAATGGAAAACAAATATTTTTAAATGAGCTTCATATCCCTCAAAAGCACACACCAGAAATGTCTTCTAAATAAATCCAATCTGGATTAAGTACTATTATGTACAGAGCACTCTCCCAAGCACCAGGAAATCAACGCAGTAAGGACATTGTCCTCTAACAGCCAGCTCTGTTAGGATAAACTAGCGTATGCTGCAGTAACCAAAAAAAGAAGAAGAAGCTTGGTGGCTTCTAAGAACAAAGGTCTGTTTGTCTATTTTCCATACATGCTACGTATCCACTGAAGGCTGGCTGGGAACACGGCCCCGTAGCACAGTGTGGAACCCAGGCTGCCTGAGTAGCCACTCATTGGGTGTTAATCACCGTGACAGAGGGAAAGAGAGCTCTAGAGAGTCTTGAACTGGCCATTGTATGCCCTGACCTTGGAAGTAAAATGTAACCACCTCATAACTCACCGGCTACAACAGTGACATGGCACCATTCAACCACAAGAGGGCCAAAAGTACAATCCTGCAATAGGCTTAGAATTCGGAAAGCCAGAATTACCAAAACTACAAGACAGTCGTGGGCAAGGCTGTGGAGAAAACCCTTGCACACGTTGGGTGGGAATGTAAAATGGTGTGGCCACTACGGAAAATGGCACGGAGGTTCTTCAAAAAATGAAAGATAGAACTACTGTATGACCCAGCCATTCCATGTCTGGATATATAACCAAATAAACTGAATCAGTATCTCAAAGAGATATCTGCACACTCACGTTCATTGGCATTGTCGACCATAGCCAAGATGTGGAGACAAGCTAAATGTCCATTGACAGATGAATGGATAAAGAAAATGTGGTATATATACACAGTGGAATACTGTTCAGTCTTTAAAAATAAGGGAATCCTGCAATACATGATGACATGAATGAGCCTTCACAGAAAGGCAAATGCTGCATGATTCCAGTTACATGAGGTGTCTAAAACAGTCAAATTTATGTCAGCAAAGAGTGGCATGAGCTTGTCAGGAGCTGGAGAGTAAGGGATGTGAGGAATTACGAATCAATGGGCAGAAAATGTCTGTTAAACAAGATGAGTAAGTTCTAGAGGCCAGGTGGAGTAGCTCACACCTGTAATCTCAGCACTTTGGGAGGCTAAGGCAGGAGGATCCCTTGAGCTCAGGAGTTCAAGACCAGCCTAAGCAACATAGCAAGAAAGACCTTGTCTCTATTAAGAATAAAAAATTAGCTGGGCATGGTGGCATGCCCCTGTAGTCCCAGCTACTCAGGGATGGTGAGGAGGTGGTGCTGAGATGGGAGGATCTCTTGAACCTAAAAGGTGGAGGCTGGCCGGGCACGGTGGCTCACGTCTGTAATCCCAGCACTTTGGGAGGCCGAGGCAGGTGGATCGCGAGGTCAGGAGGTCAAGACCATCCTGGCCAACATGGTGAAACCCTGTCTCTACTAAAAATGCAAAAATTAGCTGGGCGTTTGTCACGGGCCTGTAGTCACAGCTACTTGGGAGGCTGAGGTGGAAGAATCGCTTGAACCCAGGAGGCGGAGTTTGCAGTGAGCCAAGACTTCGCCACTGTGCTCCAGCCTGGTGACAGAGCAAGACTCCATCTCAAAAAAAAAAAAAAAAAAAAAAAGGTGGAGGCTACAGTGAGCCAAGATTGCGCCACTGCACTCCAGCCTGGATGACAGAGTAAGACCCTGTCTCAAAAAAAATTTTTTTAATTAAAGTTTTAGAAATCTGCTGTACTACATTGTACCTAGAGTCAATAATAATGTATTGAACACAAAATATTTTTAAAACAGATCTCAACATGTTATGTGTCCTTACCACAATAAAATAAAACCTTTGAAAAACTCAGAAATCCAGAATATTTGATGAACAGTCTTTTTTTTTTTATTATTGGAGACAGAGATTCACTCTATCTCCCAGGCTGGAGTGCAGTGGCACAATCTCGGCTCACTGTAACCTCCGCCTCCCTGGTACAAGCAATTCTCATGGCTCAGCCTCCGAAGTAGCTGGAATTTGAGGCACCTGCCACCACGTCTGGCTAATTTTTGTATTTTTAGTAGAGACAGGGTTTCACCATGTTGGTCAGGCTGGTCTCAAACTCCTGACCTCAGGTGATCCACCCGCCTCAGCGTCCCAAAATGCTGGGAGTACAGGTGTGAGCCATCATGCCCACAATGAACAGTCTTAATGACTACCAAATACATCATCACAGTGGTCAGACAGAATGGCCACATGCATAAAAATGCTGCAAAATAGGCTGTGTCTAATCAAAATAAATAAATTTATATATTTATTATATAAATTAATAAATTGATATAATAGAATTTATTAATTTATTGATTTATTATATGACTGAGTAAACTAATCTCTATAAATATAACCTCCACCTCCAGGGTTCAAGCAATACATACAGTAGAACAGAGGATGGGAACAACCACCCAAAGGCCAAGGCATTCAGGGAGAGGTTCATGGAGGACCTTCTCCAAGGCTTGAAGAAGAATAGATTTCAGATAAATGGTGGAGATGGAAAGGGTGTCAAAGAGTACTCAGGCAAGGGAGCACTGTGAACTGAGGAGTGGTGGCAGGAACACCTGCAAGCCATCTGGAAATAATGAAGATACCGCCTGGCTGCAGCTGCCAGTTACTGCACCATATAACGTGAGAAAATTACATAGAGATAAGATTTTTAAAGTTTTCTGAATGCAAATGTAAGAAACTTAGACTTGGTTCTCAGGTCAAAATCAGGGAACTGAGGGAGGCTGAAAAGGCAGAGATCTGCGCCCTTCTTCCCACTTTGTTTTTTTGAGACAGAGTCTCACTCTGTCATGTAGGCTGGAGTTCAGTAGCACAATCTTGGCTCACTGCAACCTCCACCTCCGGGATTCAAGCAGTTCTCCTGCCTCAGCCTCCCAAGTAGCTGGGACTACAGATGTGCGCCACCATGCCCAGTTAATTTTCGTATTTTTAGTACAAAAGGGGTTCCACCATGTTGGCCAGCCTGTCCTTGAATTCCTGACCTCAAGTGATTCGCCCGTCTCAAACTCCCACAGTGCTGGGATTATAGGCATGAACCACCATGCCCGGCCTCCTTCTCACTTTAAACTAAGCATTTCCATTTCGGTCTGTTTGATACCTTGAGTTGCATGTAAGTTTTTGGTTTTAAAAAGTTTTCTGCTTCTTTAAAAATAATATTTGAAAAACTCTGGTTTTGGAAGTACAGAGCCATTTTTTCTTTAAGTTTTTGAGCATAGATTCTTGGAATTCAGATCTGAGAGCTTGTTGCATCTGATATGTATCAAAAGCAAGAACACCCTCTAAGCCACCCTTGCCTTCTCTCTTAACGCTCTTCCAGCAATGGAAAAATCAATACATGTCAAGATAGTGCATTCCATCACTGGACCCCTCTAATTTAAACAATCAGAATTTACTTTTCTGTAACTTCTACCTATTATTCCTAATTCTGACCTTTAACAGTTCCAGAGAATAAGTCCAAAAACAACTCCATGTCAAATGCTTGAAGACAGCTATCATGGGTCTATTTGGTCTTTTTTTTTTCTAGGCTAATCATCCCAAGTTTCCTCTTCCCACAAAGTAGGGCAGTATATTCTTATACTGGTGAGGCCTCTCAGAGAGAGACTCTTATCTGAATCCTCTCCCTTTCTTAAAGCAGGGAGACTGATCTCAAGCGAAAACCTGAAAGGGAGTATTTTAAGAAGCATAAGGCCCAGTAGCTTGTCTACATAGGCCTCCCTTCACATTAGAAAAGAAAGAAGGCCAGGCACGGTGGCTCACACCTGTAATCCCAGCACTTTGGGAGGCCAAGGTGGGCAGATCACTTGATGTTAAGAGTTCAAGATCAGCCTGGGAAACACGGTGAAACCCCGTCTCTACTAACAATTCAAAAATTAGCCAGGCGTGGTGGTGCATGCCTGTAATCTCAGGGACTCGGGAGGCTGAGGCAGGAGAATAGCTTGAACTGAGGAGGCAGAGGTTGCAGTGAGCAGAGACGGCACCCCTGCACTCCAGCCTGGACAACAGAGAGAGAGATTCTATCTAAAAAAAAAAAAAAAAGAAAAAGAAAGAATGAAGAAAAATCAGTAATAATAAAACTTAGAAATTAAAAATACAAAGATGAAATTTCTATAAATTAGAATAAAATGACAGAAATAAAATAAAAGCAATAGAGAAAATATGAGAAAACCAACAAATCACTCAAGGAGTCCAACATTTGAAAAATAGGTAGCCAGAAATAGGGAACAGAAAAAACAAAGACCAGGGAATTATCAAAGAAATAAGTAAAGAAGTATAGAAAGTGTCCTAAAAATTGAAAGATATGAGTTTCCAGATTGACAGGGCCCACTGAGTGCTCAGAAAAATTGATTTCAGGCCGGGCGCAGTGGCTCACGCCTGTAATCCCAACACTTTGGGAGGCCAAGGGGGGCGGATCAACTGAAGTTGAGAGTTCGAGACCAGCCTGACCAACATGGAGAAACAACATCTCTACTAAAAGTACAAAATTAGCTGGGCGTGTTGCTGCATGCCTGTAATCCCAGCTACTTGGGAGGCTGAGGCAAGAGAATTGCTTGAACCTGGGAGACCAATGTTGTGGTGAGCCGAGATCACACCATTGCGCTCCAACCTGGGCAACAACAGAGAAACTCCGTCTCAAAAAGAAAAAAAGAAAAATTGACTTAGTAATCCTACATGAAATTTAGGCACCTCAACATGAAACATCCAAACCCTACAGAGACCTTAAGGGCTTTCTTATTGTCTTATTTCTCTCCCTTTCAGAGAGAAATAACACGTCACAAACAAAGAGAAGAATCAGAATGGCTTCAGATTTCTCCACAGTAAAGCGGTAGGAGGCAGGACTCAACTCCAGATAGAAGACTGACTGAAACAGGCAAGAGGTACCAAAAGCACCTTTTCATAAGACTCGCCCACCAAGGTCATGAGTTCACCATTGCCATGGCAACACCTGGAGGTTATCACCCTTTTTCTAGAAATTTCTAAATGATCAATTTCTTAATTTCCATGGAATTAAAAATGGATATAAATATAACTGCAGAAATGCCCCTGAGCTGCTACTGTCATCACATTGCCTGTGGGTAGCCATGTTCTGCAGGAGCAGACACAGAGCTGTAACACTGCCACCATCTCAGTAAAGCTGGTTTCTTCTACCCCCGCTCACTCTTGAATTCTTTTCTAAGAATTTGCCCCTCATGGGTAACACTAGATATTGGAAAAGACAATGAGGCAATGCCTTCGACAGTCTAAAGTAAAGTAATTTCCAATGCGAAGTGACCAGCCAAACCACTAACCGAGTATGAGGATAGTACATTGAAGTCAGACATTTTCAGGAAGCTATCAGGAGGTGCTCCGTCCAAATAAGAGTAAATCAAGAAAGACCTAGAATCCAGAAAGCAAGGCATTGATCTCAGGAGAAAGTCAAAAAGAATCTACAGGATGATATAAATAGAGATCCAGGATAAGATCAGGTCTGCAGGCATAACGTCAACCAGTTCAGAGTGAAGCAGGTCTGAATGCCCAAGGAGAGAAGTCTCCAGGAAGACAAAATTGATAAAATACCTAAAGATTCTGAAGATATTCAAAGAAGATGGCAGACAGCTAAATCCTCATTTCCCTTGGCAGAAATCCAATGGAAAATGCCTAAAACTGAAAAATTAATAAGTAACTATATATGCCTATTAGTAAATAATGATGGAAGAGATGGAAGTGAAATCAAAAGAAACAACCAAAAGATGTGAAACTAGTTTGAAAGCAAGGAATGAAGAAAGGGAGACAGAGGACTCCGGTATTTTATTACAGTCTTATATAATACTATACTATTACATACTATTATAGTCTCTTATTCAAAGTTGATTTTTTTTTTTTTTTTTAGACAGAGCCTCACTCTGTCACCTAGGCTGGAGTGCAGTGGCATGATCTTGGCTCACTGCAACCTCCACCTCCCAGATTCAAGTGATTCTCCTGTCTTCACCTCCTGAGTAGCTGGGATTACAGGCTCCCGCTACCACGCCTGGCTAATTATTGTATTTTTAGTAGAGACAGAGTTTCACCATGTTGGTCAGGCTGGTCTCGATCTCCTGACCTCAGGTGATCTGACCGCCTCGGCCTCCCAAAGTTCAGGGATTATAGGTATAAGCCACCGTGCCTGCCCTCAAAGTTGATTTTTAAAACTATGTTGTATGTATGGTTTTGATAAACATTTAAACTAAATATGAAAATCAAAATAACAAATATAGCAAGAAAGTAATGGGGTAAGAATTAGACCTGTGGATAAAGTTAATTTTCCTGCTTAACTGTTCAACTTCTATAACAATCCCAGAAATTAAGACCCCTTTGCAACACTGTCTACTCCCAGATTTTCATTTAAGAAATTCAAATAAATCCAACAGATGTTTTCATTTATATTAGCAATGGTGTAGGAGCAAGGAGCTACTTGCAAGCTTATATCTTTTACCCTCTCCTTTGAGTCATGCACACTAGCATTTAATTCCAGTACTTCCTCATGTTAGTTATGTGGGTATCATAGCATTGGGTAAATGACTTCACCAATCTGAGCCTCAGTTTCCCCACTTATAAATAAAAGTGATGACAATAACTACTTATTGGGTTGATTGAAAGGATTAGATGAATAATGAACTATCTTTAAAAGATATTTAAAAACAGCCCGGGCAGAGTGGCTCACGCCTGTAATCCCAGCACTTTGGGAGGCTGATGTGGGTGGATCACCTGAGGTCAGGAGCCCAAGACCAGCCTGGCCAACATGGTGAAACCCCATTTCTACTAAAAAGAAAAAAAAATACAAAATAATTAGCGGGGTGTTGTGGTGGGTGCCTGTAATCCCATCTACTTGGGAGGCTGAGACAGGAGAATCACTTGAACATGGGAGGCGGAGGTTGCAGTGAGCCAAGATCTCACCATTGCATTCCAGCCTGGGTGATGAGTGAAACGCTGTAAAAAAAATAAAAATAAAAATAAAAATAAATAAATTTAAAACAATTCCACTTACAATAGCATCAAAAAAATTAGGAATTTAGTAAAGTTGCAGGGATAGTAATAAAAACAGCATGGTACTGGCATAAAAACAGACACACAGACCAATGGAACTGAATAGAGAGTCCAGAGATAAATCCACACATTTACAGTCAACTGATTTTCAACAATGGTGCCAAGAACACACAAAAGGGAAAGGATGGTCTCTTCAATAAAAGGTATTGCAACAACTGGATATCCACATGCAGAAGAATAACATTAGACCCTTATCTTGCCTCATATACAAAAATCAACTCAAAATCGATTTAAGACTTAAACATACGGACTGAAACAGTGAAACCACTAGGAAAAAACAGTGAGAAAAATCTCCATGACATTCATCTGAGCAATGATATTTCGGATATGACCCCAACAGCACAGGCCACAAAAGCAAAAATAGTCAAATGGGATTATATCAAACTAAAATCTTCTGCACAGCCAAGGAAATCAACAGGGAGAGGAGACAACCTACAGAATGGAAGAAAATATTTGCAAGCCAAACATCTGATAAGACATTAATACCCAACATATATAAGGAAACTCATATTAGAAAATAAATTACTTAGAAAATAATTAGATTTTTTAGAAATAATTAGAAAATAATTAGAATAATTATTAGAAAATAAATAACCTGATTTTAAAATAGGCAAAGGACCTGGATAGACATTTCTTAAAAGAAGACATATGAATGGCCTACAGGTATATGAAAAAAAAAATCATAAACGTCACAAATCATCAGGGAAATGCAAGTTAAAGCCATAAGTTATCACTTCACACCTGCTAGATTGGCTATTAACAAAAAGATGAAAGATAACAAGTGTTGGTGAGGATATAAAGAAAAAAGAACACTAGCATACTGTTGGTAGGAATGTAAATTAGTACAGCCGTTATGGAAAACCATATGAATGTTTCCCAAAAAATTAAAAAACGTAATTACCATATGAATCCTGGGTTGATATGGTGAGACTCTGTGTTCCCATCCAAAAATCATCTTGAATTGCAACCCCCACAGGTTAAGGGAAGGACTTGGTGGGAGGTGATTGGATTATGGTTTCCCCCATGCTGTTCTCATGATAGTGAGTTTGAATAAGATCTCATGGTTTGTAAAAGTGTTTGGCACTTCCCCTCAACCCCAGTGCGCTTTCTCTCTCACCCGCTGCCATGTAAGATGTGCCTTGCTTCCCCTTCACCTCCCACCATGATTATAAGTTTCCTGAGGCCTTCCCAGCCATGAAGAACTGTGATTCAATTAAACCTCTTTTGTTTATAAATTACTGAGTCTCAAGTATTTCTTTATAGCACTGTGAGATCAGACAAACACGTGGATAGACATCCAAAGGAGATGAATTCAGTATGTTGAAGAGATACTTGCACTCCTATGCTCTTTGCCTCATGATTCATACTAGTCAAGTTATGGAATCAACCTCAACCCCCGTTTATAGATGGATGGATAAAGAAAATGTAGTATAAAAAAAAGAAAAGAAAATGTAGCATATTATACTATGAGGTATTATTCAGCCATAAAAGTGAAGAAATCCTGCCATTTGTGACAACACAGATGAACCTGGAGGACATTACCTTAAGGGAAATAAGCCAATTACCAAACGACAAATACTGCATGATCTCACTTATATGTGGAATCTAAAAATGTTGAATTTGCAGAAGCAAAGAATAAAATGCTGGTTTCCAGGGCCTGAGAGATGGAGGAAATGGGGAGATGTTGGTCAAAGGATGCAAACTTTCAGTCATAAGATGAGTAACTGCTGGAGATCAACTGTTAAGCTTGTTGATTACCTGGGATCATTTGTGCTGCTCTAACAAAACACCTGAGGCTGAATGAGTTATAAAGAAGAGAAATGTATTTCTCATGGTTCTGGAGACTGGGAAGTCCTAGATCAAGGCTGGTGAGGGCCCAGTTTCTCTGGTTCCAAGATGGTTCCTTGTTGCTGCATCTCCCAGTGGGTAGGAACGCTGTGTCCTCACATCGGGAAAGGGACACACTGGGTGAAAAGGGGTAAACTGCTTCTGTCAAGTCCTTTTATAAGGTCACAAAATCCCTTTCATAAGGGTGAAGCCCTCATGACCCAATCACCTCCTAAAGGTCACACCTCTTAATACTGTTGCATTGGGCATTGTGTTTCAGCATGAATTTTGGAGGGAACAAAAACATCCAAATCACAGCAGTGACTACAGTTAACAATACTATACTGTAGGCTGGGCACAGTGGCTCACACCTGTAATCCCAGCACTTTGGGGAGGACGAGGTGGGTGGATCACCTGAGGTTGGGAGTTTGAGACCTGCCTGACCAATATGGAGAAACTCCATCTCTACTAAAAATACAAAATTAGCCAGGGGCGGTGGCTCATGCCTGTAATCCCAGCTACTCCAGAGGCTGAGGCAGGAGAATTGCTTGAACCGGGAGGTAAAAGTTGTGGTAAGCTGAGATCGTGCCATTGCACTCCAGCCTGGGCAACAAGAGTGAAACTCTGTAAAAAAAAAGAAAGAAAAAACTATATTGTATACTTGTGAGTTGCTAAGAGCGTAGATCTTAAGTGTTTCACTACATTGTAAAAAAAATTGGTAACCATGTGAAGTGATGGATGTATTAATTAACACTTGACTGTGGCAATCATTTCACAATGTGTATGCATATCAAATCATCATGTTGCATACCTTAAATATACATAATTTTTATTTGTCAGTTATACCTTAATAAAGCTGTAAAAATAATTAAAGAATAGATGAGATTTCCTTTTTGATAAAAAAAGGAAAAGTTCTTCGTGTGGTGGCTCCTGCCTATAATCCTAGCACTTTAGGAGAGCGAGGCAAGAGGAACGCTTGAGGCCAGAAGTTTGAGACCAGCCTGTGTGACAAAGCCAGATCTCATATCTACAAAAAAAAAATAGAATTAGCTAGTCACTAGTCCCAGTTCCTCGGGAGGCTGAGGCAGGAGAGCTGCTTGAGCCCAGGAGTTCGAGGCTGCAGTGATTCATAATTATGATACTTCACTCCAGCCTGGGTGACAGAGCAAGACTCCATCTCTAAAACAAAAATAAATAAATTAAAAGGAAAAGGACCCAAAATACCCAACACATAGTAGGTCCAGTTTCCTCTTATGTATATACAACTTTACCCACACCTTTTCTCCTTGAGCTTGATTAGGTATACTAAGAGACAAACATAGAAGTCAGCCAAAGATATTTTAATAAAGCTCAGGAATCTACTAACATCAGACTCAGGGCAAGTTCATCTTCATTTTTGCGACCTCAGACTTTAAAGCACTAATTCATTGTAAGATAGTGTAAACGTGGCTGGTCCTTGGGCTTCAAACAGCACAGTTTACCACTCTCGCAGAAAATATAGACCTTTTCATTCTTCAGGCATTTGTCACGGCAGGAGCCACGAAAATTCCAGCATTTTTCAATGGTGCCTATTACAAAAAGGAAAGAGAAAGGAGCTGATCTCAATCATGAGGGGAAATGAGTCCTGGACTGAAAAGACTAACAGAGGGCCAGACAGAAGGAGGAGGCTGGAGAAGAAGGAGGCATCCCCTCTAGATATCTAGGGTGGTGACATAGTCTAACACCATACTGAAACCCAAGAAATATCCAGTGGAACCCAGGGCCCCTTTCTAAAGAATCTACTAGAAAAAGAGCTGTAGATAAGCAAATGAGAGGAGCATTGACACAGAACTGAATATTAAATATAAAGATACTTGTAGACCAAAATGAGGATTTTAAAAGAAGGAGTAAAGTACATAATGGCTATATGTTCTGACAAACATAGATACAATACAACATAAAAATGAGAGAATAATGGTGAGAGCATATGCAGACAGCTTAACTAGTTTGAGTAATCATGACATTATCATAGCATTGATGTTATTTTACTAAGACTGTTGTATATGTAATGAGAGATCAATCAAATGAGTAATCATGGCATATTCTAATTCTGTTATCCCCGGTGACCTTGAGAACCAGAATTATTAGTATAAAAAAGAAAATACTGAATTTGAGTTCTGAATTTCAATTGAAAATGCCAATATGAACTCACAAGTATTTTATATTTAAACACATAAAATAGATGATTGATGGATGGATAGATAGATAAAATTTTTTCCAGCTCTGGTCACTGAGAAAGCCTAGAAACAATGACTAGAAGAAGTTAGCATCCCTACTACCCATATTGTAATCTTAAAATATTATCTCCCAGTAAGCTTTTTTTAAAAAAACAGGACTTCTTGGAGACATGGTGGATGCCACTTATGGGCAGTAAATTACAAGATGATCTTGAAACATCTTGTCATACCAGATACCAAGAAAGCCATCAAAGACTAATAGGGATATGACTGAAAGGCTTACAAGCCAAATTGAAGAGACTCCTATTGGCCAAGATTAGGACAATTTGTACTTCAATAGCGATAATAATTGCAATAGATTGAACTCATTGCTTAGAATCATCAGTTCAAAATAAATAATATTTAAGAAAAACTAACGGCTCAACCTGAGGCTGATGGAAAACTAATTCATTATCTCTGAAACTGATTAAGCAAAGGTAAACTCAAGCATTCACCCTGTCTTCCTCTCTGAACTCTCTAAACCCCAAGGTAACCAAATGGATGACAGAAAGCATCTCTTTGATAAGGAGTTCAGCTAATAAATGAAGGTTCTTCCCAACATATCTGCATGGCTCACCCCTCACTTCCTTCAAGTCGCTTTTCGAATGTCACCTTCTCAGTGAGGCATTCCCTTGATGCCCTTTGTTTTAAGTTGCAAACCCACGTCCCCTGATACTTGCTATCCCCTGCTTACTCTGCTCATTCCTTCCCCCAATAGAATCATAAGCTCCAAGAGGATGGTGATTTTGTTTGGTTGGCTGGTTGGTTGGTTAGTCAGTCGGTTGATTTCATTGCTTTATCTCTAACACCTGTGCCTGGTACCTGGAATACATTCAACAATATTTACTGAATGAACGAGTTATTTAACTAAGCAATGACATGTCCACTATCCGCTAAATCCAGCTGCCATTCTGAGAAGAAGTAGGGGGGGTGGTGAAAGCAGAAACGCTGAAAGACTGAACATTTTAAAGCAGAATGAGCTTATCTGAGAGGCTCTTTTAAATCTAAAAAGATGAATTGTCTTCTGAAGCTGTGTACATCCCTGTGCCCTTTTCAACTCCCACTTTTTCTACCAGCAGGCTGAGAGTTCCTGGAAACATTCAAATGAATTACAAAAAAATTTCAAAAGCTACATTTGTTGTACATCAAAATTTCAGTGTCTTCAATGTCCATCCCTCAACCTAATTTATTATTTTAAATTGAGAAATGGATAAACTGAAATTCACAGGCACCAAGTAGTTTGCTGGGGGCATCACAGAACTTGAAAATGGTGAGGCAGTTTCTAAACCAGGATCTGCGGACTCTTTCCCCTTCCTCCAGACAATTGCTATTTAACATTGCTCCCTGTCAGCCCATCCTCCCATGACCAAGACCCACTATCTACTCCCAGCCCCTCCCCTGAAGAGGTCTAGGTTACCTGAAATGACTTGGAAGAAAAGCAGCAGCACAGCCAAAGTTACCAAAAAAGGCTTCATGACTTCAAAGTAGCCCACAGAGTAGTCTCAGCTCGGGAAGTGGCAGGAAATGGAGGCGAGCTCAGGACTCTCTGCTGCCTCTAATCAGCTGGGAACTGTGTCACTCACACGTGCCATTAGCTGCCCACGGGTACAGTTCGCTCTGGGACAACCTGCCTTTTTCATGCTCAGTCACCATCCCAACACCCCCACATCTACAGTGTGGACCCCACAACCCTGAGCTCACACACCTCCCTTTGTCCACCATCATCTTTTAGGGACCAGCAAGAATAAATCATACAACCCCCAGAAGGATACTTTTTAAAATATGTCAGCACTTGTTATAACCCAGCTTAAAAACCCTCCAAGACTCCATATCACAACCAGAAAAAAAAAATCCACAATCTTTAATGCCCTACAAAGCTCTATATTCTCTGGTTTAGAAATCCACCATTATCATGGTTCTAATGTAAATTAAGGAAGCTCCTTTTTTCAAATGCAACTCCCAGTTTGAGAGCTGAGGAGTAAAGAAAAAAGGACGCTCTTTCATATCTTAGGGAGAATGTGTCTATTGGATTGTTTCCAGACTAAGAGAGGAAGCCTGAATGCCTAAAATGCTCAGTCTCAGGAAGGATTTTGGCATGGAAGGTGCGAGAGGACAAGTTGAAATATTCAGTTCCTTGTCCTGGCTGTGCCAGTTAGTGGCTGTGTGACCTTGGGAGAGTCACTTCCCCTCTCTGGGCTTCAATCTCACCAATGAGCAGATTGGAGTAGATGGGCCGTAGGAATCAACTCAATCCTCATATACTATAGTTCTTTGGGCGCTGAAAAGGCACGGAAAATTGAATGCCTAGAATTCTAGGTTTTCATCCCCAACCTGGTCAACACCCATTGGGTTTACACCTTAGGATTCTCAGGGCGGCCCTCATCAGATTCCAATTCTCTTTGCATGCTGGGGTCAGAGGCCTCTTCCTCTGATACCTACACCCAATATGCTATATGGTCCTTGCAAAACACAGTCCCTCTTGGGTCTGCTTCTTGTATAGTCAAAGCGCAAAACCAAGTTCTAACTTGGTAGAGTCATTATGAAAACCAGGAGGGAAGGTATTAAATTTTTTTAAAAAAACAAACCTACGCTACAATGCAGCAATTCCACTTTTGTGTATATAACTGAAGGAAATAAAAGCAGCATCTTGAAGAATTATGTGCTCACTCAGGTTTACTGCAACAATGTTCAAAATTGTCAAGATATAAAGACAAGCTAAATACTTGAGGATGCTGAATGAAGAAAGTAACATATAAGTTGACAATAGAATATTATTCAGCCATACAAAAGAATGAAATCAAGGGTGTGGTGGTTCATGCCTGTAATTCCAGCACTTTGGGAGGCCAAGATGGGTGGATCACCTGAGGTCAGGAGTTCAAGACCAGCCTGGCCAACATGATGAAACCCTGTCTCTGCTAAAAATACAAAAATTAGCCAGGTGTGGTGGTGCGCACCTGTAATCCCAGCTACTGGGGAGGTTGGGGCAGAAGAATCGCTTGAACCCAGGAGGCAGAGGTTGCAGTGAGCCGAGATCATCCCGCTGCACTCCAGCCTGAGCAATAGAGTGCGACTCTGTCTCAAGAAAGAAAGAAACAAACAAAAGAAAAGAAATCCTGTGATTTCAACAGGACGTGTTGATATATGGTACAAACACGTATATGTTCATATGATATATGATACACATGTACATATATACATACATATGAATGACACATTCCTGGTAAGCTTCATACTAAAAAAAGGGGAAATTATAAAATGATAATATTGTAACTACTACAGTTGGGAGTTGGGGAATATACAGTTTAAATGACCAACCTCAGTTCACACTAAAAAAAAAATACAATTTTGAAGTAAAATAACTGGATTATCTTACATTTGGGCAGATGCTTCGTGATCGGAGAAAATCACTGAGTATAAATTTCTGTAGACTCCCATTTGAAATCTCTGTAGGATACAAAACCATAAAGCAGGAAACATACAACATCTGTTTACGGGACTTCTGGGATTTCTGAACCAAACACCATCCCCGTGCCTCTCGCACATTTCAGACATAATGCAAAAGGCGAACATCACGAAACATTTCATATACAGTCCCTCAAAAATAGGCAAGTTCCCAAAAGCAGCGGCAGAGCAAGCAGTGAGACCACACAGGCCCTTACTCGTCGGGACGAGGACTCTGATTTTTACTGTGACCTTTACAAAGGAAGGTCACTAAACAGGAAGTGGAGTCTGGAGAAGGTTTAAGAGAATGAGACAGGGCTGGGCGCGGTGGCTCACGCCTGTAATCCCAGCACTTTAGGAGGCGAGGCGGGCAGAACACGAGATCAGGAGTTCGAGCCAGCCTGGCCAACATGGTGAAATCCCGTCTCTACTAAAAATTAAAAAATTAGCCAGGTGTGGTGGCACGTGCCTGTAGTCCCAGGTACTCGGGAGGCTGAGGCGGGAGAATCGCTTGTACCCGGGAGTCGGAGGCTGCAGAGAGCCGAGACCGCACCATTGCACTGCAGGCTGGAGGACAGAGAGACTCCGTCTGGGGTGTGGGGCAGGGGAGAGAGAGAGAATGAGACCGAAGATGCTCCTAGGGGACAGCGAGAGAAATCCCCCCGGGCTCTCAGAACCGTCCCCGAGCGCTTTACCTGCTTCGCCGCCCGTCCCGCGAAGAGTCCAGATGTTTAGGGCCCGCGTCCTTCCCCCGCGCCGCATGAAGCCCCCGAGTGGCTGGAGTTTCCCCTTTTCCACTGGATCTCCGGGGAAGAATGAGTGAATGAGTGAGTGAATGAATGGGGAAGCGGGTGGCTTCCGTCTGGGTCTCAGTGTCTGCCGGGAGAGGGTCCCCTGATGGAACCTGGGGGGCTCCCCGTGGGGGCAGCACAGGGCAGGACCCCCATCTCAGGGATGCTTCCTGTGGGCTGGTTTTAGGGGTGACCCACCGAGGCTCCATGCCCCCCCATCCGTTCGGGGAACCACCCCTCCATTAGGAACCCGCCCTGGGCCCCGCCCGCAGCCTCCTTGGGCCTCGCCTCTGTCCTCCTGGGGAAGCTGTGGAGCTGGTACCTGGCGGAGGGACCGACGGCGGGACTCGCGCCCTCCCCGGCCCTCTGTGGGCGGCTCCTGGGGCTTTTGCGGGACCCTCCGCTCTGTCGCCACCGGGCTGGAGGAGTTTGCGGGGCCGCAGCCTCAGGGCAGCGCAGCCGGGGCGCCTCCAACTCCTCCAGCACTTTGGGAGCCTGAGGCAGGCGGATTGCCTGAGCTCAGGTGTTCAAGATCAGCCTAAGCAACACGTGGAACCTCGTCTCTAGTAAAATACAAAAAATTAGCCGGGGGTGGAGGCATGCACCTCTTATCCCAGCTACTAGGGAGGCTGAGGCAGGGGAATTGCTTAAACCTTGGGGGTGGTGGGTGGCGCGGAGATTGCCCCGAACCGAGATTGCCCCGAACCGAGATTGCCCCACTGCACTCCAGCCTGGGCAGCAGAGCGAGACTCCGTCTCATAAAATAAAATAAAATAAAATAAAATGAAAAAGAGCTTCAGACAAGGCTAAAGCTTCCTGCGTTGATACTGCGGGATCAAAATCACTCCCACTGGGAACCACAGACAAAGTGCATGCATGGGTCGAAGGAAAGATGACCCATGTTTGGGAACTGTGTTCTCAGACTCTAGCATGCGGTTAAAATACGTGGGCAGAGTCGGGTGGGATTCCAATCTGCACCCACACTGGAGGCATGAAACCAGGCTCCTCATGGGTTGGTTCCCAAAGATGGCAAGGAATGAACAGACAAGACCTCCCACGCACATCCCTGAGGAAGGCCTGGCAGTCTCTGTGAGAAGCTCCAGGGCCCAGTTTGTCCCCTGCTATGGGCCTGGGAAGGAGCCGGGCCCCTCCATTCCCTCCTTACCCAGAAAAGTGATTTCTAACCTGGGTGTGGGACGGCCCCAGCTGCCCTCAATGGTTTTGAGGCCCGGTGCTGTGAAAAGTCTCCAAGCAAAATGGTTTTCTATTCTGTGACAAGTGTTAGGGAGGAAGCAGCGTTGGGGAGGACAGGCCCTGAGAGAAAGGGACAGGAACGGGAACCTGGGGAGGGGGGAGGGGAGGGGCTACCTGCAGGAGTTGGCGGGTGAGGGAGCCCTTCTGGATGCCTCCCATGTAGCTGGGCAAAAACTTATGGCAGAAGTCAGGAGAGTCGTGTACAGAGCACCTGAAACGGAAGCAGCCCGATGACCCCCACCCGGAGGCCACCCGCAAACAGGGGTGCACAGCAGGACAGGAGAATCACAGTCATGGTCTTTTCCTTCCAGAAGCACTTATGACTCCTGGAAGTTCAAACTGCTGGGCTGCAGGTTTTGAAGGGGGTTCGGGGACAGTAAACTCAGCCAGTGGGCCCTGGACTTCAAGGGCAATTTGCAAAGGATTTTAAAGAGTGAGTCTGGGGGCGGTGGAGGCACTGTGACCGGGCCCCGGCTTGCCCATGGCGCACTCACAGCCTTGCCCAGGGATACTCGAGGCCCTGGGCATGGGATCAGGTGAGATAATGGGTAGTGACCTCACCAGTGGTACGTGCTCAGGTCCTCCTCGGGAAGTGTTTATAGTTCCTGGGGACAAGCGGTATACAAGGCACAGGTAAGAAAAGCCTGGCGGTTTAGGTGGGAGGCCTGGAGATGGACCTGTGTTCTGATGTCTCTGGAGTCTGATGGCTGGGGCTGAGCTACTCATCCTCGGAGATATCTAAGTTGGATAGAACGGCTGCCCATTGGCGGGGACATGTGCAGAGATCAGAGATTGATGGCCTCTGGTCCCTGTGGGCCTTCAGGGTGGGTGGGCATCGGGAGAAGGCATCCCAGAAAGGGAAGTAGAAAAAGACAGCCAGGCAAAGTGGCTCACACCTGTAATCCCAGCACTTTGTGAAGGGGATCACTTGAGGTCGGGAGTTCAAGACCAGCCTGGCCAACATAGTGAAACCCTGTCTCTACAAAACATACAAAAATTAGCCAGGCATGGTTGTTGAAAGGTCACCATCTAATTTTCGTTCATATGGATGGACCTTGAAGGATTAAAAGTCAAACTGTTATACCTGCACCTCAATGGGCAAGCCTGTGGTGTAGTCAGGTTGCAGGTTGTCTTGCCCTGGTCTGCTGACTGCAAGACCATTTGCCTGGCAAGAGCATTTGCCAGGAGCAATAAAAGCAGAGTGTTTCAAGAGATGGCATCTTATCAGCATGTGCCTTAGACTTTTTTTTTTTTTATGATGGAGTCTCACTCTGTTGCCCAGGCTGGAGTGCAGTGGTGCCATCTTAGCTCACTGCAGTCTCCTCCTCCTTGGTTCAAGTGATTCTCCTGCCTCAGCCTCCTGAATAGCTGGAATTACAGGTGTCAACCGCCACGCATGGCTAATTTTTGTATTTTTAGTTCAGATGGGATTTCACCAGGTTAGCCAGGCTGATCTCAAACTCCTGACCTCAGGTGATCCACCCACCTCGGCCTCTCTGAGTGCTGGGATTACAGGTGTGAGCCACTGCAGCTGATGTTTTTTTGTTTGTTTGTTTGTCTGCTTTCGCCTCATTTGCTCAGAGCAAACCCAGCTGGACTGAAGGAGGCTGGGTGGCCACCACCAGAGCTAAGTCTCCACTCTGCCAGCCTCTCCTCCCTAGATGCTTGTTGGAAGCTGCTGGTCAAGACCAGTAAGCCGATGGCGGTTTGGAGCTGCATGGAAGGACGGGTAGTATTAAGTCTTGGGCCCTGGACCTTGATGGCTGCCCTCTGCCTGCTGACCTAAATGACGAGGGGAGGTGTGTCCTCTCAGAGTGGGAGGGCTATACCCATGGGCAGCTGAGGGAGCGCGCCACAGGCCAGGCACTCCCCCTCCCACTAGCTCAGCTGTGGCATCGGACTTGCAGCTTCACGTCGGGCTGTCTTGAGTCATGAAGCTCCTTTTGCTGACTTTGACTGTGCTGCTGCTCTTGACCCAGCTGACTCCAGGTAAGCTGGTAAGCTGGACCTCCTCCAGGAAGGGGCATGGCTTGGAGACTGAGGCCTGGTCAGGGAATCCCAAGGGCTAGAAGGATGATGGGCTGCACATTGCCATCTGGCACCACGTATAGGAGGCAGGAGCTGCCTCGCCAGCAGCAGGTGCCAGATGATAGATGGCAACGACCACATCCAGAGCTGTTCTCTCGGCCGCTCCATCCCTCCTCTCCCTGCTCAGCTCCAGGGAGCATGTGGGGGTGGCCTAGCGTGTGAGGAAGAGTGGGAGGGGTGAGCAAGAGAAGCAGGAAAGAGGAGAGGCAGGTATGGCCCTTTTGCAAATAGTCCCCAGAATGAACTAAGCTTTATGAAGGTCACAGCCACCTTAATGGGAGAGAAAAGCTCACTTGTACTGTAGCTGTCTCTGTGCCAGACTCTGCACTGGAAGCTAGGACCACAGAGATAAATGATATGGCGCCAGGGCAGCTAACTGGGGGAGACAATTAAATGGCATTTACAACCTAAGGTGACATGGCTGTGACAGTGGGAAGCCAGGGAGCTGGTCCAGCCCAGTCTAAGGGTCCAGCCCAGTCTAAGGGTCAGGAGAGTCTTCCTGGAAGGACATCCTGAGTTCTAAAAAGTGAGCTGAAAATAGAAAAGGAAGGAGAAGAGGGGAAAGCAGGAAGAGTGTCCCAGGCAGAGAGGTCATCAGCCTATGCAAAGGTCTGGATGCAGGGGACAGCATGGTAGCGTCGGGGACCTGTGCAACATGGAGGGATGGGTTAGGAGAGAGGCAGGGTTAAAGCTGAGGAAGCATCCAAGGTCCAGGTCTCAGTGGGCCTTGAATGCCAGGTGTGGGACCCATGGGAAGGTTTAAGCAGAGAAGGACCCTGGTCAGACATACCCCATCCACCAAATCCAGTATGAGCCACCTATCCATTCCTGCTCCTCTGGCAGAAGTTTCCACCCACCCTGAGGCTGTCAGCTAACCTTTCTACAGAGTCAGAATGTGTGAATTTCCTCAACAAGCTGACCTCAGTCCTTGTGTCTTTCTGAGGCCCTAAAACACCACTCACCTGGAGTAGAGAGGAAAGCCCAAACCCCGGGTTAAAACCTGACCCATCATTTTCTGACTGTGACCCCCAAAAAGAAACTCCGCTGCTCAGAATATCAATGTCCTCATTTCTCAAACTGCAATAACAACATCAAGTATGTAATAATATCAGGCTGAGGGAACAACCTTGAACACACTGAAATTTTGGTCTGCAAAAGAAATATGGCTCCTTTATTCTCCATAACTCACCAAACTTTCCCAGGAACTTCCATCCTGACTGTGGGAGTTAGTGGTGGGAGGAGCAGGACTACAGAGGTAAATGACATGGTGTAAGGAGGGCAAACTAGGGGAGACAGTTAAACAGCATTTACAACCCAGGGTGACATGGCACATAGGGACTGCGCCTGAACTCAGCAGTTAAATATTTGTCTTTTCTGGCTTAAAATGATCTCTAAGCTAATTCAATCTCTTTTGAATAAGTATTACGTCTTTCAGCATGTCTCTTTCTTCTATCGCCCCTTCTCTTTCCTGGGATAGTACCTGGTTTTAAGGAAAAGTAACTCGATATGATATCAATTAATTAATTGGTTTATTCAGTAAATACAGTTGAATGGATTTCTTGTTTCAAGCACTGTGATGGGTGCTAGAGGTAGAGCAGTGAACAAAACAAGGTAAGAAAAATCTCTGTCTTCTTGGAGCTGACATTCTACTGGAGGACCCAAAGAATTTGAAAAATAAATGAAGCATATTGTACATCAGATGATGAGTACAGTGAGCAGAATAGGCAGGAAAGGAAATAGTGAACACCAGGGGAAGGTGATTTGCCTTTTTTTTTTTTTTTTTTTTTTTTTTTTTTTTTGAGACAGAGTCTCCCTCTGTCACCCAGGCTGGAGAGTAGTGGTGACATGGTCTCAGCTCACTGCAACCTCCACCTCCCGGGTTCAAGCAAGTTTCATGCCTCAGCCTCCCAAGTAACTGGGATTACAGGCACACACCACCATGCCCAGGAAATTTTAGTATTTTTAGTAGAGACGGGGTTTGGCCATGTTGCCCAGGCTGGTCTTGAACCCCTGACTTCAAGCGATCTTGCTTGCCTTGGCCTCCCAAAGTGCTGGAATTACAGGCTTGTGCCACCATACCTGATCTTTGCCATTTTTAAGGGGGTGGAATGTCTCACTGTGACCTGAGGGAACATCCGGGGTAAGCCATGTGGATATGTAGGGAAGAACATTCAAGCTGGGGGAAACAGCAAGCGCAAGGGCCCTGGGATAGGAACATGAGGAGGTGGGGTCGGGTCCTGTGCTGGACCCTCACTGACTTCTGGGATCACATCCCTCTTTGGATGTGGTCAGTGAGTGTCCTGCTAGCACTTACTACTGGATTTCATGGCTGATGAAATCTCTCAGCAATTTTGGGGTTCCCACTGACTTGACCCTTCATCTCAGCCAGATCTTCCATCTGGTCCCCAGGTTAAGGCTGTTCACACTCTCCCTTACTGCCTTCTGCACTATGGGTGTACACTTGGCAGGTCCCTCACTGGTTTTTCTGTCTCAACCAGGGACAAGGGAACTTGGGGACCTTCTGGATCTATTTTATGCTGCAGAGAGCTGAGAGCAATGTTCAGCCATGTCCCTCAGCCATTTCTAATCCCCCTTCAGGTAGCACCATGCTGTGCTGTCTCCATGCTGAAGATAAAAATTTCTCTAAGGAGCTACCAGTTTCCCTGAGCTATGCTCTAAGAGGCAAAGAGTGAGTGTCGTCTGCTTTGGCAATTTCTTCCAACCAATCTGGGCATTCATAGCAAGAGACCCTCTTGCCCCTACCTTTCTCATGTTAATTATCTCTACTTACCGAGTGTTCAGGTCAACCGGTAGACTGGCAGTGGAAAATGCGTGAAAGGCCTTGTCCCTAGCTTGTTGGTGGGTCCACCATCAGGCTGGAAGAGTGAGGCATGGGTTCTAGCAGGACTGTCAGGCCCAATGCTGCTGCGGTAGGAGCTGGATTTAAACTTCCAGCGTCCCTGGAAATTATGAGCAAAGTATTTCCCCTCTGCTTCCTGTTGGGTATGGTGGTGGTGACAGAGGTTGAATGGAAGCTACTTCAGCTGGACTCTCAGCCTTGGCCTCCTATAGCTTATGTGAAGTGGGATTGTCTGAACCCTCCAGGTTCACCTAATAATGTACAAAGGAGCTCTTTGAAATTTGGAAATCCCTGAACTTCCTTGATCAATATTGGTCCTTAACATTGTCTTTCTATGAACAACCCTTATCTCATTTGAGCAGCGCAGTGAGTTTGTTATTCTGTTGTTCGCCATTCCCCCAAAGCCCAGAAACACTGCCCAGTTCTGCTTTTTGACAACCAATGGGTCTCATGATTAAAGGGGATTGAAATAGGCATCACTTTAATATTTTCAAAATATTGTCATACTCACCATTAGGTTAATTGTGGGAATTCAGGAGACCTATGTAAAGCCCAGAAACCCAGCAGAGATAAGATTGAGGTGGGACATGCCACCTGCCCTTCCATTATACCTCCTCAAAGCACCCTGAATTATTTCTTTATAATTTTCATCATACTCTAGTTAATTAAATATCTGGGTATCTATTTTTTTAATGGCTCTTTCTCCCCTCACTAGACTGGAAGTTCTCTGAGGGTAGATGTCTCATTCATTTATAGTTTTTTCTCCAGTGTGTAGGCCTCTCAGTCTATACATGTAAGTATTTCCCGGGCGTAGACATCTGGAAAGGAATTGCTAGGTAAAGACTGTGTACAGTTTTATTTATTTATTTTTTTTTTTTGAGACGGAGTTTCGCTCTTGTTGCCCAGGCTGGAGTGCAATGGCGCGATCTCGGCTCACCGCAACCTCCGCCTCCTGGGTTCAGGCAATTCTCCTGCCTCAGCCTCCTGAGTAGCTGGGATTACAGGCACACGCCACCATGCCCAGCTAATTTTTTGTAGTTTTTAGTAGAGATGGGGTTTCACCATGTTGACCAGGATGGTCTCGATCTCTTGACCTCGTGATCCACCCGCCTCGGCCTCCCAAAGTGCTGGGATTACAGGCGTGAGCCACCGCGCCTGGCCAACTGTGTACAGTTTTAAAATGCATAAGTTATTGCTCAGTAGCCTCCACAGATGCTAAAAAAAAAAAAAAAAAAAAAAAAATGTTTATTAGGCCAGGCACAGTGGCTCATGCCTGTAATCACAGCACTTTGGGAGGCCAAGTCAGATGGATCATGAGGTCAGGAGTTCAAGACCAGCCTAGCCAACATAGTGAAATCTCATCTCTACTAAAAATACAAAAATTAACCAGGCATGGTGGTGCGTGCCAGTAGTCCCAGCTACTCGGGAGGCTGAGGCAGGAGAATCACTTGAACCCAGGAGATAGAGGTTGCAGTGAGCCAAGATCGCACCACTGCACCCCAGCTTGGGCAACAGAGTGAGACTTCTTCTAAAAAAAATAAAAAAAGGTGTATGAGTGTCATTCCTCTCACTCGCCAATAGTTCCTCTTGACACTGTTAAATTAAAAATTGAGATTTTGTTGTTAAATGGTGGCTTTTTCCTTATCTTTTCGTAAACTAAAACACAGACTTGCAGATACTGAAAACCACATAATACAAGTATGCAGCTTAATGGAGGTTATAAGTGCACATCCTTGTAACCACCGTTCAGGTCAATGAACAGAGCATTGACAGTCACCCCAAAAACGTCTCCACCTATTCCATCCATCACAATTGTCTCCATCCCCCAAATTAGGCATTCCCCTGACTTTTATAGCCACCAGTTATTTGCATTCCTTTACAGTCTCATTGCTAAGGGTGCATCCCTAGATACCCTATTTATACTGTTATAATCTGATATCTCTAAAGATTCCTTAAATTTTTTAGTTTACTGGTTCATCTTCATCCCTTTCTTATCTTTGCAAGTTATCAATTGAAAAAACGTAAGTCATTTGATCTATAACTTTCCGCAATATAAATTTTGCTGATTGCATACTCAAGGTAAAATGCAATGTATTCCTCTCACCTCTTCATTTCCTGCAAATTAGTATCTGTATCCAGAGGTTTCATCAGGCTCAAGTTCTCCCATTTTGGCAAAACCTTTGGTGGTGATATGTTCTTTCATTAGGAGGCATATAATATCTGGTTGTCTGTCTTTTAGGACAATAGGAATCATTGATGCCCGAAGCCTAGATCCATTAATTTTTTGGACATTACAAAATGATAATATTCTGTTAAGTGGTATTCACTAGTTAGCTGGAACAGTCATATGAAAAAGATACTCCTCATTGTCTACTATTCAATTTCTTAGCAGTACCGCTCATATAGAAAAGACAGAATACATGCTTGATGATTTTTCTTCATTTATAAATCTGCAAGATAATGATCTATTGTCCTATCATCCCCCAACTGTGACAAAATCATTTTTATATCATTACAAATGCATGGATTTAAATATATTTAATGAATTTGCATTCATTACGATCTTAATCTTACAGAAACTGACATTGTCTCATCCGTGGCTGGGGGAACCTCTTTAATATGACCCCGAGCCTTATTTTACATATCCCTGGTAATCTTTGATAGCTTCCTTGTGATCAAGTCCATCTTACAAAGACCACAAGGACATACCAGCAGTCTGACAGTTAGATCTATTAACTTACCACAGCAAAGGAAACAGCACACACACCAAAGGGCCTGCGGGTGGTTGTGGAGGTGCAGGAGGAGTCGCCAACAAAGAAACAAATAGGGCTACTGTAGGATTAAGGGAAAAGGCAGATTCAAGTACAATGTAAATGAAGCAGTGTCTGATAGACTTCAAGGCAAGGCAGGGCCACAGGGCGGTGTGTAAAGGAATTAACATCAGGCCTAGGCTGAGAAACTGATTCAGGATCCCGTTTCCATGGAAAGTAGAAAATGAGGAGAGAGGTAGAATTTTATATTCCCAAACCCCTTATCTGACACCCAGCACCTGGCTCTGAAATCAAGGCTGCTCTTCTATATCGAAAAGGCTCCGTTCCTGGGGGAAGAATATAACGTTTCTTTCTTGCTGATATGATTTCAAATACAAAGTTTCCGAGACTTGTGATTAGAGAAAAGAGAGTTTCTCAGCACTTTGTTCTTTTGTTAACAAAGGCAGTTTCACAGGCTTACATTGGCTATCTGGAGTGACAAGATAGTCTAGGCTCGTCTTGTGCAGATCCTGTGCCAGGTTTTGAATTAGCTCTAAGTTTTACAGCAGACATCTTTACCCCAGTCTCCCTTCAAATAAAAGCATGCCAATTTGCACATTGTGTAAAAATCTTAAAACAGGAAACTGTACTTCCATTTCACCTCTCCCAGCCTTTGTGCTCTTGTCATACATTTCACTTCTATGTATGCTATGAATCCCGCAGCCCAGTGCTGTTAGTTTATTTTAAACAAGTATCTTTTAAAGAAATGTCCTGGGAGGCAGAGGTTGCAGTGAGCTGAGATCACGCCACTGTGCTCCAGCCTGGGCGACAGAGTGAGACTCCATCTCAAAAAATAAAAATAAATAAATGTTTGAGAACAAAAGTGGTTTACATTTACCCACACAGTTATCAGTTCTGACTTTCTTTACTCCTTTATGTAGACATCCAGATTTCCCTCTGGCACCATTTTCAGCCCCGAATTCTTTACAGAGCAAAAATATTCTAAAAATGGAGAAATAAAGACTTTTTCAGATATTCAGGCAGAAGGCCTGAATAACTTCCTTTAACGTTTTTTGCACTAAAAGCTTTCAGTGATCAATTATCTCCATTTTCAAATATCTGAAAAAGTCTTTATTTCTCCATTTTTAGAATATTTTTGCTCTGTAAAGAATTCTGGGCTTTTTCCCTTTTATTACTTTAAAGATCTCTACCATTTTCCAGTGTGTGCACTTTCTGACAATAAGTCTTCTGGGTTTTTTTTTTCTTTGAGACAGTGTCACTCTGTCTCCTAGGCTGGAGTGCAGTGGCATGATCACAGCTCACTGCAGCCTTGACCTCCCAGGCTCAAGTGATCCTCCCACTTCAGCCTCACTAATAGCTCGGACTACAGGTGCACACCAACACTCCCGGCTAATTTTTTATTTTTTTTTTTTGTAGAGACAGGGTCTCACCTAGACTGGTCTCAAACCCTAGGGCTCCAGTGACCCTCTCACCTTGGCCTCCCAAAGTGCTGGGATTTCAGGCGTGAGCCACCACACCCAGCCTCTCCTACTATATTTATCTTTACTCCTATGTACATAATGTGTCTTTTCTTCTGCTGTTTTAAGATTTTTTACTTTCATGTGATTTTTGCAATTGGGTTATGATATGCTTTTGCATGCTTCTCTTTTAGTTTTATTCAGCTTGTAGTTCACTGAGGGTCATGGTTCTATGGACTTACAGTTTTCATCAAATTTGAAATTTTTCAGCCATTATTTCTTCAAATACTTTTTCTGCCCCTCTATTCTCCTCTCCTTTTGGTATTCCAATTATACGTATGTTAGACTCCTTGCTATTGTCCCATAGGTCACTGACACTCTGCTCTTTTTATCCCCCATCTTTTTTCTCTCCATGTTTCATTTTGGATGATTTCTGTTGCTGTGTCTTCAAGTTCATTTATCTTTTCTTCTTCAGTCTAACCTGCTATTGATCTCACTAAGTATATTTTTCATTTAATATTTCATGTTTCATCTCACGTATTCCATGCGAATGGTTTTTACATCTTTATTTCTTCTCATGCTAGTGGTTTCCTCTACCTTTTTCACTACTTGGAGCATATTTATCATAGCTGTTTTATCATCCTTGTCTGCTACTTTCATCATCATTGTCATTTCTGTGTTGGTTGATTTGTTTTTCTCCTGGTTATGGGTAATATTTTCTTGCTATTTTTTGGTATGCCTGAAAAATATTTTTATACTTTTGGTTTCTGTATTTTGTTGTACTCCTCTAAAGAGTGTTAGATATTTTTCTGGCACGCAGCTAAGTTAATTGGAATCAGGTGAATATTTTCAAGACTGACTTTTAAGCTTTGTTAGTATGGGTACAGGGTATCCTTTAGTCTAGGGTTAATTTAGCCCCCACTAATAAAGCAATAACCCTCTGAGCACCAAATGCTACAAATTTTACAGGGTCTTTCCACTCAGGCAGGTGGAAACACAAGCTATTCCCAGACCTATGCAATGACTGGGAATTGTTCTGCTTTCTTCTTTTTCTTTTACTTTAGGTTCTGGGATACATGTGCAGGTCATGCAGGGTTGTTGCATAGATGCATACTATATCCGGCATTTCTCCCCATGTTATCCCTCCCCACCCTTCCCACCCCCTACTGTCCCTCCCCTAGCCCCCCCAACTTCCCCCAGTGTGTGATGCTCCTCTCCCGGAGTCCATGTGTTCTCATCATTCAACACCCGCCTGTGAGTGAGAACATGAAGTGTTTGGTTTTCTGTTCTTGTGTCAGTTTGCTGAGAATGATGGTTTCCAGATTCATCCAAGTCCCTACAAAGGACATGAACTCGTCATTTTTTATGGCTATATAGTATTCGATGGTGTATATGTGCCACATTTTCTTTGTCCAGTCTATCATTGATGGGCATTTGGGTTGGTTCCAAGTCTTTGCTATTGTAAACAGGGCTGCAATGAACACATGTGTGCATGTGTCTTTATAGTAGAATGATTTATAGTTCTTTGGGTATATACCCAATAATGGGATTGCTGGGTCAAATGGAATTTCTATTTCTAGATCCTTGAGAAATCACCACACTGTCTTCCACAATGGTTGAACTAATTTACACTCCCACCAGCAGTGTAAGAGTCTTCCTATTTCTCCACATCCTCTCCAGCATCTGTTGTCTCCAGATTTTTTAATGATTGCCATTCTAACTGGCATGAGATGGTATCTCAACGTGGTTTTGATTTGCATTTCTCTAATGACTAGTGATGATGGGCACTTTTTCATATGTTTTTGGCCTCATATATGTCTTCTTTTGAAAAGTGTCTGTTCATATCCTTGGCCCACTTTTGAATGGGTTTTTTTTTTTTTTTTCTTGTATATCTGTTTTTGTTCTTTGTAGATTCTGGACATTGGCCCTTTGTCAGATGAGTAGACTGCAAAAATTTTTTCCCATTCTGTTGGCTGCCTGTTTGCTCTAATGATGGTTTCTTTTGCTGTACAGAAGCTCTGAATTTTAATTAAATCCCATTCGTCTATCTCGGCTTTTGTTGCCGTTGCTTTTGGTATTTTAGTCATGAAGTTCTTGCCTATGCCTATGTCCTGGATGGTTTTGCCTACATTTTTGTCTAGTGTTTTTATGGTGTTAGGTTTTATGTTTAAATCTTTAATCCATCTGGAGTTAATTTTAGTGCAAGGTGACAGGAAGGGGTCTAGTTTCTGCTTTCTGCACATTGCTAGCCAGTTTTCCCAATGCCATTTGTTAAACACGGAGTCCTTTCCCCATTGCTTATTTTTTTCAGGTTTGTCAAAGATCAGACGGTTGTAGATGTGTGGTGTTGCTTCTGAGGTCTCTGTTCTGTTCCATTGTCCTATGTCTCTGTTTACTTCTTTTTGGTGTTTTTTGTTTGTTTGTTTGTTTATTCCCAGGCCTTTGTTAGTTTCCTCTCACACATACACAGAAAGGCACTTAAAGACAAGAGGGTGGGCCAGGCATGGTGGTGCATGTCTATAATCCTAGCTACTTGGGGAAACTGAGGTGGAAGATTCCCTTGAACTTGGGAGGATGAAGTTTCAGTGAGCTGAAATCATTCCACTGCACTCCAGCCCTGGCGACAGAGCAAGACTCTGTCTCCAGAAAAAGAAAAAAAGAAAAACCCACACACAGCAAGGCTTTATTCAGCTGATGTACACCAAGATCACTCTCTCAAAGGTGGGGAGCAAAAAAATGGGGTAAAGGAAAAACAGTGATAGGTAAAAAGGGCCAAAGGCAAGGGAAACAAGGGACCTTCTATCACATCTAATTCCATCTTTTTACAGGCTTTTCAGTCCAGAGCCTACTTCTTAGGACTGACACTGTCTCCCTTTTTTTCTTTCTGCTTTGTGTTAGGCAGCACCCAAAGATGCTGGAATCTTCATGGCAAATGCCGCCGCAGATGCTTCAAGAAGGAAAGGGTCTATGTTTACTGCATAAATAGTAAAATGTGCTGTGTGAAGCCCAGGTACCAGCCAAAAGGAAGGTTGTGGCCATTTTAAGTCCTTTGAAGCGTGAAATCGTGAAAATGCAGTTGAAGTTACGCAGTGGATTCCCATGCTCTATCAATAAACACTTCTGACTGATTCCTATGTTTGCCTGTTAGTGAACCCCAGCAGCTCTCAGAGTGCCTTTCAGGTGGTTTGCGATGTCAAAAACTGTTTTCATAATAATAGTAAGACTTTTTTTACTTTTTTAAGCTCACTCTTTCACAAATGTATACTGGAATTTTCTAGAATCTACATGACATATAATGATATAATTGTTCTGGCAGCTAATGAAAGATGTGCTAATGTGCTCTTGTGTGGAATTTTTTTAAATAGAAGGCTTTAGGTATAAGTATGTTCATTTTCACAGATTCATGTAATTTGTTCTCAGCAATTCTACTGAGAACTCTTACAAACTATCTTTGGTTATATTATTAACTGTAATTATTAATCTCTATGCCTTTATAATCATCTAATAAGTCATTACTTGAAAATCCCACAACTTACCTTGCACCACAAGAAATAAGAACACTTTGTGATCTTGGTTTGCAGAGAAATTTTGTTCTAATTTTTTATTTTTTATAAAGATAGGGTCTCGCTTTGTTACTGTTACGTATAAAATTTTTCTTTTTGGTGCCACAAAGAAAAATTAGTGCTGAGCCAAAGGAGCTCTCAGCAAAGCAATTCTTTTTACTTCCTGCAGAAAGGGTACTCCCATTAGCAATATTGTCATGAGAGTACAAGGAACACAGGGAAGCAGACATATTTATTTCCTATGCATTTGGGGTTGTCCTTACTGCTGTGACTGATCTCCATTGGCTGGAGCCAAACCTCACAATCTAAACTAAAACCCGATTGGCTAATAACTTGAAACTTTTCTAAACAGGTAAAAGCAATGGAGAGCAAAAAGAGTAAGTCCAAATAAGGGAGGGGCATAGGCTGCAAGCTGGGATGTGCCTGTGAGAATGTCCAGCACAGATATCATGGTTAAAGTACAAGGACAATTGCTAGAAGCCCTATCCTATGTAGCTGTTAGGCATGCTTACAGGCTAAAAGGACATGTCTTACAGGCATGTCTAACAGCTACAGAAGATAGTGCTTCTAGCAGAAAAGCAAGAAGGCTTTTGAAGACAGTGTTTAAAACAAACTATTATTTCTAACATTTATGAATTTTTCTAAAACAAGAAAGGAAACTTTGAAGAGGAACTTTTCTACTTCCCACAGTTATTCAGCCTGGATTTGAACTCCCGGCCCGCCTCAGCCTCCCAAAGTGCTAGGAATACAGGAATGAGCCACCACTCCCATGGGGCCTTGGAGAGGTATATTAAAAACAATCCTAACTGTCTAACAGAAGAAAGGACATGCTCTCCCTGAGGGAAAAAATAACACCTATTTTAGTCTCTATAGTCCTCTTAAATACAATTTCTGGCATATATACAATTTTTAAAAATATATAAGACATGCACAGATGCAGGAAAATATGACCCATAATCAAGAATAAAAGTAATCAAATAGAAACAGACCCAAAGATGGTGATATGGTTTGGATCTGTGTCCCCACCCAAATCTCAGGTTGAACTGTAATCCCTAGTGTTGGAGGCGGGGCCTGGTGGGAGGTGACTGGATTACGGAGGTGGATCCTTCATGAACGGTTCAGCACCATCCCTTTGGTACTATTCTTGAGATAGAGTTCTCACAAGATCTGGTTGTTTAAAAGTATGTGGCACCGCCTCGCTCTCCTTCTCCCCCTGCTCTGGCCATGTAAGACAAGCCTGTTCTCCTTCACCTTCTGCCATGATTAAAAGTTTCCTGAGGCCTCCTCAGAAGCCTTTGTGCTCCCTGTACAGCCTGCAAAACCATGAGCTAATGACACCTCTTTTCTTTATAAATTATCTGGTCTGACAGATGGAGTAGTTGTTGGAATTAACAGACAACTTTGAAATAACTATTATAAATATGTTAAAGAAAATAGAAGAAAAGATCGAAAAGAAAATGAATGAAAGGATGAAGAATTTAAACAAATACACAGAAAAATAGTGTATTGTTTTCCATTGCTGCATTTCAAAACCACTCCAGAACTTAGTAGACCAAAATAACAACTATTTGTTATTTTTCACAATTCTGTGCATTAAGTGATTCTCCTGATATTCTCACATGAGGTCATTCATGTCACTACACCTCTCTTCACATGACCTCTCCACCTCAAAGAAGTTGACCTTGGCTTCTTCCATCATGATGGGGTCCAAGAGCCTCCCAACGTGCTAGGAATACAGGAATGAGCCACCACTCCCAGCCCTGCAAAAGTATATTAACAGAAGTCCTAACTGCCTAACGGAAGAAAGACATGCTCTCCCTTAGGGAAAAAGTAACACCTATTTTAGTCTCTATAGTTCTCTTAAAGACAATTTCTGACATATATGGGTAAACCTCACATGTGGCATTTCTCAAATTTCTGTTTGTATTACATTTGCTGAGGTCCCGAGTCATATGCCAGTCACTGTGAAAGAGGACTACATAAGGGCATGAATACTAAGAGGCTGATTCACTGCATGATGGAAACTCTAAGAATAAATTGGGCCTTCTAAACTGAGACATACTAAAATTAAGAATTTATTGGATGGTAAGCCAGGCATGGTGGCACATGACTGTAGTCCTAGCTACTTGGTAGGCTGAGGCAGGAGGATCACTTATGCCCAGGAGTTTCAGGCTGTAGTATGCTATGATCATGCCTGTGAATAGCCACATGTGAATAGCAACATAGCGAGACCCCACCTCTTAAAAAAAAAAAATGTGTTGGATGGGTTTAACAGCAGAAGACAGGGCATTGTAGAAGAATGAATCATTGAACTCAGAGATCGATCAATAGAAAATATACAAACCAAAGCACAGAGAGAAAAAAATGCAAGCATATCAGAGCATGAGAGACTTGTCAGACAATATCAAATGATCTAATATATATATAATTAGGTCCCAGAAGAAGAGATGGGAGACCAGGCACAGTGGCTCACATTTGTAATCTCAGCACTTTAGAAGGCTGAAGTGGGAGGATCACATGAGTCTCAGAGTTCAAGACCAGCCTGGACATCATAATGAGACCCCATCTTTATTTTTCTTTTTTTTCTAGATGGGGGTCTCACCATGTTGGTTGTGAACTCCTGGGCTCAAGCAATCGGCCTGCCTCACCCTCCTAAAATGCTGAGGTTACAGGATTGAGCCACCAAGCCCGACCCCACCCATCTCTATTTTTAAAAATAAATTTAAAGTTGGGAATGAGGAAGAATAAATATTTTTAAAAGATAACAGCTGAAAATTTTCCAAAATTGTTGAAAGACATCAATCCATAAGAAGTTTAGTGAACTGCAAAGCAGCATAGACACAAAGAAAATCAAACCTGCAGGGCACAGTGGCTCATGCCTGTAATCCCAGCACTTAGAGAACCCGAGGTGGGCAAATCATCTGAGGTCAGGAGTTCAAGACCAGCCTGGCCAATGTAGTGAAACCCCATCTCAACTAATAATACAAAAATTAGCTGGGCATGGTGGTATGCATCTGTAAGCCCACGTACTCAGGAGGCTGAGGCAGGAGAATCGCTTGAACCTGGGAGGCAGAGGTTGCAGTGAAGCAAGATCCTGCCACTGCACGCCACCTTGGACAACAGAATGAAACTGTAGCAAAAAGAAAAAAGAAAGAAAAGGAAAGAAAAATCAAACCTGAACATATTACAGCCAAACTGCTAACAAAAGAAAAAGTACT
The DNA here is from genome assembly GCF_009761245.1 of Sapajus apella. Classification (NCBI taxonomy): domain Eukaryota; kingdom Metazoa; phylum Chordata; class Mammalia; order Primates; family Cebidae; genus Sapajus; species Sapajus apella. The sequence goes on along the minus strand of NW_022436973.1, from coordinate 11,753,234 downwards.
TCTCAGTACCTATAAATATTTCATACAAAACGTGTTCAAGAATTTATGGAAAAAGATAGAAAATCTTACTGAAATACAATAGAGAAAGCCTAAATTAATTGAGAAACATACCATGCTTAGGAATTAGAAGTCTCAATATCTTAAAGATGTCAACTCTATACTAATTATTCCCTAGATTCTATAAAATTCCAACAAGATTTTTTCATAACTTGTTCAAAATTGTGTATATGTAAACAAATATTTTGTTAGGGACACAAACATATAATAAAACTTTCAATAAAAGCTAAAGTGCATGAAATTTCCTTCCAGGTTACATCTAAAGTGTTTACTGTATTTGAAAATGAATATTCATATATAAATAAGAAATCCAAATGCTATGTTCCAAAGGTGTTATGCTTATCGGACATGCTGGTTTACCATGTAATTATGAAATCATTGAACACACACGAGTTCACGGTGCCACAAGTGACTCTGAAGTAGGTATTTGGCAATTCGTCCTTCCAAAGTGTGAAGCTAAGGCTGGATACTGAGACCAAAGTCAAAATTGTGTTTATTCCTAGAACGTGAGATCCGTACAGATAGGGATTTATCCGTTTTGCGCACTGCTGAGTCCTCTATACTTAGAATAATGTCTGGCACATAGAAGGTATTCAATAAATGTAAGTAGAATTAATGAAAAACAAAAAGAGTGCTGATGCTAGCAACGCATAGGTGAAAATCGTCAACTTAATACAGTTGGGACAACGATGGAAATCATTAGGCATCCCAAATCAGGGAAACCTTCGTTTCGGCCAGGGGCTCACTGGACTTAAGCCAGTCTACTGCGGCTTCAGATTAGGAGGAAAAGGAGCAAAATTAATGAACATGTACAAAATGTTGGAGTTATATCATTGAAAATTGTGTCTTGGCCGGGGGCGGTGGCTCACGCCTATAATCCCAGCACTTTGGGAGCCTGAGGGGGGCGGATCAGGAGTTTCGGACCAGCATGACCAACAGGGTGAAACCTTGTCTCTACTAAAAAAAAAAAAAAAAAAAAAGGAAAAAAATTAGCCTGGCGTGATGGCTCATGCCTTTAATCCCAGCTACTCAGGAGGCTGAGGCACGAGAGTCGCTTGAACCCGGGAGGCAGAGGTTGCGGTGACCGAGACCACCACAGATACCCTATCTCAAATTAACGAAAACTCCCCAGCCAATTCCCAAAATAACCGCTAGAGGGGAGAATCTCCCCTTGAGAGTCATTGATCTAACCGTTAAGAGAGTCCTGAAAAAACAATGCGTCTCACTGGATCACCAAAATTTTTTTTTCCAAGGAATCCAGATGGGAATTTATTTTATTATGATTTGTATTATTATTATTGTTATACTTTAAGTTCTGGGGTACATGTTCAGAACGTCCAGGTTTGTTCCATAGGTATACACATCAAACTCTTTATGAGACAAACGGAGCTGCATCATAAGCACAGATAATTTACCCAGACTCAACCACATGTGCTCAGAAAAAAAGAGAAATTTAAAGAAAATAAGATTTTGGGGGAGTTTTTTCTTTTTCTCTTACTTTTTAAATCAACTTTGTTTTGTCTTTCTAAAGCATCATGTAAATGGAATTACTCAGCATGTATTTCTTTGTGTCTCTCTTCTCTCAATATAATGTTTTTGAAATTAATTCATAGTGTGTGTATTGGTAAATTATTGCTATTTATTGAGTATATGTATATTTAATGTTTCTATTTGTTTGTTTGTTTGAGAAGGAGTCTCACTCTGTCGTCCAAGATGGAGTACAGTGGCGCCATCTTGGCTGACTGCAAACTCTGCCTCCCAAGTTCAAGTGAGTCTCCTTCCTCAGCCTCCCTAATAGCTAGGATTACAGGCACGTGCCACCATGCCGGCTAATTTTTGTATTTTTAGTAGAGGCAGATTTTCACTATGTTGCCCAGGCTGGTCTTGAACTCCTGACCTCAAGTGATCCACCTGCCTCAGCCTCCCAAAGTGAGGGATTACAGAAGTGAGCCACCATGCCCAGACTATTCTGGGTATTTCTGTACAATGAAAATACTAATGATTTTAGCTTTCTTATTTGTGCTTCTCTGTTAACGTGTTTTCCAATGAACTTTTAAAATTAGAAAAATATATATATATTATTTTAAAGATACAAATAAGAATGACTCTGGAGCCTGGCACAGTGGCTCATGGCTGTAATTCCAACACTTTGGGAGGCCGGACGAAGCAGGAGGATTGCTTAGGGCCAGGAGTTCAAGACCAGCCTGGGCAACATAGCAAGACCTCGTGTCTACAAAAAATACAAAAATTAGCCAGGCATGGTGGTTCATGCCTGCAGTCCCAGCTACTGGGAAGGCTGAGGTGGGAGGACTGCTTGAGTCCAGGAGTTCAGAGCTGCAGGCTGTGATTGCACCACTGCATTCCAGCCTGGGCAACAGAGCAAGACTGTCTCCAAAAAAAGACTGACTCTGGGAGACAAAATCAGGCAGAGGATCAGGGTAGAGTTCCAGGTTCGCCACCTCCTAGGTGTATGATGTGGGCAACTTTCTTAGTTGCCTGATAGAGCCTTAGTTACCTTACAGAAAAGGCAGAGATAGGCCAGCTGCAGCAGCTCACACCTGTGACCCCAGCAACTTGGGAGGCCAAGGCAGGAGGATCACTTGAGTAAAGAAGTTCAAGACCAGCCTGGGAAACATAGCAAGACCCCATCTTTATTTTTTAACAAGACCCCATCTCTACTATATATATATATTTTTTTTTACATATATATATATATATGGCAGGTATGCTGGCACCTAGCTCCACAGAGGCTGAGGTGGATCACTTGAGCCCAGCAGTGTGAGGCCCCGTGTTAAAAAAGAAAGGAGAGAGGGAGAGAGAGAGACAGAGAGACAAAGAAGAAGGAGGAGGAGGAGGAGAAGCAACAACTGGCTGGGCGTGGTGCTCACGCCTGTAATCCCAGCACTTTGGGAGGCCAAGCTGGACAGATTACAAGGTCAGGAGTTTGAGACCAGCCTGACCAACATGGTGAAACCCCGTCTCTACTAAAAATACCAAAATTAGCTGGGCATGGCGGTACATGCCTATAATCCCAGCTACTTGAGGCAGGAAAATCGCTTGAACCCAGGAGGCGGGGGTTGCAGTGAGCCGAGATCGTGCCATTGCACTCCAATCTGGGCAACAGAGCAAGACTCCATCTCAAATATATATATACACACACACACACACACACGTATGTATGTGTATATATATGTATGTATATATGTGTGTATGTGTATATATGTATATATGTGTGTGTATATATGTATACATACAACTCTGGGAATTCATTGAGGTGATACAGATAAAGCAATTGGTACTTTCTTTTTTTTTTTTTGGAGACAGAGTCTCCTCAGTTGCCCAGGCTGGAGTGCAGTGGTGCTATCTCTGCTCACTGCAACCTCCTCCTCCCAGGTTCAAGCAATTCTCTGCCTCAGCCTCCTGAGTAGCTGAGATTACAGTCACCCACCGCCACGCCCAGCTAATTTTTTTTTTTTTTTTTGTATTTTTAGTACAGCCGGAGTTTCACCATCTTGGCCAGGCTGGTCTTGAACTCCTGACCTCGTGATCCACCCACCTCGGCCTCCCAAAGTGCTGGGATTACAGGTGTGAGTCACCGTGCCCAGCCAAGCAATTGGTACTTTCTATGGGGTACTCATATATCATCATCTCAACCTTTCAATGCTTCCTTGAGTAGATCCCGTTCTCCGAAAAAGCATTTCTGAGCACCTATCCAGGTAGCTTCCTTCTCTAGCATCCCAGAGCCACCGGGCTCACCCTACACATCTCCAGTATCAGGGGGCTCTCTTCCTCCTAAAACTGCCCCATCACACTGTCCTGTCCTACCAGTATGTGGCTCTACTCCTTGACATGTCACTTGGGAACTCTCTGGCCTTGGACAAGTCACTTTTCCTCTCAGCTTGTGGGCCTCACCTGTGAGGTATTTTGGGGAACCTTCCACCCTAGAATTGGCTGGTCTCTTCGGCTTGTTGGGAGTATCCTAATGACTTAGGAAGTTGGATGTATGCTTAGGTGAGTGTCTGTCTGAACACTGGGAGGAAAAGGGCAGTTCGTGTGTGAGGCTTAATTTTCAGAAAACGATCTAGTCTGTTGGTCTTGGCTTCAGCCCTAAGTCATTAGGATACCATATCAAGGAACGCAGGAGAACCCTTCACTCTCAGTAGGGCCTGCCTCTCAAGCCAAATGCACCATCTCATTCCGAATTCCAGGAGCTTATGATTGACTGCTATTATTCACTGTTACTATCAACTCACATTATTAACTCTTGTCATTATTAACTCTACCTTTCTTTTGCATTGCGTCTATAGAGTGCTCATCTCCTGATAGTATAATTATCCCCATTTTATGGTTGGGGAGACTTTCAGAGGTTGAGTAATTTTTCCGGAGTTGGACAGAGAGAAAGTGATGTGGCCAGGACCGGAACCATTTACAATGGTCATTAGCGCCCACTGTCCTCAGGTCCTTCACCTCCCACCACGGACCATTTCTCCCACATCCTAGACCTGTCCCCCACCCCTGGGGGGAGAGGAGCACAGGCAAGCAAACAGAAAGAAGAGACAATTGGCAGCCTGTGTTTTATTGGACAGCAAGAAGCAGCTACTCATATTCAGGCTTGGGGACTGGTGGAGGCTTCAATGCATAGGAGAGACAGCACAGGGAAGCATCCGGGCACAGGTGCATGTAAGTTTCTTGCCTTGTGCAGTAAGTCCGGCAGGCCCCTTGGCCCTTCCAGCACCGTTTGAATTCACTTCTCCCTAAGCAGAGGAAGACCACAGGTCAGAGAGCAGCCTGTGGGTCACAGGTTAGACCGCTAGTCACAAGTTACACCACAGATGCAGAGACTAAGGCTGGGCACAGTGGCTGTAATCCCAGCACTCTGGGAGGCCGAGGCAGGCAGATCACCTGAAGCCAGGAGTTTTGAGATCAGCCTGACCAACATGGTGAAATCCTGTGTCTACTAAAAATACAAAAATTAGCTGGGCATAGTGGCATGTGCCTTGAGTCCCAGGAGAATCGCTTGAACCCAGGAGGTGGAGGTTGCAGTGAGCTGAGATTGCACCACTGCACTCCAACCTGGGCGACAGAGTGGGACTCCATCTCAAAAAAAAAAAAAAATAGAGATGAATTTCTTGTCCAGGTAAAGCCACACACCAGGTACACATTAGTACTTTTCATAACAATGCTGCATGATTATAGTTAGTCTTATTACAACCCCTGCTATACAGGTAAGGAAACTGAGGCTAAACGAGGTTAATGACCTTATCCAGCTGGGCACAGTGGCTCACGCCCCCCACTTAGTGCTAGTTCTTCTGAGCTGCTTGCTTTCTGCTTGTCTGAGGCTGTATGTCTAGAAATGTCATTTATCAGTCCAGCTCGTCTACATGGTCCCCTCCCTTGTCTCCCTTCACTTCCCACATCTGCTCTAATTGGCCATCACAGTACCCTCATCATTTCCAACATGACAGTTACCACAGAATCTATGTCTTGTATTTATTTGCTCATTTTTTAACTGTCTTTCGTGACGCTGGAAGCTGCTTGAGGGCATGGACCATGGCCATACTGCTCATGGTAACTTCCAGTGCAGTGGCGCAATCTCAGCTCACTGCAGCCTCCGCCTCCAGGAGCAATTCTCCTGCTTCAGCCCCCCAAGTGGCTGGGACCACAGGTGCCTGCCACCACGCCCAGCTAATGTTTTTATTTTTTGAAGAGATGAGGTCTCCCTATGTTGCCCAGGTTAGTCTCGAAGTCCTGGGCTCAAGCAATCCTCCCACCTTGGCCTCCCAAGGTGATAGGATTACAGGTATGAACCACCACACCCAGCCAAGAAATACTCTTAGCACATCATCATATTTGAACTTCCCAATCACCCCAACACCCAGAAGCACTTTCTTTCTCCTGCGTGATCTGCACTCTCTTCCTCATACCTTGATTCTGTCTCCCACCAATTTCCTTTGTGCTTCCTCCCCCAGCCACACCACCCTCCTTGCTGCTGTTCAAACATCCATCACCCTGCCTCAGGACCTCGGCCCTTGCTGCTCCTTCTTCCTCTCTGGAACCATCCTCTCTCACATTTTCACCTTATTCACACCTCTGTTCAAACCCACTTTATATCAAATAAGATCGCTGGAATTTACTTCAAAATAATTCACAGGGGAGGAGGAGGAAGTAAATAACAAAACAGGATTCGTTCAAGCTGGTGATTGTTGAGGTTGAGTGATGGGTAATAGAGGTTCTTTATGCTATTTGTTTCTTACTTCTGGTTGAAATTTTCCTAAATACTGAAGTTTCTGGCTGGGCTCATGCCCGTAATCCCAGCACTTTGGGAAGCCAAAGCTGGAGGATTGCTTGAGGCCAAGAGTTTGAGACCAGCCTGGGCAATGTAGTGAGACCCCATCTCTACCAAAAATTTAAAAGTCAAATAAAGAAGTCTCTTTTGAAAACTCATGCTGTTACATTAGTCTCTGTTTCTGCATAAGTTTAAATTTTCCCATAATAAAAATGCTTAAAATTCACCTTGTTTATGTATGTTATTCTCCCTACTTTCATTTATGTATTAAAGTTTCCTAAATAAAAAGTTTTTAAAAAGAAAAAATCTAGGCTGGCTGTGGTGGCTCACATCTGTAATCCTGGCGCTTTGGGAAGCCAAGGCAGCCTGACCAACATGGCGAAACCCCGTCTCTACTAAAAATACAAAAATTAGCCGGGAATGGTGGCACATGCCTGTAAAACCAGCTACCTGGGAGGCTGAGGCAGGAGAATCGCTTGAACCTGAAAGGCGGAGGTTGCAGAGAGCCAAAATCGTGCCATTGCACTCCAGTCTGGGCAACAAGAATGAAACTCTGTCTCAAAAAAAAAAAAGGAAAAAATTTTATCAGAGCCCTTCCCTGTCAGCCTTCCCATCACCGCCCCATCCAAACACTCACCACTGTAACCCCTGCCCTCGTCTTTCCTCTTCTTAGCACTAATCACCACCTGACATATGTTGATCTGTTTATTTTCTTCCCCAACCAACTAAAATGTCAGCTGCATGAAAGCAAGGACCTTGTTTTCTTTCACTGCCAGTTGTCTGTCACTGCTATGATTTCACAAGAATCATAACATGAATGCATATTTATTGAGAGAATCCCATTTTGTAGATTAGAAAACTGAGGTGCAGGCTGATTTAGCAACTTGCTCTAAGTTGCCCAGCAGGTCAGTGGTGAGGCCAGAGCTTAAATGCAGGCCCAGGCCCCTCTGTCCTCCAGGACCTGAGAGCCTGGTCCTCTTTCACACACACACACACACGTGCACATGCACACACACGCACACTAAGTGGGTACCTGGTGGTGCACGACCCAGGACCAGCAGAGCCACAAGGAGCAGAAGCAGCTGTGTCATGGCCACGGAGCTCCTGGAGAGGCTGCTGGAGAGAACGCAAGAGGAGGGAGCTGAGATGCTGAGCTTCGCTGCTTCCAGCCCAGCCTTTATTGAGCTGCAGATGACGGCAGTGCTGTGGGCAGCAGACCTAAGTGGGAGTATGAGGCCATGTGGTCCCAGGCTGCTTGGGACCTCCGCCAGCTACGTGGGAACTGGTCAGCCAAACCCTCCGGAACCTGCTAAGCTCTGAAGCTGGGGGCAGAATTTTCTGAGACAATGTCTAGGGTCAGAAGCCAGACATCCTCCCCACCTAAGAGAATGGAAAAAACCTTGACTTAAGAGAAACCTAATTCAATCCCAGCATCTCCCCCTAACTGCTGTGAGACATCAGACAAGTCACTTAACCTCTCTGAGCCTCAGGCTGTTGTCTGTGAAATGAGGGCAAGCCCTTGCAAGGCCAAGTGACCAGCATGTATGCAGGCCCACTCTAAAATGAGAAGAATAGGCCAGGTGCGGTGGCTCATGCCTGTAATTCCAGCACTTTGGGAGGCTGAGGCAGGCGGATCAGGAATTCGAAACCATCCTGGCCAACATGGTGAAACCCCCTCTCCACTAAAAATACAAAAAATTAGCTGGGCGTGGCGGCTGTAGTCCCAGCTGCTCGGGAAGCTGAGGCAGGAGAACTGCTTGAACCCAGGAGGCGGGGGTTGCAGTGAGCCCAGATGGCGCTACTGTGCTCCAGCCTGGGCAACAGAGCGAGACTCCATCTCAAAAAAAAAAAGGCAAGAGTAATAGTACCCATGTCATAGAGAGTAACAGCTACCCATCTCACTTAGGAGATTAAATGAAATAATACAGTGGCCCTTAAAGTGTGGTTCCCAGACCAGCAAGCAGTAGCCATACCTGGGACTTGTTAGAAATGCCAGTTCTTTAGCCCTACACGGGACCTACTGAATCCAAAGCCCTGAAGGGTGGGTCCCAGCAAAATGTGGCTTAACAAGCCCTCCAGGTGATTCTAACACACCGCCAAAGTTTGAGAACCCCTGAGATAATATTCATCTAGAGCTTAGAACAGTGTCTGGTACACGGGATCTAAGTTGCATCATGAAAGATGAATAGGGTAAAAGGTATCCCAGGCAGAAGGAACAGAATGTGCCTAAAAGAGTGGAACAGAATGTGCCTAAAAGCAAGGGCTTTCCTGGGAGGAGAGGTTGAAAGGATTCTCCAGAAAATATAATGGGGCTTGAACTCCAAGTTCAGACTTCTGTATTGTAGACAACCAAGTTTTTTAGCCAGAGTGTAAGCTGTTCAAATTATGGTTTTAAATAAAGAAACTGAAAACCAAAGAGGAGAGTTGACTTGCCTAAGGTCATACAGCAATTGGGCTGTAGAGATGGAACTAAAAGCCAAGTCACCTCACTCCCAGACAATGAAGGGTGCTGCAACACTCACGGCCCATCTTCCAAGCTAGAAAGGTAAGCTTAGAGAGCCAAGCCACGGAAGGAAGCCAGCCGTGAGGGGGTTCTGCATCAGTTCCAGGACCTGTTGGGGCTGAGCCAGTCTGTCCCGCTGCTGCGGGAGTTATTCCAAGCTGGACACCTGAACCCCCTCAGCCATGACAACAAGCCCCACCTACAGGTGCAGCCTGGTCTCCATGGGCTCCACACATGCACACATCTCAATTTCTCAACACCTAAAGGGAGGCACCCCTGTCAAAGAGTCTAGATCCTGGCCCCTTGGATGACCAACGTCACCAGCACTCTCTTTGCTCCTCCATACCTGGGAAGTTTTTTTTTTTTTTAGCCATGAGTAATAGAAACAGTAGGCTGAAACTGGGCGCAGTGGCTCATGCTTGTAATCCCAGCCACTTTGGGAGGCTGAGGTGAGCGGATCACCTGAGGTCAGGAGTTCAAGACCAGCCTGACCAACATGGAGAATCCCTGTCTTTACTAAAAATACAAAATTAGCCAGGCATGGTGGCGGGTGCCTGTAATCCCAGTTACTGGGGAGGCTGAGGCAGGAGAATCACTTGAACCTGGGAGGCGGAGGTTGCAGTGAGCTGAGATCGTGCCTTTGCACTCCCCTGACAGAGCAAGACTCCATCTCGAAAGAAAGAAGGAAGGAAAGAAGGAAGGAAGGAAGGAAGGAAGGAAGGAAGGAAGGAAGGAAGGAAGGAAGGAAAGAAAGGGAAGGAAGGAAGGAAGGAAGGAAGGAAGGAAGGAAGAAGGAAAGAA
>NW_022436973.1:11715792-11743487 GCF_009761245.1 Sapajus apella | reverse complement strand
AAGAAGGAAAGAAAGAAAGAAAGAAAAAGAAAGAAAGAAAGAAAGAAAGAAAGAAAGAAAGAAAGAAAGAAAGAAAGAAAGAAAGAAAGAAGGAAAGAAAGAGGCTGAACAGCAGAGACTTGAGGCCCAGAACCAGCTAAGCCTCAATTGGTGAATGAATGAATGATGCAATGATGCCAAAAATACGATTTTCAGAATTCTTCAGTGCAGACTTCCTGAGCTCTCTCTTCCTCCAGGTCACCTCCCAAAATTAATTCTTCATCCAGAGCAGAGGTTATCAAAGTGAGGTCAATGAGCCATCTGCACCAGGATCACTTGGGGCACTTGTTTAAAATGTAGATTCCCAAACCCCTCTCCCAGCACTTCGGAATCTGCCTCTCTTGGAAGGTGGGACCTGAAAATTTAGCAAGTTCCCCAAGTGGTTTTTCTAGGGGCTAATGTGTTGATTCATCCCCTTGATGGAGTGGACATATGTGGACGCAGATGGGATGCTCCAGACCCAGGAATCCAGAGACCCCATCCTCTCTCATCCACCACCCTCCACCCAGTTCGGTTCGTAGGACTGGCAGAAGCAGTTCAGCTGAGCTCTGCGCTTTCAGAAAAGTCACTGAGCGGCCAGGGCCTTGGGGCGGGGACCCCGGGGCTGCCCTAATGGGGCGGGGCTGGATGGGGCGGGGTCGCGGCTCCTCCCCCGACCCAGGCGACTAGGGGAGGGGAACCGGCCTGAGGGGCTGCGTGCGGAGGCGGGTGGTGCAGCCTGGAGCATCCCGCCGCTGGAGCTTCGGGGGACCCTGGACCCCTCCCACGCCGAGGTAAAGCCCTGCGCTCCGCGCCGCCAACTTGCTCAAGTTGGAGCAGAGTTCGCCAGGCGATGCAGGGGGTTCTGCAGCGTTGGCAGGGTAGGGGGACTTCGAAACTACGTCCCGAGGGTGAGGGTCTTCAGACCTTGGGACCCGGAGGGCTGGGTAGCCATGGACAAAGACCCCTCCACACACACCCCAGGATGGGGGATTCACACCCCGGATGCCGGCTGGGAAAGCTCGGACCCAGACTCCAGGAATGGCACAGCGTTCCTGGGCCCTGCGGTCTGTCCTCCCCGTGCCTTGCCAGGACCCTGTCCTGTCACCTAACCTGAGGCCTAAAGGCCGGCTGCAGCTCCGGTCATTAAAAGAAGTTGGAGGCCATAGCGCCAGCCGCTCCTGAATTTTTCACACAGTGGGCGGGTCAGACACGCGGTTCCCATGGCACCAGGGCACTCGGGTTACAGTCGGGTTACCCCCATGCCCCCCTCACCCTTCTGGAGTATCAACCCACCCTCCTGCCTCTTCCTCCTCAGACTCCGTGAAATTGAGCATCAAAGTTAAGTAACCCCTATCCTTGGTGGGGGACCTCAAACTGCACTCCCGACCCAGAACCTGTGAAAGAGAGCGATGGGGAAGGGGAGGAAGGGAACAATTCAGATGCCTTTCATAGCCAGGGCCTCTTGTTGTATGGGAAGGGCAGGCCCATGTACACAGAGTGGGGAATGTGCATGTGAGGACACCCCATCTCACTGCTGCCCCTCCGCCTGCCTGTCATCAGGAGTAGGTCATCCTTAATGGCCTCTGGGTGTGCATGTCTGTGTGTTCACAGCCTGTGCACTCACTCCTTCCAGCCAGATCCAGGTGTACGCTGAGCCTGAAGCCAGAAGGCCCCCACCCCAAGAAGCTGAGGCACCTCATCCTCCCATCTGAACAAGAGGGGGATCTGGAAAAAGCCATCTCAGCAGCTCATCGGGATGCTATAGAAAGAAGCAGCAGCTCAAAGCCACTGGCTGACAGCCAATTCCCCCTTCTTTCAGAAGGAAGGAAGAAGCAAAACCCCTCTACCAAAGATGACACTCAACACTGGGCAGGAAGCAAAGACCCCTCTGTGCCGGCGAGCCAGCACCCCACTGCCCCTGTCCCCACGGGGCCGCCAGCCTGGCCTCCTGAGCACAGCACCTTCAGCTCAATCCCAGCATCCCCGGTTGGGCCAATCAGCCTCCCTCAATCCTCCCACCCAGAAGCTTTCCCCTGCCCCAGATGATTGGTCTTCTGAATCCAGTGACTCTGAAGGCTCCTGGGAGGCCCTCTACCGTGTGGTGCTAGTTGGAGATCCTGGAGTGGGGAAGACCAGCCTGGCCAGCCTCTTTGCAGGGAAGCAAGAGAAGGACCTCCATGAACAGCTGGGAGGTAGGGGCCATATGGGCTGGGCTGGGATGTGGCCAAAGGAATGAAAGCTCTGTCACCAGGGCACTGGGCTCCCAAGAACAGTTGTACACGTCATGCACTGTTCAACTCTAAGGGGCATCATTCACTCAGACTATGACATGAACCATGTCCTCCCATACTGAGAACCAGCTCGGTTGGGAGACTCCCACCCAGGTAGCACTGACGGTATTGAGAGGCATCCAACAGAGTAGATCTATCCAGGGGACCAACAGCCTGAGAGGCTGACAGCTTTCCAGGCTGAAGGCCCTGAGCAGATTCTCATCCATGTATTTATTTGCTCTGAGACAGGTGATTATTATTAATACACAAATGCTCTACATTTACTAATAACTCAAGAATATACCAAGTAGGCAGCTGTTACCTGCCTACCACTAATTACAAACTAAAAGGTCCCTCCACAGAGGAGCCATGGGGACAGGGTAAACATAATGTTTCTCAACACTCCCCACTCCAAAGTTGCACGGGGCACAGCCTGCACAATGAATGGTCAAGGGGAGGGAAATTCTTGAATAGAACAAGAATTTTGCCAATTTCCCATGAATGAGAAGTGTATGATTCATTTCCATGTCATAAGGGTGGCAATTCTGAGTTCCATGTCAAGAAATGGTGGGCTTCCACCCAGCTCGGAAACTCCCTGCCCCGATGCCTCTGACTCTGATTCTCCTAGTCCCGTAGACACCCATCTATGGTCACCATGACCTACAGCAAAACTAAGATCCTTTGCAGAAGGGAGACTCCCAGACCCCGGGTTCTGGGCCCTGGGTTGCTTTATTCCCAAGAAATGCAGTGACCTGAGTGTGTCGAGGGCCCCAGGATGATGGAGTACAGGGAAGACAGGAGAGATAAAGGTAGGCCCTGAAGGACTGGGCAAGAGGACATAGGGTGAGTAGGGAAGGGGGTTGATTAAACACAGAGAAAAGGTGGGGACATCTAGCCAGACTCTTCTCTAGTCTTGACTTCCCTCCGCCAGCCTCAAAAGTGAGAACCCATGTGTTACAGATAGGAAGACTGAGGCCAAGAGAGGATAACATGACCTGCCTGAAGCACACACTAAGTCAGAGACAGAGCAGGCCTGGGAGAATTCCTAGCCCAACTTTAACCCCACCACCCCACCTTCATTCAATCAATCAAGTCTTTTTGGCACGTACAATGCGCCAGGTATTATGGCAGCTAGGAAGACATGTGCTCCTACCAGGAGAGACAGGCATCAAACAAGTGTGATGAGTGTTTCTTAGAAGTGGAGGGGGCGATGTGATCAGAAATGGGGGCAGGGAACCCCACACTCTCTCAGGCTTGCCCCTTCTCCCTGAGACCCAGCTCTTCCCTCGGTTGCAGAAGGTGTATATGAGAGGACCCTCACGGTGGATGGAGAAGACACCACATTGCTGGTCGTGGACACCTGGGAGGCTGAGAAACTGGTATGGCACTGCAAGCAGGATTTGGGGAGATGGGTGCTGAGCCTAATACCAGACTCCTTCCTGTCCCCTCCTGGGACACTACAGATGAGGTGTGAGCAAAAGCTGAGGATGCAGCACCCTACCCCAAAACCCCCAGCCACAAGCAGTCTTTCCAACCCCAAACAGAAGACCCTTTTGACCCTGGCCCCTTTTCTCACTCCATAATCCCCTCCCAGCGGGCATCCCAGAATGTGCTTCTCCCCCCGCAGATCTCCCCATCATTATTTCCACCTTCACCCCACCCACCCACATTGTGCAGAAGGAACATTGGATTTGGCACCAAAATGCCTAAGGCTGAACCCCCTTTCTTTTTCTTACTAGTTGTGTAGTTTTGTGCAATCGACTTAACCACTCCAAGCGCCAGTTTTCTCATCTGATAAATGGGTTAACCATTCCTGCCTTCCTCCTCAGCTAGTTTTTTAAAGTTCTTACGCAATCTCAGAGGTAAGCCCAGTTTAAAGCATGAAAAAATGCTGAATGGGGTTAAGAACCGTAAATGATAACTCTTAGTACTTATGACTTGGTAGCTAGAGAAAAAGGAAACCAGAGCAGGAAGAGAGCAATAGGCAGGAACACGTCCTATTATGATTTTATTTTGTTTGTGTTTTCTTTTCTTTTGCTACACAGGTAATACATGACCACTGTAGAACTTTGAGGAAAAACACCTAAGCAAAGAGAAGGATCTAAAAATCACCTGGGATCCCATCTCTCTAAGGAATAGGCCACGCCCCTAAAATTGAGGGAGGCCCTGCCCATGGGGTGGAGTTTAGGAGGACATTGATGCGTGATTGACAAGAATGGTTGACAGCTCTCCTTTTAACAACCATAAAAGGAAACCCCAGCCCAAATGAGCATAATAATGACGATGATTCTTATAACAGCACCTGACATTTATGGAGTGCCCACTTCCTAAGTGTCAGCCCCTGTGCTAAGCACTAGACATATTTTATGAATTCAATCAAAACAAAAACTGGGCCTGGTGCAGTGACTCAGGCCTGTAATCCCAGAACTTTGGGAGGGCAAGGCATGTGGTTCACCTGAGGTCAGGAATTTGAACTGGCCTGGCCAACAAAATGAAACCCAACCCCTACTAAAAATACAAAAATTAGCCAAGTGTGGTGGCATGGGCATGTAATCCCAGCTACTTGGGAGGTTAAGGCAGGAGAATCACTTGAACCTGGGAGATGGAGGCTGCAGTGAGCCAAGATCATGCCACTGCACTCCAATCTGGGCAACAGAGCAAGGCTCTGTCTCAAAAACTAAATGGTGAGTCTTCTGATTCCCATTCTACTGATGAGAAAACTGAAGACCAGAGAGTTAAAATAATAATGTGTCCAAAGCTCTCAAATAGCAAGTGAGATTCAAACCCAGGTCTACAAAATCCCAGATGCTGTTTCTTTTTATTTTTTTTATTTTTGAGATGGAGTTTCACTCTTGTGAAACTGTGTGTTTTCTGTGTGTCAAGATCACAAAAGCCAGTTGGTGCATGGATTTGTGCATAAGAGCTCATTGGCAGTGTGATTAAAAATATAGATTCTTGGCTAGGTGTAGTGGCTCACGCCAGTAATCCCAGCACTTTGGGAGGCCAAGGTGGGCAGATCACCTGAGGTCAGGAGTTCAAGACCAGCCTAGCTAACATGGTGAAGCCTTGTCTCTACTAAAAATACAAAAATAGCCAGGGGTGGCGGCAGGCGCCTTTAGTCCCAGCTACTCCGGAGGCTGAGGCAGGAGAATTGCTTGAACCTGGGAGGCAGAGATTGCAGTGAGCCTGAACTAAGATCGTGCCACTTCACTCCAGCCTGAGCAACAAAGAGAGACTCCACCTCAAAAAAAAAAACTTTATATACCTATATAGATAAATTCCAGAACCCCGCTTTTAGAGTTTCTTATTTATTTATTTATTTATTTATTTATTTATTGAAATGGAGCCTAGCTCTGTCGCCTAGGCTGGAGTGCAGCGAATCAATCTTGGCTCACTGTAACCTCCGCCTCCCAGGTTCAAGCAATTCTCCTGAGGCAGGTTCAAGCAATTCTCCTGCCTCAGCCTCCTAAGTAGCTGGGATTACAGGTGTGCACCACCATGCCTGGCTAATTTTTTGTATTTTTAGTAAAAATGGGGTTTCACCTTGTTGGTCAGGCTGGTCTCAAACTCCTGACTTCAGGTGATCCCCCTGCCTTGGCCTCCAAAAATGCTGGGATTACAGTTGTGAGCCACTGCACCTGACCAGAGCATCTTATTCTCTAGGTCAAGAGTGAGGCCTGATAAATTTGATTTTTATTTATTTTAATTAATTAATTTTTTTTGAGATGGAGTTTCGTTCTTGTTGCCCAGGCTGGAGTGCAATGGTGCAATCTCGGCTCAGTGTAACCTCTGCCTCCCATGTTCAAGCAATTCTCCTGCCTCAGCTTCCCGAGTAGCTGGGATTACAAGCATGCACCACCATAGCTGGCTAATTTTGTATTTTTAGTAGGGACAAGGTTTCTCCATGTTGGTAAGGCCGGTCTCCAACTCAGCCAGGTGCAGTGGCTCAAAAATTAGCTGGGCATGGTAATGGGTGCCTGTAATCCCAGCTACTTGGGAGGCTGAGGCAGGAGAATTGCTTGAACCTAGGAGGCAGAGGTTGCAGTGAGCCAAGGTCATGCCATTGCACTCCAGCCTGGGCAACAAGAGTGAAACTCTGTCTCAAAATAAATAAATAAATAAAAATAAAAATAATATAGCCTCTGGAATTTTGTAGATCTGGGTTTGAATCTCACTTGCTATTTGAGAGCTCTGGACACATTATTATTATTATTATTATTATTATTACTATTATTTAACCTCTCTGGTCTTCAGTTTCCTCATCAGTAGAATGGCAATCAGAAGACTCGCCATTTAGGTTTTGAGACAGAGCCTTGCTCTGTCGCCCAGGCTGCAGTACAGTGGCATGATCTTGGCTCTGGCCCACTGCCACCACCACCTCCCTGGTTCAAGCAATTCTCCTGCCTCAGCCTACCAAGTAGCTGGGATTATAGGTGCCTGCCATCACACCTGGTTAATTTTTGTGTTTTTAGTAGATACGGGGTTTCACCATGTTAGCCAGGCTGGTCTTGAACTCCTGACCTCAGGTGATCCACCCGCCTCAGCCTCCCAAAATGCTGGGATTACAGGCATGAGCCATCGCACCCAGCCAAGAATCTATATTTTTAAAAACACTGCCAATGAGTTCTTACGCACAAATCCATGCACCAGCTGGCTTTTGTGATCTTGACACACAGCAAATCCTCCATAAATATTTGTGTAATGAATGAATGAATGAATGGTCAAGACTCACTTTCTCATTCTAGAGATGGGGAAAACTAAGACCCAGAAGAAGAAACCTGTCCATAGTCAAAGTTGAGAACCCACATCAGTCTGACTCGCCCTAAGGTTATTTGGCCTGGGAAATGATCAATATGGCTGTTGAGAACTTACCCCACTTTGACAATAACGTTGACCATGGATCTGATGGTTTCCTATTCATCACCAAATTCCCATTTGGTTATCAGAAAATTTCTGGCTTCTGGTTGAGTGTGGTGGCTCATGCCTATAATCCCAGCAGTTCGGGAGGCCAAGGCAGGTGGATCACTTGAGGTCAGGAATTTGAGACCAGCCTGGCCAATACGGTGAAACCCCATCTCTACTAAAAATACAAAAGTTAGCCGGGAGTGGTGGCAGGTGCCTGTCATCCCAGCTACTCAGGAGGCTGAGGCTGAAGAATCACTTGAACCTGGGAGGTGGAGGTTGCAGTGAGCCAAGATCACACCACTGCACTCCAGCCTGGGAGACAGAGTGGGACTCCATCTCAAAAAAGAAAAAAGAAAGAAAATTTCTGGATTCTTCCCCACCTCACAAACACACTCAGTTTTTCTCCCTTTAGCGCTGACTGTTCCCTTTGCCTGGAATCTCTTCTCTCCTGCTTGGCCTGACCTTCCTTCCTAACTCCATTCACCAGTCCCCTGTGAAGCCCTCCCACACTCTGCCAGGTGGGGTTCTTCTGGCCTCCTGACCCCACTCCTCCAGCCACTTGCACATGCCTCTTACTGGTACTTTCACACCGCACTGTAACTCCCCATTTCCACAGCCTCTCTTCCAGACCATGAGCTTTTGGAGGGCAGAAACTGTGTCTTACTCAACACTTATAAAGTTATTACCCAAGTAGTCCAGTCTTGGAGGGCTGACCCTAACAAAAGATCACCATCCGAAATATCAACAGCAGTGCAGTTCTTTCTTTTTCTTGGTCAAACAACTTGAAAGGACTCCACTTCTTAAAATGCTCCTTGCCTCTCTCATCCCCTTGTGAAATTATACTTTGAAGTTGCTCCTTCACTTCTGTCTTCAAAACTGTCCTGAAAAATGCCTTCCCTCTGACGTCAGCCTCCTGTCCTCACTTCTCTTTTCCTTTTTTCTCTTCATTCTGGATTACAGCAGCCATAAAGAACCATACGGCAAGGCTAAACCCTCCTAAACAAGGCAAAAGTGCTGAACAGGCCAAGGCAGAACCGCATTTAACAGGAACAGGAAAAAAGTAAATGTTGCCTCCAATACCCAGCCTGCAAAACTGTCAGCGAATGAGAGAATTCTGTGAGGTAGTGTTATTAGCATAATTTTCAAACAGAGAAACTGAGGCTCAGAAAGAATCACTGGTTTTCCCAAGGTGACACAGGGAATTATGGCAGAATTTGTCCCCCACACCTGTCCAAACTATAAACCTCAGCCCCATCCCACCCATTAGACCATCCCAGCTCCACCTTTCTCAGCCAGGTCCTAGATACTGTCTGAGGACAGGCCTTGGGTCCCCCTCCCACAGGATAAAAGCTGGAGCGGGGAGTCATGCCTGCAGGGGGGCTGTGCCTACATCATCGTATACTCCATCGCAGACCGAGGCAGCTTTGAGAGTGCCTCTGAACTCCGTATCCAGCTGCGGCGCACATATCAGGCAGACCATGTGCCCATCATCCTCGTGGGCAACAAGGCGGACTTGGCCCGCTGCCGAGAAGTGTCCGTGGAAGGTGAGCCCTCCATCCCACCCTTCCTCTTCCTCTGGGCCCCACTGTCATGGCTGCTCCTCCAGCTCTCTTCATCTCAGTGACTGTCCCTGCCAAGCTGCCCCTACCCTGCAGCCACTTGCCTAAGCCTGAAAGCCAGGAACCGTTCTTGCCTCCCTTCTCACCACCCCCAAGCCAGTCCTCAAGTCCTGTAAGGCCACCTCCATTAATCCCACATCCCCTTTCCTCTGTGCCTACAGCCTCTGTGCTATCCTGGCATCTCCACCTTCGCCAATCCTCCTACTTCTCAATCATTCTTCCTCGCCAGCTGCCAGAATTTTCCAAGACCAGAGCTAAATTTATGCTTCTTAAAAATGCCTGTATGTGGCGGTCCATGGTGGCTCACAACTATAATCCTAGCACTTTGGGAGACCAAGACAGTAGGACTTGCTTGAGCCCAGGAGTTCAGGACGAGCTTTGGCAACACAGCAAGACCCTCTCGCTACAAAAAATAAAAAATAATTTTAACTCTTTTAAAAAAAATTTCCGGCCAGGCGCAGTGGCTCATGCCTGTAATCCCAGCACTTTGGGAGACCAAGGCAGGTGGATCACTTGAGATCAGGAGTTCGAGACCAGCCTGGCCAACATGGTAAAACCCCATCTCTACTAAAAATACAACAATTAGCCAGGTGTGGTGGTGCACACCAGTTATCCCAGCTACTTGGGCAGCTGATGCATGAGAATCGCTTGAACCCAGGAGGCAGAGGTTGCAGTGAGTCGAGACTACACCACTGCACTCCAGCCTGGGCAACAGAATGAAACTCTGTCTCAAAAAGAAAAAAAAATTCCTCTATGGCTCCCCGATCCCCTTAATCAGAGACACTTTATTCACCAACATAATAGGCCCGGTGCCTACAGGCTTTTCAAGGGCTTACATTTGAGAACTGAAAAGAACCATTATTGGCTCCAAAATACAGTGAAAAAATTAGAAATGCAAATTTCTCAAAGCTTTAATTGTCTGCAAAACATATCTGTCAGCCAGCAACTACAAACCAAAACTTTAAATGTCATATATGGATTGCATTTACAATGGGATGGGGAATATTTTAATAAGTTTGACATATCAGATGCGGCCCATGAAGTTTTTAAATGGTTTTACTCACAAAGTAAAATCTTAAAAATGTGTAAACTGAGACCCCGAAAAGAAAAGCCAATTTCACAGTCACCAGCCCTTGAGGACTAGAACTCGGACCCAGTGGCATCCTGGAGGTGGAAAACCGTATGTTTTACGGACAGACATCCAAAAAAAAAAAAAAGAAAGAAAACCTGCAACATAAGCCCCAGGAGATTTTGTTAAAGCCCAGATTTCCAGACCTCAACCCAAACCTACAGAATCAGAAACTCTGAGGGTGGGTCCAGGAATCTGCATTTTAACAAGATCCCCCAGGTAATCCCGATGAATTAGACCCTTTACCTGGCATTCAACCTGGCCCCTACCTGACCCCAGCCTTTCTGTCTTCCCTCAAAAACCAGTCTGATTTACCTGAGTCCCCAGACAGCAGCACCAGGTCTGGGCACAGGAAAAATTGCTTCCAATAGAGACTGAACACACCTTCTCTACCTTTTTCTCCACCTTCCGGCTATGGCTCCACCCCTGCTCGCCGGGCCCCGCCCCCTCAGAGGGCCGCGCCTGCGCTGTGGTGTTCGACTGTAAATTCATCGAGACGTCAGCCACGCTGCAGCACAACGTGGCGGAGCTCTTCGAGGGCGTAGTGCGCCAGCTGCGGCTGCGCCGCCAGGACTGTGTGGCCGAGGAGTCCCCAGCACCACGACGGCGAGCCAGCCTAGCCCAGCGCGCTCGTCGCTTCCTGGCACGCCTGACAGCCCGCAGCGCACGCCGCCGGGCACTCAAGGCCCGCTCCAAGTCCTGCCACAATCTGGCCGTGCTCTGAAGCCGCCCGCTCTTCTGAGGGTTGACAGGTCACTGAGGTGCATTCCGGGCTCCACGGACGCCGCTGAGGGGCAAAAGCGCCGCTACCTGGAGTCTGCATCGTGGGTCTTGCTTACCCGCTGCCCTGATGGCCTGAGCATCCCCCAGATCCAAGCCTGAGAGACACCAAGGAAGCAATGGACCGAAGCCCCATGCTGGGCACAACGTAGTTTTTACCTGGTGGGTGTCCTTTTGTAAAAAAGTCTTCCTTGTGCCTGGGCTCTGGCCAACCCTTAGAAACCCTCACAATAGGCCGGGCGCGGTGGCTCACGCCTATAATCCCAGCACTTTGGGAGGCCGAGGCGGGTGGATCACGAGGTCAAGAGATCGAGACCATCCTGGTCAACAAGGTGAAACCCCGTCTCTACTAAAAATACAAAAATTAGCTGGGCATGGTGGTGTGTGCCTGTAGTCCCAGCTACTCGGGAGGCTGAGGCAGGAGAATTGCTTGAACCCAGGAGGCGGAGGTTGCGGTGAGCCGAGATCGTGCCATTGCACTCCAGTCTGGGCAACAACAGCGAAACTCCGTCTCAAAAAAAAAAAAAAAAGAAAAAAGAAACCCTCACAATAAACCAGACCAGAAGGATGTCCCATCCGAATGCCCACACCTCTCTGTCTCGGCTCTTTGGGTCGTCTCCACCTACTGTCCTCCCATCTACACTTGACTACAGACTGGTTTAGTCTGCTGGCCCGGGTGTCAGGGCCAATCAATAAAGTCCTCAGACCAATTTTGTGCTCAGGCCTTTCTCCGGGCAGTGGATCGCAACCACAGTTCCGTGACCAGCTAATTTCTCATTAACCCATTTTTTACATTCTAGATTCTCATGTCTGGAAGGACCTCATCCTGGCAATAGAATTACTGGCGTTTGTTAGGAGCTGGGTACTAAGCTGTCGCCACAATTAGTTAATCCTCCCAACGCCTGGGAGAAGGGTGTTACCATTAACCCCATTTTGCTCGTTAGTAAACTGAGGCATGGGACAGTGAAGGCCCACCAAGGTCATACAGCTGCTATTTGCGAAGCTGCTGGGATTCCAGTTAGGCTTGTCAGACTCTAGTGACCAACTTATCCACTGTCCTCTTTAAAGATGTTACAAAACCCTGTAGAATCTTAGGAAAACTAATTTAAAGACATAATTTCACATCCAATTTAAAGGAGGTTGGGGCAGGAATACTCTATGAAACTCAATCCATTAATCCCGGGGATGGACCCCAGTTTAATCCAATTCACTCATTTCCCTAAGGCAGAAACAAGGCTAGAGAGGGGAGGTGAGCAAGCCAGAGACAGAGCCAGGGAGGATCACACCCCAGGGCCCAGCCTCCTCCTGGGTCTCCCTTTGGCTGTGTGGGAGGAAGGAGGTGGTGAGGCGTCCAGCCTGGCTGGGGTCAGGGCTGGGTGTTGGGGATCAGGTCAGGAGTTTCCAGCCCGAAGGGAAGTGTCACTACTTTGAGAGGAAAACAAGACGCAAACCATTTGAACCACCATGTCCCTGACGCCTGACATCCCTCCCTCCAACTGGCCCAGACGCCCCAGCCCTTGGGGTCGCAGTGCAGAGAAAGACAACAGCACCCGCCAGCCAGCCCCATGTCCTCCAGCCACGACTCCCGGCTCCCCAGGCTTCCAGCTGGGACTGATGGTAATCACTCCCACACCCCAACCCCAGCCTAGGGAAGGGAAGAGAAGGAAGGTCTTCCCCCACCCCAAGCCGTCTCTGGCCTGCGGTCAGAGGGAGGGGCTCTAGCTGTGGAAAGTTGGCAGAGGCGGCCGGCAGCAGCCGGGAGAGTGGAAAAAATGATATCAAACCCGGAAAAATGCAGGCCGGATGGAGGGCCGGAGTGGGCCCTGGGAGGTGAGAGGGCGGGAGGGAAACGGGTAGGGGGAAGGGCTGAGAAAGGAAGAGGGGCCAGGGAGAGAGTGCAGGAGCTGGCTTTAGAAAACTGAGTACAGTTGCCCTCATTCCCTCCTTTCTCCATCTACAAATATTTATTGAGGGCCTACTAAGTGCAGGTCACAGTGCCAGCCTCCAGGGAGACATGGTGAACAGAAAGAGGGTTCTCACTGCTTGGTAGCTCACAGCAAGGTGGGGTAGGCAGTAGGCAGACTAGAAAACTAATCAGCAAATAAAAGAATGGCAAACTGATAAGGAGCTGAAAATTAGAGTGGTCAGGGAAAGCCCTGAAGATAATCCAGGGCAATCCCCCATCCTCAGATGGGGAAACTGAGGGACACACAGAGAGAGAGAGAGAGAGAGAGAGCTTACCCCAAGGCCACTCAGAATGTGGAAGAAATACTTGAACGGTGATAGGGGAGGCAAGAGGGAAGGAGAAAAGAACTGGTGCAGACCAAGATGGTGGGGTGTGGGGGTGGTGTCGGGGGAAGGGGAGTTATGCAGCCAGCAAGCACAGCAAGATGGCAGAGTGATTGAGGGCACAGCCCTGAACCAGGGAGGTGTGTGTTCAAACCCTGCTCCCCTTCATCTCTCTGTGCCTTAGTTTCTCCATCTATAAAATGGAATTCATGACAATTCCTTCATTTAGAGTTGATGTGAGAATTAAATGATTTAAGATGTGTAAAATGCTTAAGACAGTTCCTGTGTCTAGGAAGATTCAATAAATGTGGGCTCCTGCTGGCATATCTTTTTTTGTGAAACAGGGTCTCACTCTGTCTGTTGCCCAGGCTGGAGTGCAGTGGTGCGATCACATCTTGCTGCAGCCTCCACCTCTCAGGCTCAAGCCATCCTCCCACCTCAGCCCCCCAAGTAGCTGGGACGACAGGCATGTGCCATTATGCCCAGCTAATTTTTTTGTTTTAATTTTTAGTGGAGACAAAGTTTTGCTGTGTTGCCCATGATGGTCTCAAATTCCTGAATCCAAGATCCTCCCACCTCAGTTTCCCAAGATGCTGAGATGACAGGCATGAACCACTAGGCCCCGCCCTGCTATCGTACCTTAAGGCCTTGCAGAAACCAGGATTTGTTAAGGGTAAGATATGCTGAGACTGTGAAGACCTGCTTATGAGTCTTTGCCTAGCATATGTATTCACATGTTTTTGTCTGTCTGCCCCACAGAAATGAAAGCTCCTTGAGGGAAGGGCCCTCAGTGCTGCCCTGACCCCAGCACCTACAACCAGTGCCTGGCTCATAATAGGTGCTCAGTAAATATTTGTTGAATTGATGAATTCATTATCTATTAATGGATATCCATTAATTCGTTATCCATTACCTGTAAAGTGGCCATTCCATTCCTGTCCTCTCTGATTCTAGGTGTCTGTGAATAGGGAGCGGCTGGGAAATCATGTGAGAAAACCACACTCTCCCTTCCAGGGACACAGCCTATTATAGTTTAGAAATTACTTTCTCATCCATAAAAACAAAACCAAAACAATAGCTAACTTTGTTTTAACTCTTTCTCTGTTAGTATTGGGCCCAATGCTGCATGCTGGGTACAGATTTTCTCACATTCTCATCACCACAACCCTTTACTTAATAGGTCCCGTTTAATAGATGAGGACACGGAGGCTAAGAGAACCCAAAAATCTCTCCAAGGCTGTGCAGCAAGAAAGGGCCAGATCAGTGGTCGAAAGGAAGGCAGGAACTGCCGTCTTAGTTGCACAATCAGGGAAACAGACTCAGAAAGAGGAGATGAGTTGTCCAAGCCCAAAGTCATGTAATAAACAGCAAACAGTTACATCACTCTTACTATATACCAGGTGCTGTGCTAAGCGTTCTTCATACATTAATTCATTAAATCCTGAAAACTGATCATATTATCACCACACCAGTTTTGAGATGGAGAAAATTGTAGCACAGAGAAGTTCAGTAACCTGCTAAGACTGCACAGTTAGCAAGTAGCAGAACCAGAATTCACACCAGAGAGGTCTAGCTCATAGCATTAAGGGTGGTCTGTGTTGCACCATTTGTTGGCACAGCAAGCCTGGAACAGGCTGGTATGAAAAGGAAGGTGTCTTTGTCTCCAGCCCTGCTGCCTGGGCTAGTGTCAAGGCAGAGAACAAAAGCACATTGAGAGCATCCTCAGTTGCCAGCTGGGACTTTCCACCTTGAAGGGAGGATACTGTTATGGAAAAAATGATAAAGCTCTTGGAAGATGGATGTCTCCCCAGGGGCCCCCAAGCCTCCTCAGAGCCCCTCCTCTTGCTGTGGGGGAGGGCCACAAACTGTGCTGGCCTGGTCCAGATGAGACAAAGGCCACCTGGATCCCAAGACACCCCAGCCAGGCTGCTCGAATACTGAGGATCGTTGGCCTTGGTGGTATGTTCCAATTTCTCAGCCCAGGCATGAAGCTTCTGCTCAGGGACCCCCAAGGAATCAGGTTCAGGCTGGAACTCCCTGTCCTTGGAGATGGGAAATACACATCTCATAGGGCCTACTCCCTCCTTTCTTCACTCAGCAAACATTGACAAGGATATGAGCTTTGAGGGAAGACACAGAATGTAGAGAGGATCATAGCTGGTGGGTACAGGGACATTCAAGTCCCTGCCCTGGCCACAAAGGGAAGGGATGGGTAAACAAGGGGTAGAAGTAGTGAAAAATTCACCTACAACTGCTTGGTAATGATGAAGAATCCCTCGGGTCTGTCATGACCATGTGATCTTAGGCAAATCAAAATATACAGAGCAAAGGGGTTAACATAGAATTCTCTACATAATTGTCTCTGTCTCCAGAATATTTAAATATTGTAGTTCAACAGCTTGAAAAAATATACAAGTTCAGTTTCAATTTGAGCACTGTTCCCTTCTGTTCAGTTCAGGGTTCAGTTAAAAATAATACTAATGATGGGATGGGAGCTCTGGGTGCAGCAATGTGTGATGTTTTACCCAGTTCCATATGGTTCAAGTTCAAGGCCCGGGTGTGTGTGTGTATGTGTGTGTTTGTGTTGTGATTTACATTCCCATGCTTTGTGGATGTGACAATTTATTGGTGGAAAAGCACAGGCTTCGGAACGAGAAGAAACCTGTGTTTAATTCCACCTCAAGCACCTGATCTCTGTGTGAGCTGGGTTCTCCTTTCCTTCATTTTGAAATGAGACATGATAATTGTTATCTTATAGGATTAAATGAGGTTTTTGGTACTTAAGAAAGAACCACTATATGCCATTGGTAATTCACTTCCCCTCTCTAGGCCTCAGTTTTCTCATCTGGAAAGTGGGAATATGAATAGTATTTCTTGGTCCAGCACAGTGGCTCATGCCTGTAATCCCAGCACCTTGGGAGGCCAAGGTGGGCAGATCACCTGAGCTCAGGAGTTCAAGACCAGCCTGGCCAACATGTTGAACTCAATCTCTGTTAAAAATACAAAAATGGGCTGGGTGCAGTGGCTCACACCTGTAATCCCAGCACTTTGGGAGGCCAAGGTGGGCAGATCATGAGGTCAGGAGTTAGAGACCAGCCTGGCCAACAGCATAAAACCCTGTCTCTACTAAAAAAAAAAAAAAAATTAGCCAGGCATGGTGGGGCGTGCCTGTAATCCCAGCTACTTGGGAGGCCGAGGCAGGAGAATTGCTTGAACCCAGGAGGCGGAGGTTGCAGTGAGCTGAGATCGCGCCACTGCACTCCCGCCTGGGCGACAGAGCAAGACTCCATCTCGGGATGAAAAAAATACAAAAAATGGTCAGTGCTGTGGCTCACACCTATAATCACAGCACTTTGGGAGGCCAAGGTGGGCAAATCACAAGGTAAGGAGTTCAAGACCAGCCTGGGCAGCACAGTGAAACCCCAACTCTACTAAAAATACTAAAAATACAAAAAAATTAGCAGGGCATGGTGGTGTGCACCTGTAATCCCAGCTACTCGGGTGGCTCAGGCAAGAGAATTTCTTGAACCCAGGAGGTGGAGGTGGCAGCGAGCTGAGATCACACCACTGCACCCAGCCTGGGCAACAGAGTGAGACTCCGTCTCAAAAAAACAAAACAAAACAAAATAAATTATCTGGGCATGGTACACACACCTGTGGTCCCAGCTGCTCGGGAGGCTGAGGCAGGAGAATCACTTGAATTCCGCAGGCGGAGGTTGCAGTGAGCCAAGGTTATGCCACTGCACTCCAGCCTGTGTGACAGACCAAGTTTCTGCCTCAAAAAAAAAAAAAAAAAATAGTATTTCTCACTAAGTGTCAATGTGAGAATTCAGCCAGGCTGGCTATTTGTTAGCATGATGCTTTGCACACTGTAAGCACCCAATAAATGGTAGTACTTTTCCATGCATGATTTTATACTTTTTCCTACATATATATTTTGCTAAGGCATAGTGTTGGATGCTTTTAAACTTCACTCAAACATCATACTATATGTATCCTTCAGCTTTATTATTTCTCACATTCAACATTATGTTTATGAGATTCATTGTATTGAAATCTGTAACTGTAACTATTCTTTTTCATCACTGCATAGTATTCCATTGTATGAACATAGAAGATTTATTTATCTTTCATTCCTGGAGTGCAGTGGTGCAATCTCGGCCCACTGCAATCTCCACCTCTCAGGTTCGAGCGATTCTCCTGCCTCAGCCTCCCAAGTAGCTGGGACTGCAGGCGTGCACCACCATGCCCAGCTAATTTTTGTGTTTTTAGTAGAAACAAGGTTTCACTATGTTGGCCAGTATGGTCTTGATCTCTTGACCTCATGATCCTCCCACCTAGGCCTCCCAAAGGCATGAGCCACTGCACCTGGCAAGGGGCTTTTTTTTTTTCTTTTTTTGCTATAAATAATGCACTATAAACATTGCATGTGTGTCTTTGAGCACATATATAAGAGTTTCTCTTTCCATCTTTCCACTCTGCCATCTTCTGGGTCTCAGCTTGCCCTGGGGTAGCTACCATTTGGGTCCCGATATGGCCGCTGCAGTTTCAGGCATCACACGTGGACATGACAAGGTCCAGGCAAAGCAAGAAGTTTGTTTCTTCCTCATTGTGTCCCTTTCATCAGCAAGGAAACTCTTCCAGAGCCCTCCAGCTAATGTCCTTCATTTCTCTCTGGCCAGAATCAGGTTACATGGCACCTTAAACTAATCAGCGGCTTGAGTTAATCAGGGTTTGCATAAAGTACAACATGGCCACACCAAGAAGAAAAGCTAGAGCTGGATTTACACCCCACCTGCTCTAGTAGGGCAGTCAAGGGTGTACACTCAGCTTTTCCAGTCTTACAGAACAGTCCAGAGTGAGTGTGACCATTCCAAATCCAGTCTACTTCAGGGTTTGCCCAACTCTGTGAATGGGGATAGATACCTTTTCATAGAATTGTCTGGAAAGAAACTTTGGGAGGCCAAAGTGAGCAGATCACCTGAAGTCAGGAATTCAAGACCTGCCTGGCCAGCATGGTGAAACCCCATCTTTACTAAAAATACAAAAAATTAGCCAGGTATGTTGGCAGATGCCTATAATCCCAGATACTCAGGAGGCTGAAGCAGGAGAATTGCTTGGAACTGGGAGGCAGAGGCTGCAATGAGCCCAGATCGCACCTCTGTACTCCAGCCTGGGCGACAGAATGAGACGCTGTCTAAAAAACAAACAACAACAAAAAACAACAGCTTGGGCCAGGCACAGTGGCTCTTGTCTGTGATTCACTTTGGGAGGCCAAGACCAGTGGATCTCTTGAGCCCAGGAGTTCAAGACCAGCCTAGGCAGCATGGTGAAACCCCATCTCTACAAAAATTACAAGATTTAGCCAGGTGTGGTGGACATACCTGTAGTCCCAGCTACTTGGGAGGCTGAGGCGAAAGGATTCCCTGAGCCCATGAGGTCAAGGCTGCAGGGAGCTGTGATCGCACCACTGCACCCCAGCTGGGTGGCAGAGGAACACCCTGTTTCAAAAAAAAAAAAAAAAAAAGGGAAAAGTTTAGAAATAGGTTTTATTTTTATGAAGGAGGAAATTGTTCTACCAGAAATTTTCCTTTGCCTCTTGCTACCCCCCAAAAAATGGCTTCTATGAATGAGAGAGAAGTGGGTGAAGAATGTCAGATGGGCAACCTCGGTATTTGCCACAAAACACCTTCCATCCTCCTCCCGGTCCCACTGTGCTCCCTGGAGGTACTCACCATTAACAATTGGGGATATATCCTTCTGGATATTTTTCATTCCACTTACATATACGGTGTAGAAAACATTTGGCCACTTTTCTTTCTTCCACACTATCAGAATTGCAATCTTTCTCTGTTGTTCTCCTCTTACCTATGGAATCAAGAATAAATCCTGATTGCTTTAAGCCAGAGATTAAAGGGGGACCTACAGTCTAGCTATGGCCAATGAACTATAATGAAAAGTTAGCTGGAGGTTTCTAGGAAAAGCTGCTTTACTCTTAGGAAAGAGCTTAATAAATAAATAAAGGGCTGCATCGAAAGAGACCATTCCCTTTTCTTTGACTGATCCCTGGAGTGTATGAATGTAATACCTGGAACTGTAGCCACCATCTTGCAATTATGTTGGAATCTAGTCAGAAAGGCAGAAAGATGGGGAGTACCTGAACCCTTGCTGATGAAATCAAGCCTCTGAACACCAACCTTGATGCTTCGCCATTTCTAGACTTACTGTTATGCAAATTACCTTAAGGGATTTCTGGGCCAGGTGCAGTGGCTCACGCCTGCAATCCCAGCACATTGGGAGACTGAGGCAGGTGGATCACCTGAGATCAGGAGTTCCAGACAAGCCTGACCAACATGGTGAAACCGCATTTCAACTAAAAACACAAAAATTAGCCAGGCATGGTGGCATGCACCTGTAGTCCCAGCTACTTGGGAGGCTGAGATAGGAGAATTGCTTGAACCTAGGAGGGGGAGGTTGCAGTGAGCCAAGATTGTGTCACTGCACTCCAGCCGGGGCAACAGAGCCGAGACTGTCTCAAAAAAAAAAAAAAAAAAAAATTATCAGACGGGTGCGGTGGCTCACGCTGTAATCCCAGCACTTTGGGAGGCTGAGGTGGGCGGATAACCTGAAGTCGGAAGTTCAAGACTAGCCTGATCAACATAGAGAAACCCGGTCTCTAAAAATACAAAAATTAGTCGGGCATGGTGGCGTATGCCTGTAATCCCAGCTACTTGGGAGGCTGAGGCAGGAGAATCGCTTGAACCCGGGAGGTGGAGGTTGCAGTGAGCTCAGATCGCGTCATTGTACTCCAGCCTGGGCAACAAGAGCGAAACTCCGTCTCAAAAAAAAAAAAAAACTCGTGAAGATTTCTGTGCCAAATTCTAAATCATCCATCTAATATACTTGTATAGGTTTGTTTCCGTTTTTCACATAAGCGGAATTACAGCCATACACATTAAGACTGAATTCTATTGCAAATCCAAATCAGCAGTGATAGAAACAGAAGGGCATTTCTCTCTCATATAAGTGAAGTCCAGAAGCAGGCAGTCCAAGGCTGGCATGGCATTCCACAAGGAACTGTGGCTGCTTCTATCTTGTGGTTCCGTCATCTTCAATACAATATGCTGCTCAAGCAGCAGCCATCATATTCACATTCCAGCCAGCAGGGAGCGGTAAGGAGTCAAAAAAAAAAAAAAAAGGCACAGCCTTTCTGAAGACGCACACCTCTGCTTACATCTCATTGGCCAAAACATAGTCACGTGGCCTCACTTAATTTCACGGGAGTTTAGGAAATGTTTTCGTTGGGGTTTTTTCTGTTTGTTTGTTTTGTTTTTTTGAGATACAGTTTCACCGTCACCCAGACTGGAGTCCAGCGGCACAATCTTTGCTCACTGCAACCTCCACCTCTCAGGTTCAAGTGATTCTCCTGCCTCAGCCTCCTGAGTGGTTGGAATTACAGGCACTCACCACCACACCCGGCTAATAGTATTTTTAGTAGAGACGAGATTTCACCCAGTCTGTCTGGTCTCAAACTTATGGCCTCAATGATCCACCTGCCTCAGCTTCCCAAAGTGCTGGGATTATAGGTGTGAGCCACTGCGCTCAGCCAGGAAATGTATTGTATTCTAAATAGCTACATACCAGCTCAAAATCAGGGATTCTGTGTTTAAGGAAGGAGAGAATAGACGTCGAGGGACAAGGCAGAAAAAAAAAAAAAAAAAAAAGGAAAGACCTTGAGAGACAACCAGCAATCTCTGCTACCATGCCGCACATATTGGTTGATAGGCTTTTTTCACTCAGTGTATACTGGCTTTCCATCCTTGCCCTATTATCACGCATTTCCCTTGTTAATTTGGGGCTTATATTGTTCTTATTTTTCTATCTTCTTCAGATAGAAACTTCAATCATTTATTTGAGGTCTTTCTTCTTTTCCAATTAAACGTTGAAAGCTATAAATTGCCTTCCAAGTGCTCTTCTAGATGCATCCCACAAATTTTGGTATGTTGTGTTTTTCATTATCATTCAGTTCAAAATATTTTCTAACCTACCCTGTGATTTTTTTTCTTTATTACCATAGGTTATTCAGAAGTATGTTAATTTCAAAATATTTGGGGGTTTTCTATATTTTTTGTTTCTTTCCACAGCAAATTTAAGACTTGTTTAATAATTCAACATATGGTCCATCTCGATGCATGTTTCATGTATACCTGAAAATACTATGTATTCTGCCATTGTTGGGCATAATGTTCTAAATACCAATTAGGCCAAAGAGATTGACAATGCTGTCCAAGTCTTTTATATACTTAGTGATTTTATGCCTACTTGTTTTATCAATTACTGAGAAAGGAGTGTTGTATGTGTCTGTTTCTCCTTCCAGTCTGTCAATTTTTCTTTTACCTTTTTCCTTTTCATAGCTGTAATACTTTTCTGCAGTATGGATGTACCATATTTCACCCATTGAAGGACATTTAGGTTAGTGCAAATGTTTTGCTTTTCATAAAAGTGTGACAGTGAGTATTTTTATATGTACAGAAGAGATTACCAAATTCAAATTTACTAGTCAAAGGGCACGTACATTTTACATTTTGACAGACACTGACAAATTGCCCTCCAGAGGGCCTATTTTGTTTATATTCAGATGAATCGTGCCGAATTTCCTACTTTGTGGCCCACCTCAGGTATTACCAATCTCTTCTCATTTGACCCTCTGTTGGGGACAGAATGAGAGAATGTAGGAAGGAAGGTGTTTCATTGCTTATTTTGCATTTCCCTAATTACAACAAAGTTGAGCCATATTCTGCTCAATGACTGTGCCCTTTAACTGCCCAAAACCACAGTGAAGCTTTGAAATTACAGCTGCAATTAAGGGCTGCATTAAATCCTTAGCCTAGACTATCTCATTCTTTCTTCTCTGCCTGCGATAGAGGAGTGTGTTTTATTCCAGTTACCAGAGCCTTGGAATCCAGTTACAGATACTCTTGGTATTAACCCAGAGTCCTGATTCCAGAACAGGAAATCTGGAATCAGCCAGGTCTGACTTTGAATCCCTCTGGCTCGGCCATTTGCCAGCTGTGTAACCTTGGGCAAGTAACTTGGCCTCTCTGAACCTTTGGACAGTCAGTTTTACAAAGGAGGATGACAAGCACTTTGCATAGGTGTTACATAAATTAGAAATTAGGTGTGTAAAGCACCTCTCACAACACCTAGCACCTAGCAGGCACTAATGATAATTAAATTTTTAATAGCCATTCATTAAGTACTTGACATGTGCAGAGCACTGAATTAAACCCTTTTTCCATGTTATTTCATTAATCCTCACAACAGTAAGAGATGACACTATGGCCGGGAGCAGTAGCTCACGCCTGTCATCCCAGCACTTTGGGATGGCCAAGGCGGGTGGATGACCTGAGATCAGGAGTTGGAGACCAACCTGGACAACATGGGGAAACCCCATATCTACTAAAAATACAAAAAAAAAAAAAAAAAAAAAAATTAGCCAGGCATTGTGGCAGTCGCCTGTAATCCCAGCTACTCAGGAGGCTGAGGCAAGAGAATTGCTTAAACCCAGGAGTCGAAAGTTGTAGTGAGCCGAGATTGCGCCATTGCACTCCAGCCTGGGCAACAGAGCAGGACTCCATCTCAAAAAAAAAAAAAAAAAAAAGACAGAAAGAGAGACAGAGAAATAACACTATTCTACAGGTAAAGATAACTGAGACTCTGAGATGTTAAGTAGCTTGTCCAAAGTCACAGCATTAGTAAAGAACAGAGCTAAGGATTAAATCAGAAATGTCCGACTCCTAACTAAACCTCCTTCCCAGGGTAGCTGGCTCATTTCACAGATCAGAAAACTGAGGCTCAGGCAGATGAAATGACACATGGAATGACGCAGTGAGTGAGCAGTAGCCATTTGAAGAAATAGTCCCCTTCTTTCTGGGTCTGGGTGACCAGCTGCGGAAGAGACTGGAGAGAGTGGAGGCAGGGACAGCCACCCAGCAGAGGAGGCAAGAGCATGGAAAATGTCTCTTTCAGCCAATTTTCCTGAGGAACCCTGGCCGAGGCTCAGGGCTGGGAATGGAAAGTGTGCAGGGAGGAGGCGCAGCTGCGTCCATCCGGAGAAACTGTCTGCAATGTCCTGCCTGGAGAGGCCAGCGGGGGGGAGCTGCTGGGACTGCGGTGGGTGAAGGAGCAGGAGGGGCAGATCTGGGAGGATGAGGATCTGACATCTGTCCAGGGCCAGGACTCCTGGGAGAGGAGCGACAGGCATTCCCCAAGCTCCCTGCTTCCTCCTTGAGCTCCTCGGCTCTGCCAGCTCCTGCTGTGCCCTGCCCATGTTTCTGGGCATCAGCCACTCCTGGAATGGAGATGCTGGCAGACTCAACTCTCTCGGGATGTGCACAGCTGACTCAGGGAGGGCGCGGTGGCCAGGAAGAAGGACTGATCCTATTCTCAGAGATCTTGACCAGGGCAGGACTTGAGAGTCATAGGCCACACCAAATGCATCCTGATCTCTATGACATCAGTGTGGTCCCTCTGCCTGGTAAATCTCCCCTTGCTACTCACAGTGCCCACAATTCCACCATTATGGATACAACCAAGGCTTTTGTTCAATATGCAAAGGTATGGCCATACTAATTGTCAAAATATTTAAATGCATTCCTACTAGTTGGGAATAACCCCAGCCCTGAGTGTCCTCCAAGTACCAGGCATAACAGATCCTCCAGGCCTTCCTCTAGCACCCTCTTAACGGGCATTAAAGGGGTAGTACCCCTGCCATGGCAGGGCCACCCAGGGCTGTGTGGATCATCAGTAAGTGACGGTCGCAACCATTATTAATACTTTTCACATCACTCCTGGAAACAACCCTTTGGATCACAACTTTGTCTCCTGTTTAAAAGCAAACAGAAGAAATTTAGAAGTGAAGAGGCCCTGTGCAATCTCTTCATCTTTCAGATGAGGAAACTGAGGCCCAGGGAGAAGCAGAGATTTGCCCAAGGTCACACAGCCTGGCCGTGTAAAACAAGGCATTAGAAAGCAGGTCCCTGACTCCTGACACTTCCTTTAGATGTCAATGTATCTGCCCCCCAACACACACACATACGAACTTGAGCAGGTGATGGAAGGAAGTGATGGGGATGAACCTGTCTCAAGGAAGAACTGAGAGCCAATCATTTGGCTCTTGTACCTGGTCACCATAGTCATGGCAACCATTTCCTTGGTCACTATCTCCACAGAAATTGTTGCCATGGTAACCACCATCCCGGGGCACCAACTTTCTGACACCCAGGAGCCTTAAGAGAAACCCAGAAGCAAGTCTGTTCCATAGCACTGACCCGGATCAGAGCTCTGAGTAGGAAAGAGACTTACCCAACATCACACAGCAAGCTGACAGTGAAGCCAAGCTTCCTGAGTTCCCTACCCAAGGCTCTCAAAGCAGCCGCACTCTCTCTACGGCTGACACCGCCCCCTCCCCCACCCATCCATTTTTCTGCCGGCTTTGGTGCTTCCCACATTCCTGCAGCCCTCAGTCAGGATCTCCTTCCCACGGCATCTCACCCTTGGCTGCCTGTCAGCCAGCCCATCCTCCTGGGAACAGGCTGACATGAGCTCTGTGTAGGACTCATCACAGGAGTTTGCGGCATTGGCGGAGGTTCCCTGAAGACCAAAAAGCCTTCCACATCCTTTGCCCTCCAAAGGAAATAATCTCCAGTGGTGGAATTTCAGACTCTATGCTCAGAACTGAGTAGCTCTTTTTGGGTGGTCGGGCCCATCCACTGTGGAAGGCAGAAGTTGCTGCCCCACTCTGAGTCTAGAACCACTCTGAGTCTGATCCTCTGTTTTGTTTTTATCAAGTCCCTTTTCCTCTCTGGGAGTCAGTATCCACCAAGGACAAGGGGATCAGGACACTGTTCTACAGTCACCACCACCACCTTCATAGGACTGCCGGCGACCGGATGCAATCTAGTGTTTCAATATTACCAAATAAGGAATAGCCATGGTTTAAAGAACTGGCCTACCTTCCAGTTACCTCCTTTTAGAAAAATGGAATCTCAGGATTGGAAGGATGTCCCAAGTACAGGGAAGATCTTGAACAAACCAGAAAGGCTGGAAAGAATCTAGGGAGCATGTGAGTACTTACTGTGTTGAAGTATCAGGATAAAGAGAAAGGCCAGGCGCGGTGGCTCACGCCTGTAATCCCAGCACTTTGGGAGGCTGAGGCCGGTGGATCACAAGGTCAAGAGATCCAGACCATCCTGGTCAACATGGTGAAACCCCATCTCTACTAAAAATACAAAAAATAGCGGGATGTGGTGGCGCATGCCCATAGTCCCAGCTACTGGGGAGGCTGAGGCAGGAGAATCACTCAAACCTGGAAAGCGGAGGTTGCAGTGAGCCAAGATCACATCACTGCACTCCAGCCTGGGCAACAGAGCAAGACTCTATCTCAAAATAATAATAATAATAATAATTACAAATTATTGCATCAGATCTAAATCTTAACCTCCAAACTCAAGTGTGCAAGAAATATTCATTTTTTATTTTCTCAGAACGCAAATTCTACTCTTATCCTCTACCCTCATCCTTCTGGGCTACAGGGAAATTCAATCTCCATCCCTACTAAGGCCACTCCCTGACAAGAAACAAGGAGGGAAGACAGGGACTCTCGCTGGCACTGGACCACGTGAAGCCTCTGACTACAGTGCCCAAGCCCTCAATAGCCCCTAAAGTTCTGCATCCCCTGCAAGCCAAGCCAAGTGAGGGGCCTGGGAGTCCTGCTGGAGGCTGGCATCATCAGGCCTGAATTCAGCCTCCCCAAGCACACCACCTGGCCATCCCCATGGTCTAGCCACTTTTTGGGGTAGGAGAGCTCCCCAGTCCTGGATTCCACCAACCTTCATGACCTCTGACACCACCTTTCTGTCCTCCTCTTCCTCCCCTCAATAGCAATGAACACCAAGTGTTTGCAAACTCCAAGTCTCCAAGGGCCAAGCAGGTACCAACAAAAACAAGAATGAAACTTGGTGACCTGAGAGCACAGGCTTTGCCTAAAAAGATCAACATAGGTCGTCGGCAAAGCCTGAGTCCTGTCCTCTCCCTCTCCTCCCGGGGGCAGCATGAGCTTCACCACTTGCTCCACCTTCTCCATCAACTACCGGTCCGTGGGCTCCATCCTGGTGCCCAGCTATGGCGCCCGGCTGGTCAGCAGCACAGCCAGCGCCTATGCAGGTGCTGGAGGCTCTGGTTCCCTCATCTCCGTGATGCGCTCCGCCAGCTTCTGGAGCAGCATGGGGGTCGGGGACCTGGCCGCGGGGATGGCCAGGGGTCTGGCAGGAATTGGAGGCATCCAGAACGAGAAGGAGACCATGCAAAGCCTGAACGACCACCAGGCCTCCTACCAGGACAGAGTCAGGAGCCTGGAGACCGAGAACCGGAAGCTGGAGAGCAAAATCCGGGAGCACCTGGAGAAGAAGGGACCCCAGGTCAGAGACTGGGGCCATTACTTCAAGACCATCGAGGACCTGAGGGCTCAGATCTTCGCAAATACTGTGGACAGTGCCCGCATCATTCTGCAGATTGACAATGCCCGTCTTGCTGCTGATGACTTTAGAGTCAAGTAGGAGACAGAGCTGGCCATGCGCCAGTCTGTGGAGAGTGACATCCATGGGCTCCGCAAGGTCATCGATGACACCAATGTCACTCGGCTGCAGCTGGAGACAGAGATCGAGGCTCTCAAAGAGGAGCTGCTCTTCGTGAAGAAGAACCATGAAGAGGAAGTAAACGGCCTACAAGCCCAGATTGCCAGCCCCGGGTTGACCATGGAGGTAGATGCCCCCAAATCTCAGGACCTCGCCAAGATCATGGCAGAAAGCCGGGCTCAATATGACAAGCTGGCTCGGAAGAACCAAGAGGAGCTGGACAAGTACTGGACTCAGCTGATCGAGGAGAGCACCACAGTGGTCACCACACGGTCCACTGAGGTTGAAACTGCTGAGATGACACTCACAGAGCTGAGACGTACAGTCCAGTCCTTGGAGATCAACCTGGACTCCATGAGAAATACGAAGATCAGCTTAGAGAACAGCCTGAGGGAGGTGGAGGCCCGCTACGCCCTGCAGATGGAGCAGCTCAATGGGATCCTGCTGCACCTGGAGTCAGAGCTGGCACAGACCCTGGCAGAGGGACAGCGCCAGGCCCAGGAGTACGAGGCTCTGCTGGACATCAAGGTCAAGCTGGAAGCTGAGATAGCCACCTACCGCCGCCTGCTGGAAGATGGCGAGGACTTCAGTCTTAGTGATGCCCTGGACAGCAGCAACTCCATGCAAACCATCCAAAAGACCACCACCCGCTGAATAGTGGATGGCAAAGTGGTGTCTGAGACCAACGACACCAAAGTTCTGAGACATTAGGCCAGCAGAAGCAGGGGACCCTTTGGGGAGCAGGAGGCCAATAAAAAGTTCAGAGGTCGGCCGGGCGCGGTGGCTCACGCCTGTAAT
The DNA here is from genome assembly GCF_009761245.1 of Sapajus apella. Classification (NCBI taxonomy): domain Eukaryota; kingdom Metazoa; phylum Chordata; class Mammalia; order Primates; family Cebidae; genus Sapajus; species Sapajus apella. The sequence goes on along the minus strand of NW_022436973.1, from coordinate 11,715,982 downwards.
CCCAGCACTTTGGGAGGCCGAGGCGGGTGGATCACGAGGTCAAGAGATCGAGACCATCCTGGTCAACATGGTGAAACCCCGTCTCTACTAAAAACTACAAAAAAAAAAATTAGCTGGGCATGGTGGCGCGTGCCTGTAATCCCAGCTACTCAGGAGGCTGAGGCAGGAGAATTGCCTGAACCCAGGAGGC